>NC_085865.1:45292444-45299944 GCF_034702125.1 Engraulis encrasicolus
TTCCCATACTAAAACTCTGTGCCCACTTAAACCAAGCCTATTCCCGGCCATACTGCATGCGACATCGGATAAAAGTTCATGTTCACATTCACATCAGCCACGCTAGTGTACTAAAAGCTGTTCCTTTGCCCCTGAAATTGTTCCCTATGGCACCAGTGCTCTGCTTGGCCAGAAAGGATGTCTTTGAGAACAGTGTCCATAGCGCCCTCAACTTTGACAATGCTGCCTTTTATGTTGTCGTGACAAGCAAACCACTCACTGCTTTTTGTCAACCACGCTACCATCCATTCCTCTCATGCGAACATGTCACCACAAAAAGTTTTACAAACGGGTTGTAGTGGGATAAAGTGTGGTAGTAGTATAATTTGGAATGTACGATGGGTGTAATGCTATTGTTTCTCTCTTCTGCCACCGAACAACAGATTGTATTATCAAGACGACTTGCTGCCATTACCATATAACAAAAGACTGCTGTAGGCTGCCAAAAGTGCATCCGACCGGACCCACCTAAATTGTAATACAGATTGCGGAAAAGAATCAGCAAAAATGTCAATGCACAGATGAGCTGATGCACAGCTGATGTCTTTGTCCACCTAAATCAAGGAAGCCGACAGGGGGGGGCAAAAGGGTCTCTTGTCCCGGGCCCAGGGAGAGAGGGGGGCCAGAATTGGATCCTAATTATGTTGTATGTTATTGGGTTTGGGCCCTTACAGATGTCTTTGTCCCGGGCCCAGCCAAAGCTGTCAGCGGCCCTGACCTAAATAGTAATAGTATTACCCACCAAAATAGCAATAGTAACGTCGCAAAAAAATCCGCCACTGTTTAAGGTGAGGGGATGCACAGTTGATGTCTTTGTCTGCTGCTTCAAGCTGAGGTGTGCGCACATTCCCAGCATCCCAGCAACTATGTTCAGTGTTGTAATGTGGACCAGAGACTGGGTCGAACCCTCCAATTTAACGTGATTTCTCTTGACAAGCCATGTTTAAGGGAGCCCTCAGCTCATCAAAACAAAACAAAAACAAAAGAAACCCAAAATGCCTACTGATTCACACTGAACCTTTTAAACGACCAAGATTTGGATGAATGACTGGTGATTCAGTGGGTAACAACGCACAAGAACAGCAGAGTCACGCAATGGTAATAAACAATCATAAGTGGTGTGTGTGTGTGTGTGTGTGTGTGTGTGTGTGTGTGTGTGTGTGTGTGTGTGTGTGTGTGTGTGTGTGTGTGTGTGTGTGTGTGTGTGTGTGTGTGTGTGTGTGTGTGTGTGTGTGTGTGTGTGTGCATCTAGAGCTAGACCCAATTCTTGCAGTGTGTGTAATGTGCATGCATGTTTGAATGTGCAAATGTATTTTATGAGCCTGTGTAAGTAGATCTAGCCTCCTTCTTCTTGTGCACTGTGTATGTGCGTGCATGATAGACTTTGTCTGGTTCTTCTATGTTGGTCTGTAGCTGAGAAAGGGAGTGGTGGACAAATTCACTGTTTTTCAGTGTCCTGTTTTGCTCCGAATGCACACACGCACACATAGAAAAACAGACACCACACCACAAAGGACATGAAAAAATGTTCCATCCTTTCCCTTCAAACAATCTGCTCCTTGTCCACTTTCACACATGCAACCGGGCAGCAAAGTCATGCTCTACTGCTCAGCCTGGGATTTTCTCATAAAACACAACCAGTCACACGCACACATGCTCACAAGATTTCTCAACAATGTGTCCTCAACGCTCACTCCTGGCTGGAACCACTCTTAGCAATCAACTAACCTCCCCCAAGGAATTAACGAGAACACGCAGCAGTCTGAAGAGGAGGGGGAAGAGGAGGCAGAGTGGAGGAGAGGGACGAGGAGAGAAACGGAAGAAGAGGAGAGGAGGAGGAGGGAAGGGAGGGATAGTCAGACAAACAAGAACAGCAAGAGCCGAAATGCAAAGCATATCTATCACCAGCTGACGCTTTTATCCAAAGCAACTTACAGTTATTTAGGTACAGGGTATTGGTTACAGGCCCTGGAGCAATGTGGGGTTAGGTGCCTTGCTCAAGGGTACGACAGCCATGGATGGAGGTGCTGGTTATAGTGGGATTTGAACTTGCAAGGCTGCAAGGTGCTCTAACCAATTTAGCCAGGGCTGCCCCAGTTGTGTGATGGATCTAGACTGAGTGTCCGCTTTCTTCCTCCCTGATAGATAGCGCAGTATCAGGAAGTCGATCGCCATGCCCTCAGGCTGCCAGTCTGATGATCCACAGGCCGGTCAGACAGGGCCTTTTCATTTCTCTTTCAAGCAGACAACCAGATACTGGAGCACACACACAAACACATACTTATACTCTAATCACACACAAAAAAACACACTCATACTCATACTCATACTCATACTCATACTCATACTCATACTCATACTCATACTCATACTCATACTCATACTCAGCACGCACGCACGCACGCACGCACGCACACACACACACAGAACCCAATGTAAGTGGGTCAGTTATGGTCTTCACACACACATACGGCACGCCACCTGCTTATGGCACAAGACCTCTAGGAATGCTGCCATGCTGTATGAAGAATGTCTAGAGAGTACCAGGACTGGCTCAACAGGTTAACATGACGTATAGCCTACTGGTGTGTTTACAATATGTCAGCGAGAGAGAGAGAGAGAGAGAGTGAGAGAGAGAGAGAGAGAGAGAGAGAGAGAGAGAGAGAGAGAGAGAGAGAGAGAGAGAGAGAGAGAGAGAGAGAGAGAGAGAGAGAGAGAGAGAGAGATTCAGAGAGTAGACAGTGTAAGCACATGTAAAGCTCAAGAGAGTGGCAGTGCGAATTCACATGTGCCTTTTACAATACCCTTCTACAAATAAATTCTATTTAAGCAGTGCTGATAAATCGATGGCACAATCAAAGGACAAATCGAAGGACATACAAAAAATACACAAACCAAAAACAGATATCCCATTTTGGTCTCTGCTGCCTGTTACCAATGGAGTTGCAACATAAGCTTGCAGCTTCCATTACACCACAAGAAGAGGAAGAAGAGGAGGAGAAAGAGGAGGATGATGAAGACACCGGCCGGCCATGTCTGACGTATTGGCTGATACTAGTTAAATAAATTGCATGTGATCAGCAAACAAAAACAGACATCAAGCAAGGCACCACCTGAATATCACCTTACAAAATGATGTCGGGTAACTGTCTAGTGCTGTGAAAACAGTAAAAACAGTAACATGAGTGTGATACATATAATACTGTGTGATCTAGAAATATGATGCTCGCAATGATGGGGCATTACAGAAAAGAGGAAGCTTGCGAACAGCTACTGCAGCAATGTCTCAGGCTACTTAGGTTATCACCCGGTGTGTGTGTGTGTGTGTGTGTGTGTGTGTGTGTGTGTGTGTGTGTGTGTGTGTGTGTGTGTGTGTGTGTGTGTGTGTGTGTGTGTGTGTGTGTGTGTGTGTGTGTGTGTGTGTGTGTGTGTGTGTGTGTGGACACACCGGCTCCCTTTCCAATGGGAGAGCCAATTGAGGAATGATAAACATGATTGCACATAACTCCTAACACCACAAATGACCTCCTCATCTATTTGTCATACTGGCAGATTAATCTCCACAAAATGATCTGTCCAGCGTGACAAAATGCCTTCAAGCCACATAGAAACCCATTTTCATGCTGCAAATTTTTTCTTCATCATAGCACAAGATAATGGACAATTTTGAGGTTTTATTTGGGCAGTCTGCCCAGAAAAAAAGGTTAATTGTTAACCGACTTTGTGGTTTAGGTCAAATCTTACTCATCTAGTCCTAGCTTTCACAAGAAACAGTCTTTCATAAGGTTTCAGCCATCTGTACGACACACTGTCCAAAAGCTTTGTGTGACCAGCACCCTTGTGTAGCCTGAGGTTCAAGTAAGTGCAGCATAGGCCTACTTCATGTAGGCTACTTGCATTTGGTTAATAGGAAAAATAAGATGAATGACAAACATTTAGCTCCCATACAATTTATAGACTGTTTATTATACAACAGGCATAAGCAATTTGGCCAAACCTGTAGCTTCTGCCAATATTTTTATTTCTGTGTCTGTTACAGTAGTGCAGAAGTAAACAGTACCTAAATGTAACTGTGGCCAACTTCCTGAGCCTATTTCTGGTTCTCCACAATCAACTAAGTTTACCACTGTACTTCCTCTTCCCCATAACAGAACAGAGCAGGCTTGCATCCTATTCTCCACAGCATATCCAGCCTACACTCCCTGCCCTCTCCACAGTATAATATGATACTAATGCAGTTTCCCATTCCATCTGAGCATCCACGGTGGACACACACTCCTCTCTGTGTGGTCTTATCTTCACTAACAACCACCACCCCCCACTTCCCCACCCCACCACACACACACTCACTCACTCACTCACTCACTCATTCGCTCGCTCGCTCACTCGCTCACTCACTCGCTCGCTCACTCACTCACTCACTCAACACACACAACACACACAACACACACAACACACACAACACACACACACACACACACACACACACACACACACACACACACACACACACACACACACACACACACACACACACATTACAGTTAGCCACAGCGAGCTTCCTTATTCACTTACAAATATCATGTTACCTTAAACAGGCGTTTGGCAGGGCCGGATGTAGCCTATACTAATTATCTAATGCTGCTGAACAGTTAAACAACCTGTGTTTACTATGGTTCCCAAAGATAGGCCGGAGCGAAGAGTAAATAGAACGAAAGAAGGCTGTTTGGTTTGGCCAGCCAACGCAAACGTCCAAACGGCCTCCTAAAAAGCAGCGTGTGTGGGAGGCCTAAATGCACACTGCAACTAAACTGGCTCATTCATGGCACACTGCAACTAAACTGGCTTATGGCTACCCTGTTATTCGATTTCTCCATCGTCTTTTCTTTCTCCCCCCTCCCTCCTTTTTTTCTCTCTCAGAACTGAGAAGTAATTTGACCCAGATGTGAGACTCTTTCTTTGCTACAGGCCCAATTGTATCAGAATTCAGGCAGACCCACCCCATGGTACTGCCAGGACACATTGCACATTGCCTCCAGACATTTTTGAATAATTCCTACCAGTACATATATGGAACCATCATCATCAAGGATTAAATATACTAAACCATGCTCTTTGACACTGTTTAAATCACATTCCACTATGTGATTAATACAGACTTTCAACCGGAACATTGCATTAATTCACAATCTCAGATGCATGATGTTAGTCTTCCTTTTAATTACTTTAGTGTTCCCTTTATATGTGATCAGTTATAATTCTGTCTATACATTTAATCGTACTGATTGAATGTAGCTGATCCAGGAAGACCTAGCCAGCTTGCAGAGCTACCATCTGTCTACCCATGTTATCAGTCAGATCTGGCTTTCATCTCTCTCAGGTGGAGCGCAGAACATAAAGTACCATCTGCCAAACAAGCTTTTCTATATTTCATCTGCAAAACTACGGATCTCAACCAAAATTACAGTCACTAGTTCCTAGTTTCACAGTCTTTGGGAGGCCTCCCGCTGTTTACTGTGTGTTTGTTTACTAGCAAACTCAAACTCAAAAGGTCTGACACAGTCCCAGCATTGCAGAAAGCAAACAAAACTTTTGAGGAGAGAAGGGGTGTGTTTAAACCATGACCTTGGCTTTTAACCAGAGGCGCCCCTGTTTTTTTCCCCAACTGGGGAACATTGCATAATTACCATGTACGTACACCCTCTGCACTATGACTGGTGCCACACAGCTAACAGTCAACCAGTAGTCACACACAGTACTATGCTAGGTTTGTTTACATGTGCTAAATGCTGTGCTAAATGAAATTTGAAAACAGGGAATCTAATGGAAGTTTAATTGCTTTTGCGGTGGGATTGTGTAATAGTGGATTTTATTGTTTTAATACCAAGGGGGAGTTGGCAGGTTTATAATAAGGTCAAGGGGGCGTTGGGAGGCTTATGATGAGATCAAGGGGGAGTCGGCTAAAAAACGTTTGAGAAGTTCTAGTCTGCAGTCATCAAGAATGTCTTTATCAGACCATTTCTAACTTTAACCTTTGATCTGGCACGCAACTACTAATCATTTTCTTAATTTATCAGTTCATTTGCATGGTACCACCCACTGCCTGGCTATTGCCTATGTGATTTCAGTTAAGAAATGTGCCTAAATGTGAAGGACTACATTTGCTACGTTTACATGAGACATTTAATTCAAAATTGACTGACTTTAATTCTGAATAAAGCTAAATTCCGCATTGAAACGTCATGTAAACCCTACACAATTCGGAATTAAATGAAAGATCAAAGTAAACTCAACGGAACTATTCAATTCGGAATTATTAATTCTGAATTAAAAACCTCATGTAAACTTAGCAAATGTGTGTTCAACTGCAGAGAAGATTAGACGGAACCAAAGAGAAACTTCGAGAAGGTACCAAGGACAATGGAGAAGGATGTGCACGTGCTGGGCCTGACCAACAACAAGTAGATGGGAGGATATCAACACCCGCCTTTAAACCAGGCCACAGGAAGGACTCGATCAATACCACTCCCATCGACACCTGACTCTAGGGAATGGATGTGAGTGTGTGTGTGTGTGTGTGTGTGTGTGGGGGGGGGGGGGGGGGGGGGGGGGGGGGGGCAGAGAGACAGAGAGAGAGAGAAGGAGAAAGAGCGAAAGAAAGAAATAAAGAGTGAAAGAAATAAAGAGCGAAAGAAAGAAAGAAAAAGAAAGAAAGAAAGAAAGAAAGAAAGTGTGAGACTATGAGACAGACAGAGGGAAAGAGGGGTGGAAAAAAAACACCCCACCACAAAGCATGCACATTGGTGCCAGCTCAGCCATCTTACATAAGACAGCACTCAAACAAGCGCATATAAAAAAACCCAGCCATAATTGCACACCATGGTAGCAAATAAAGACAACTTGATTGGCTGCTGTTTAATGAAACGGAGGAGAAAAAGAAATAAAGCTGACAACTGCTGGGCAGCTCTTACGCAGTGGAGTTAGTTAACGCTTGGCACCGACGCTACATGCACAGTAAACTTTGCAATGTTAATTCCATTCAAAACGTAAGAGAGTGGAATCAACACTTGGGAGAGTTACATTCTACTCTTCGAGTGTTGCACGAACACTAATAAATATTGCAGACAATGTAGTCTGACGCAGGCCAATTACAGCATACCGTATAGCGTCTAATTGACTTGGCACCAGGGTGACTATTGTCCCCTAGGCCCATGGCAGGCTGACACTCAGGGACACCGACAGGGGGAGACAAAAGGGTCAGGTGCCCCGAGTCAAGAAAGAATAGGGGCCCAGAATTGAGTACTCATTACATTGTATGTATGGAGAGGAGGGGGACCTTTCAGGTGACTTTGTCCCGCGCCTGTCCCAAAGCTGTCAGTGGCACTGCCCACAGTAACACAGAAGTGACAGACAGAGTGGCAGCAGGCTGTGGGGCTGGACGCTGACAATGATGGTGATTGA
>NC_085865.1:45302444-45314944 GCF_034702125.1 Engraulis encrasicolus
GTAGGCTATGAAACTGACCTTGAAAATGCCACAACTGTCTGCAACTCTACAATCACAACACTTGGGACTTAGGACATTTCCAGTGTAAATGTTATGTGTACAGAGAATGAAAATGTTGTCATTATCTGCTGAATGGGTATTCCATTAAAAGTCACCAAGGGCCAGTTTTTCAAATTCCCTCCAATGAAGGGGCTGAACATAGAATCTGTATAACTGCGAGCAGCACGGTGCCTGAGGTTAGGGTGCTAAATACGTGAATAGTTTTCCAGACAGAACAGATATTCGGTTCTCTATTTCTTAGTAGCTTTAGGATTATCTACATATGAGACTGTTTTAGATAAGATTTCACTCTCGTGAGAATGAATAGTAGAGATATCCTCAATCAGAAGTTTTAGTGATCGCAAATTATGCATGGCCACAGACAGCACACATATTTGTTTTCATTTTGTTGTGAACTTATGGGGGGCCAGAACCTGCCCACCCAAGGGCCGCATCTCGCCCCAGGGCCAACATTTGAATAGCCCTGATCTACTGGGTCCCCAGTGGCACACTGCACTAATACACATTGTCATATACCTACAGACATATTGTCCACAGAGACCCAGGTTTGAATCCGGCCTGGCAAATGCCCCAGCCTTTCCCCATCTCTTTCCCACTCTTGTCCGTTTTCCTCTCCACGCTCCTATCTACTTTGTAATAAAGGCACAATAGGCCCCAACAATTTAAAACAAAAAGTCATGGTTAAGTTGATGTCGGTTGAGGTTCAGAGTACAGCAAGTACAACAGGCAATACAGAGTACTCTACAGAACCTGTCATATTTCAGCAAACACTACAGAGATTGTGTGCCCTTTTCCTGAAATAAATGTCTGGTGGTTGTGACCACTCTGAATGTTTGTCTTTCTGTTACATGCTGATGTTGGACGGGGCAAAGGTCAATATTTGGCTATCAAAACAGGGGACACGGTTTGAGTTATTTCTTTCAATGGAATGATTTTATTGCTGAGCAAAGCAACAGGCAAATAACTGCACATAGATATGCAAGTCAATAATACTTGTTCTCTACTTTGTTCATCAATGATTCCTTTCACCTCTGATGACTTAAAGTGCATTAATTCCTACTGTATGCCATTGACTTATTATTATTCTTTTTTAATTGAACAGTGTAGTATAAGCTACTACTGCTGTTGCCAGACAGCTAGACTTGTGATATGACATTGAAGGTATGATTTGACCTTCACAAATTCTTACAGACCTTCTACTATATGTGACCCATGAAGGCTGATCAGCTGATCTGATGACACTGATGTGAGTCTGCAATGACACAATACAAGGGAAATCACAGCAATGATGTACATCAGTCTGTCAAACAAAGCTATCGCCAAATCATGACTCATGAGCAAGGCAATGCGGTTTCAAAATGTCTATACATGTTTGCAGGCATGCAAACAGGTCAGGGGTGAAAAAGGTGACAAGAGCGCGGCGCAGTGCACGCACGCAAACGCAGGTGCACACGTGTGTGTTGTGCGCAGTGGATGATCTTGTATAACAGTCTCAGACTAGGGGGGAGAGGATTTAGCTTAAAAAGCCTTTAAATGGTGAATTTTGAGCATACTGTAGTTATTAGCGACCAAGGGACAGTGAACATGAGAACTGCCAACCCTACTCCATGACTTAGCTGTCATGTCTGATGGGGGGTTGGGTAGATAGCTTGATAAAATAGGTTTTTATCAAGATAGAGCAGTGGTTCTCATAGTAAGTTTCCCCAACACCCCATTGACCTCATCAAAACCCTTAGTAGGCCTATTAAAAAATAAAATAGGCCAAAATGCCCCCAAATGACAATAAGCACCCCTCCTCTCATCAGTCTCCTAACACCCCCTCAACACTTGCCTGGTTGTCATCTCATGCCTATTTAATCATCATATTTCAGACAACTTGCAATAGGCTACAAAAAAAATCTTTGTCAAAGTTTGAATTAGCTACTGCAGTTTTACTCAAACTACTCAAATTTTAGCCTATTCACCTAGTATCTCTTTTAATGTCTTCCTGTAGAAAAATGAGTAGGAATAGGAACGCTCCAACTTTGACCTGGAAAAAAAGTATGTTTCACTAAATATCGTTCATTTTTTAAGGTCATTTAGATATAGGCCTACAAAGGAATCGGATTAAACAAAAACTTGGAATGATTTGGCCAACTATTGCAATTTGTCCTGTGTCAAACGCTAGACTGGCCCAGCCTTCTCTCTCCCTTCCCTCTGCCCGCAGCATATGCACGATGTTGCATGCCTCGCGTAGTCTACAGGCGCTTTTTTCACCTGTTTTTTTTATCCATATTTTTTACCCGGTAGCTACTTTAGACTTTTCCCCCCTAGCGCACTCTCCCGCTGAACTCTCCAAGTTGGATTCACTCGCGCAGAAATCAGATGTCCTTTGCATCGACTTTAACCGGAGAACAAGTAGGCCTACAGCGAACGGAAACTAAACTATTCTACTGTTAGCGTAAATGGACATTTCAAATCATTAACCGAAACAACAGAATAACAGGAACACGTGCGTGTAACCAAGCTTTCGGAGCTCTTATGAGAATACATTATTTTTCACGAGGGCAGGGAAGCTCCGGAGTCAAATTATCAGGCAAAACAACTAAACCAACTGTGAGGTGTGGGGTACCTGTTCACTAACCACGCAGACTTCCACGTTTAGAGCTAAATCCAAAGACGGCACATTTCAGGATTTGGGTAGGGGAAAATGGTCGGACACAACTCTCTATATTATAGAACTAAAAGACATTTGATATAACTACGCAGCCCAGCCGACCAGAAAACACCGGGTTTTGCGCTCTTTCCTTTCGAAGTATGAGGACTTAGATTGAGCTCGTTCTTGTTATTGGCTGTGCCGACAAACAGATACTGTGATTGGTCAAAAGTCATTGTCGGTGGTGGCATCTCTCCAGCAATTTGCCATTGAGCTGTATGACATTTTCTGCGGTATACATTTCAACTCGCTCGACACCCCCCCCAAATATTTTCTCCTCGGATCTGCGCGATTCACAGAAATGACCCATTTTTATTTCAAAACGGCGAATTTCGCCGAAAAGCGGCAAGTTTGCATGCCTGTGTTTGACCAGCCATTAAACACGAGTATGAAAATACTAATAACACAACATCTCAAGAGCCTCACAAATGGTGTATATCGTGGAACTCGTCACTGCGAATGCAAAACCTTCAGACTGACCTTGTGTCAAGGTCATCCACAGAATAGGTCTCGCGTGGTCTGGATGTTCTGGCAGTGTGGATTGCTAATTTAATTGAGGTTTCTTAGTAGGGAAAACCCTCTGGAAAGGTTATCATGTCTTCCAGGAAGTGCTGTGTAGAGAGATATGCTTGGTCACAGGCGATATGGAATGAGCAGCATGCCTTCAGCCTCAAAGAGGTGACAAATGGATCCTCTGGACTGAGGGGAATTGTCCACCAAACCACCTAATCCTATGATTTCTACTGGCCCATGCGAGGGTCAGTACTTACTCTTTTTTCAGATTTTATAAGAATATGGATGGATGGCCCTGCCGTGGCATAGCGATAAGACACTGGGTTACTACACCGGCGACCCGGGTACCCGGGTTCGATTGCGGCCCAGGTCATTTGCCAGTCCGTCCCTGTCTCTCTCTCCCCACTCGTTTCCTGTCTCTCTTCCACTGCAAGCCCTACAAAATATTTTTCAAAAAAAGAATATGGATGGATCAGAAATAGTTTGAGGATATTTAGCTGTCTTTTCAGTTACATATCACAAAGCGATGTGGTTATGGATTAAGATTTTGAGAATTTGTATCCACTGGGGTCTGGCAAATCTTTCTCTCTCTCCAATTCTGAAGGTGACACCCAATGAACCCAAACCGCACCTGGACACAACTGGTTCCTCCCATGAACAAATCTGACTAATGAATTAGAACTACACTCAGTTACAACACTCAGTTACAACTGCTGCACCCACACCCTGTACAGGTGCAACAATTGGTTTGAACCCCCATTAAATCCACCTGGAGCTTTATAGTACCAATCTCTTTTGACTCCAATATGACAAGCCAATATGCCAATGTATTGCCTACCGTATCCCATGTCTCTTATAAATGTGGCTGCAATAAGTCAGGCCTTATTACTGTATGCTAAACTGCAACAAGCAAATACACACTTCCTCTCGTAAGACTCACAATTTACAGGTCCCTACAAACCAGACACATGGATCAAAATGAAGAGTAGGTAGAATGCTAAACTAGTATTCCTCAAATCATTTGGTGCTCTTTGGAGGGTGCAATGTTCAAAAAAGATCAATGGATATTGCTTTGTGCAAAGTTGGCTGCTCCACACAGACCAGCTATAAATGCCTCAGGAAAACCAGATACAAACTGGCCAGATGGTTCCACAAGTAGCTGCATCAGATCTATGCCAGATCTCTGGAAGATTGGCACATCTTTTGTGGCAAAGGATATGCATGCCCACAGACAGTAGACTGAGCTAATGTCTGGCAGTGCTGGCAGCGTCCCAACAGCCCCCCAAATAGCTGGAAAACAATCAGTACCTGCTGACAATACAAGCATAGACAGGGGGCAAGGAATGTCATTCCTTATCGCTGATAAACCCAAAGAATTTCCAGCCAGCCAGAAACTGATTCAGGCTGTGGAGACAGCCTATTCTGGAGATAGAAGCCTGAAACAAAGGATGAACAACAGGCCACCACAGCAGCACATTACATAAGCTATCAGGGCTATATGTACTCCTCAGAAACACAGACAGGTCCCATTTAACCTGGGTAAAGAGTTCTGGCAGTTAAGTATTGAGACTGTCAGAGGGGACACCTTGGGCCTATTCAAAGTCCATGACAACACAAAAGCAGCCAGTCTGCTGAAACGTATCTTCCCACACGGGAGAGTCTATTTCATCCGATTCCGGACACAGCGGTACCACGCCACAATGCTGCTCCCAGAATAGCCAGAGCTGCTATTGGGATAGCATCCATCAGGCAGGGAGATAGGGTTACTAATGCATCCCGTCTTCCAGGGCCAAGGGGGTGCTCTGCTGGCCTGCCTTGCCTACCCATCACTCTGAAAGGCAGCCTTAAGGATAGGCTCCTCTGCTGCTACTCTGGAACTAAGCTAAAGGATCCTGACGCCTGTCAACTGTAAATTAGAAACATTCAGCTAATTTTTGTTCTTCTGTGGTGAAAACATTCTATCCAATTCTAAGTAAGGAGCAAATGACAATATTTATGACTCTAAACATTTGGAATGTCCAGAAAGTGACTCTTTATCGATGATCGTTAACACATTTGTATGTAGCCTTGGCTACTTGCCTGTGCATCTCTTGTGGTTCCATAAATCAGCATACTGTACACTGAAATGAAAAAATAAAAAAAATGGAGAAACAGATTTTTTTCCCCCTCCTAAATGCAGTTCATACCTCTGTTTACTCTGATTAAATCCCTGTCTGCTAAATAGGACAACACGAGAAAACCCTGAAAACACAAATGTGCCCTTTGTAATCACAGGTCCTGAGCAGACAGACTAACAACAGACGCCAGGCTTTTGGCTTGTGTGTTTTAGAAAGCTGATTAGTTAAGAGATGTTTGCTCGGGGTTGATTGATGTGTTCAGAGTGACTGTTTTGCTGGATTAAGATTGTATTAACAGCAAACAAAAGGAAAAAAAACGAAAGTGTTGCAAAAAGGGAAGGAGGGGAATCCACATGGGAGAGAAATCAAATAAAGGTCATGACACTGTGAACCTGTAGGCTTTAAGGAGTTTTTGTTCTAGGGTTAGGGTTAGGGGGTTTACTCAAATGACCGTGATTTCACAACTGCTAAATGCCCTTGGGTTGCCCTCTAGCCCCTCCACCCAATCAGAATGACACCACGATCAATCATCATGGGAGGCAGGCTGCAAAGATGATAAATGAATAATGAACTGCATTCATTTAGCATTTTCGTATGCTGTGCTTGGCAGTGTACTCAACAAACTTCAAATGTCATGTGTGCATAGGCAGGCTTAGCATCAACGCATTAACACATAGCCTACTAGTCGACACTGCAAATGCAAGGCAACAAGCAGCACGCCTGGCCCTGCCGGGGCCTAACGGTAGGGCACTGGGTTACTACGCCGGTGACCCGGATTTGATTCCGGTCCGGGTCATTTGCCAATCCTTCCCCATCTCTCTCTCTCACTCACTTCCTGTCACCATCTCCAACTGTCCTATCAAATAAAGGGTAAAAAGCCCTAACAAATATACAGTATGTACTATATTTAAAAAAAACGCAGCACGCCTGAAAGAGGCCAGAACCTTCGTGTGTGCGATACTTTCATCCTTCTAGGATATTTAAACAAAACAAAACAAACAGCTGCAATCTGTCACAGCGATTGCTAAGTACAAGAACACACACGAAACATGAGTCTGTGTTTAACCAATCACACACATGAGCAGGCTGCAGCCATGACAACGGCCTCTAGGGAGCAGTGTGTGGGGACCGAATGCTCAGTGGTACCTCACTCTGTAAAATATAAAGCAAGTTTTGTAAGCAGAACTTACAAAATCTAGTGTTGGGCTGCTTCATTCATTTTTTATGATTTTATTCTTGTGAGAATTCAGTTAAGGAGTGACGGGAAATGAATGGGGAGATTGCTGGTGTAGCAGCCCAGTGGCGTAGCAGCACAGTGCCCTAGCATTAGAACCGCAGTAGGGCCTTACCTTAGCAAGTTGACGACATGTTACTGTTGCTATTTGACATTTCCACAACATACTATTTCAGGTTTGACCAGCTTACAAAGGTCAGGTACTCACAAACTCACAAACATTTGCAAGTTTAAACCATGCTTGAGACCTGCTGGTGGCAGTCAATGGATTTGAGCCTGTGATGCTGCATGTTACCTAAGCCGCAAGGCCATGACGTAAACACACACGTTTATTTCCCATCACAAAATCAGTTCTCGTCCAAACACCACACTGTACCTTTTTGGCTCATCTCTGAAATATTAAAATAGTTTAGAGAATAGGTGCACTGGTTGAATGAAAAGGAGTGCAATCTAATTACAGGGATTAAAGCAAAAAAAAGTCATCTGACTGAACTTTTTTGCCGGTTAGGCACCCGATCGAGTATCACTCCGTAACCCTACGAAAACCAATGTAGCCAGACTCTGCCCTCATAACGAAACATACACTGGTTTTATGCAAGGAATGGTGCCAGAGCCAGCACTAGGCATAGGTAGACAGGGCAGTCGCCAAGAGCAGAATAGGCCTATGTCTTGAGGGCAGCAGTAATACCAAAAAGTGCCACAAAATCAGAACTTCAACCAACATAAAACTTTACACTTCACAATAACAATGAATATTCATTATACACTCAGTAAGCCTATATATTCCCTCAGTATGAATGTACCTGTAGGTACTAGATCAGATGTGCTCAATCAGATGTAGGCCTACAATGCTATGTTTACAGATGCCAATTTCTAAATACAAGAAAAAGGAAAGAGGGAAAGGGGACAGGCCTAGGCCACCAGATTGACTGGAACTGGCCGAGAATGGAGGGATAATGGATATATCAGACTGCAAACATTGAACTGCAATTTGGGGCATGTTTTGGTTATTTCCTCTTATTTCTACCCATTGTTTATGAATTGTTCACAACATTATGCAGAATGGATTCACAATGAGTGTTGCTTCAAAATGGTCTAGCTGATATCACAGAATTATTGACTTGGAATTGCAATGCGTTGATACAGTGATCCCATTATGGTTTTTTTTGTAGTAGTAGTATATTTTGTCTTTCCCATCAGAATGGGCAACACTGTTCTGGTGAAAGCACTGGTGCGCATTGCTTGCAGTATTTCTGACATTTAAAAAATAATGCACTGGTCATAGCAATCAGAGGGAGAAAACTAGTTGGTTATTTTGTATGATTTTCACTATTCATCCTGTTACAGATAACTTGACGTTGACGTTTACAAACAGGGTGCGGTAGTCTACCTCTTGTGTTCTACCGTTTTGAAAACCTATGGCTACCGGTACGTTTTTGCTTCTCGATGTGCGGTGACAGGCACACGCTTATCAGTTATTTAAAAAACGTCCCCGATTCCTACACGCACCCGTGTTCTCTCCTACAAGCTGACACGACACAAGCAGACACGACACAGTCACAGACATACGTCTATCGAAAGTAACACACTTTCCCAAGCTTGTCGCGTAACTTTCCACTCGAATCAAGGCAAATCACCCACCTATCAGTCTAGAGTGCGCAAATAACTGAACTCAAACGAAGCGTATAGTCCGAGAAGATGGGCACAGACGTTGAGCCACTCAAAAACAAGCACACACACAACTGTTGCTGCACACTATTCCAGTTAGCAAAAATATCGACAACAACAAAGTTAATATGCTATGATTACAGGTTAGACTGTAAATTGTCAGAAAGACAACTAGAGCTAGTTCTACACGTAGCCAGTCAAACGCGCTAAACTTTGAGGATGAAACGCATGGTATTACGCACGGTATATCCTAGCTAGCTGCCAATGATAGCCGTCCCATTGGGGCTATGAATAATGTTAGTAAAAGTCACAATGCTTAAAAGGAAAACCCTTCATGAAAAGGATATCATGCGCAGTCGAAGTAAACTATTCTTTTTTTCTAACTATCCACCACGGCAGGTGCAATGATAATGGAAACGTGTCCTACCTTCTTCCAGCTATGCATTCCATGCATATGCATTATTATTAGCCCATATTGGAATATCAGTCCAACTCGTTTAATGATGGTCATTGCACTTTAAAGACATAGTATTACACTTATTTTCTTTTCTGCCATCAGCAACAATGTTGGCTATTTGTTGTTTTAATCTCTCGCGCTGCCCCGCAACTGATTTGTTGACCGCTCGTGAACTTTTTTTTTTTTGGAACACGGAAGACGATGGCTCAAAACTACTGAGTGAATCTGTTCTATGACACCACCGGTGGTGGCGTGTATAACTATATCCGTACACCAAACACACCTTTCCTCCCCTTCTCATGACCAGGAGTGCTCTCGATTTGAGTTCAGTTGGAAAGTAAAAATTGTAAATTAATTGACATGAATTATAAGGACGGAAATCCGTCCAAACGAAAATCCAGTTGACGGAAATCCGTCATAGCGACGGAAAACTTTAATCCCTGTTATTATCACTTTATTTCACATCGAAAGTGGCCCAACTGTGGTGACAGAGATATGAAACATGATTGGCTAGCTACAGCAGAGAGGAGGATGGGTGACTGTATGCAGATCATATGGGTGTGGATTTTGGGGGAGGTATGCAAGTGATAAGTGTGTACGTAGGCCTGCCTGCATGTGTGAGAGACTGACAGAGTGAAGGACAGAGAGTGAGGGAGACAGAGAAAAAGACATCATGAGAGATGCCGTGAGAAAGAGAAAGACATTCCTGCTGACTGGGAGATAACTAATGATGGGTGGCAGCTGAGAATGCAAACAGAGGAATTCAGAGAATCATTGACTCTATAAAATGCTTAATCAGATCAATTGTGAGTCTGGATGTCTCTCCCTCTCTTTTGCAGCCGCAGAGACACAGACACAGACACAGACACAGACACAGACAATTTCACAAACGTGCCCACACCGAAACAATCCCTAACCTTAACCTGTCCGTGAGGAAATGGTTTTTTTACTTTTACCAGTAACAAAAAAAATTGATTTATGGGGCCCGGAATGTGGGCCCAACAAAGTACCATATTCTCCATGTTACTGCCTTGGTGGGGATACCTGGCGCATACACACACACACACACACACACACACACACACACACACACACACACACACACACACACACACACACACACACACACACACACACACACACACACACACACACACACACACACACACACACACACACGATCTGACAGCAACAACAACAGCATAAAAAACACCAACAGCCAATCAGCATCTAGTTTTAAGGCCAGCAGAGGGGGGGGGGGTATTTTAGAGAGTACAGAGGGCCAACACACTTACACAGCACTAGACACTGCATTAGTGCAAGGTTACATTAGATTATTATTACATTAAATGTAATGGTCCTTCTGGGGAGTGGCTGGGAGGCCAATGAGATGCAAAAACTATCTGACCATGAGTGAAAACTAATACTCGAGAATCAGTCCATCAGTCAACCCACTAGTAGTCTATATGTGACAAAAAACAATGAATATAGCTACAACCTTAAAATCTCATCCAATGTACACATGCATTGGAAGTATTGCTGAATGCAGTCCTATGTATTTCCGCCAATGTATAAAAGAGTTAGTATTTCAGGTATAGGCCTTAGCATGCAGTATTAGCAGGTATTAGTATAACAGGGTATACCGCGGTAACCGTCCCCTATGAAGATTATATCATTGTTCAAACACTGACCACAACGATCATTGCCACCACAGTGGCTTCAGAGAATCCAGTTTCAACAAATGGATCATAACTTGGTTAAACTGTGTTCCTTACAATACATTACAGGTTGATGAAGTATCATGACATCATTTTACCCATTTACTTCCAAGTGAATGACCTAGTAATAGCTGTAATTTTCCATAAGCTATAGGCTGCCTGTTGGGTGTGCCACTAAGCAGCTTGTTGATAGTTTTCACAATAGAACACAGTGATATAAAATTTCCATCCAAGCTACTGGTCAACCTCCACAAAAAAATAGCACACTGCTGCCCCCAGCTGGCATGGTTGGTAACTGCGGTTTCTGAAAGCAGAGTAACTGGGGACTACTGCTGCACAATGCAAACCATTTTTTCGTCCAAAACCCCTGAGGATATTTTAACAAACATGACCCAATATATATGTATATAAAACTGCCCTTTAACTGGGCATGAAGGGGTGGTTCTATAGCAGAGTTGAGCAAAGATGTGTCTACTTCAGTCTCTAATAAATACATCAGAGCATCACAGGGACACATAAATATGACTTGAAGCACTCAGAGAGTGCAACTGCAAACCTCTGCCAAGGCCATGGGGTCATTGATGCCAAACATCTACACACTGTGGAATCCTATCTATGCCTATAATATAACTTTTAAAAAATCCCTGATCACCACCACAATTGAATCATTTGTTCCTTTTGTTATTTCCAACAACATCAAAATCCATCCATAACTTTTTGAGTTAATCTATGGTGAAACAAAATATTCAGCTGATGCTTAAAACACATTAAATCTAACAGTGTAACTCCTAAGTAGTGGCAGTACTTTTCCCGAATGTAAAAACAAGCCCTCCTTCATCGTGCCGTTTTCCATGACATTTCCATGCCATTTAACAGGTGGAAAATTCCACTTTATTTCTGCCCGAATAACATCTGACAACACTGCAATTTTTTAAAGGGCCGGCGTGAGAATGCAACAACATCTGGGATGGCCCGCGGTGTGGCAAGAGAGCCCTTTCATGACGACATTTACTAAGATCTGCTTTCAACAATTTCCTGTTAGGGCTTTCTGTTCCCCAAACAAGACTCAAAGGAGTGACTGTCTGGACGACTGGTCATTACAGGACAAATAAATACTCATAACCAACTCCAAAACCTGCTACAACTGGTTAGAAGTGCTGCTGGATGTTTTGGGGTTTTTATTATACTGTAACCTTTATTTTACCAGGAAAATACTTTTACAAGGGCGTCCTGTCCAAGTGCGGCACAAGTTACAAAACTCAGTTGCATTTAAATAACAAATCAAGTAAAACGATAACAAATCAATTAACATATAACAGCTCTGGGTAAACTACTGACTCTGGTGATTACAGTGAGGTTGCTGTCATGTCTGTGGAATATCTATGCATAGTAATACAAACATAAGAATTTGCGTAAATGAGGTGACAAATCACAGTAATTCACTGTAAAAATGAATTTCCTCCAGTGCACTCATACACCGTATTGTAAACAAATCATGTACTCTTGAAGTGTGATGGGGGCAATGGGGATGTTAAGTTGTATTAATAAACTATATTGTGAAGTAAGTGCAGAGTGTAGGTGCGGTGGGCAAGCACTCTTCGGAGGCGCATAACCTAATTTCCGAGAAATACGATAGATGAGTGAGTCCAGTGTTTACTTGCGTTTACTCTACTCTCAACGCTGCAAAGGGGCCAGGCCAGACAGGAGGACGTTATCCAAGGTCTCCATGCCGTCTCAGGGTTGTCTCCTGTGGCATGGCTAGCATTGCAGAAGGCCTGGCAAACATCACTATTCTTGGCAGCTAGGGGGAGGGGAGTGGGGAGAGTTGAGGGGGGTCCAGGTCTCAGAGCATATCAGTCGGGGTCATTAGGTCCTCTCTTCCGTGCAGTGGTGATTTGTGTGGGTTTTTTTGGCATGTGGGGCAGCCGGGGTGTGAGATGGTAGGGGTGGTTGATGGGAATGGGGTGGGGCAGGGGGGTATGGGACTGCAGGAGTGGTTCAATCAATCAATCAATCAATCAATCAATCAATCAAATCA
>NC_085865.1:45319944-45342444 GCF_034702125.1 Engraulis encrasicolus
GGAAGACGGACGATATTTTGTCTCTCGTATTGCTCTTCCGAGGCATTTACAAACCGAAAGCATGCAGTGTTTAAGGGTCATTCTGAAGGATTCTAAGTTACAAGTCACGGCTTCTAAAACAACCCAACATCCAACTAAAACAGTGGTTCTCAACCTTTTTTAAAGAAACGCCCCCTTGACCTCATCATAAGCATAAGATAGACTAATGCACCTCAATGGCAACTAAGCAACGCCCCTTCTCAGCTGTATCCTTCTCAACGCCCCTCTAGGGCTCCCCAACACCTCCCCAACGCCTCCTGGATTCTAAATTAGACTGCAAAGTCATTTGCCTGGTTAACACCAGACCTAATCACAAGTGTCTTTCAGATCGAAACGATTGTGTAGAACTAAAGGCAGTATGGGAGTTCCCAGGCTACAAAGTCATGGCTTCTAAAACAAACCAACATCCCACTAAAACAACATCATATTATCTTACTGAGTGAGGTGTGCATGCTTTGGTACCATGTTGCAGCCCAGCTGAGCTCTCGGACTTTGACTAGCAACGTCTTTCACCTAATGGACTGCACTGCAGACCATTATAGGCATTAGTGCCACTCCACCACCATAACCATTCAAGGCAGGACCCAGTATGGATTATTAACCCAGCCAGTAGTCCACCCTGAGGAGTGTCGAGCTTTCTGAGAAGAACGCCGGATGTTACAAACCTGTTATTAACCATTTACTGCCAACGCTGAGGGACACTGTTAAAAGGGCTTTCTGGAAGAGTGCAAAACTCCTTTCTAAGCCAGTAAAAGTGCCCCAAGACAAAAAAAGGATGAAAATAAGATGGATATTTAATGAAAGAAGCCTATATCTTACAGCTAGAAGCAGGAAGAATTTGCTGACATATTCGGTTACTAATCCCAATGTGTTTGTCTGTCAACGCTGCAGTGTACAACAACAACTGTAAATACCGACGTATGGGGGACAAATGTCACTTGGCAAAAATAAAGTTGTCGACAGGTGCTGGTATGGTGTTGGTATGCTTTGTAGCAGAGTATGTAAAGCACAAAAAGATTAGGCCTACTAAGATTGTGCATAAATAATTAGGCTATAAGAGGAACTTCCAGCATCCAGATACTAATCTGGATACTTTAAAACATCTTTTGATTTTGAATATTCAATATAGGCAACATTTGGATTGTATCGTCAGTTCTTTGCATTGGTTATGTTCTCATTGCTCAGACCATCAAGTGCCCTTAAGCTTGACATACTGTACAAATACTAGCCTAAGAATTGTGCTCCCAAATTGTTGATCATTTACATGCTGTAGTGTTTCCCCAAGTCTTTCTGTTGTGCCATGAGTGTCTCCTCACTCATCCATGATGTTGCTTTATCTATATCCCAATGTGACTATGCTCCATACATCTGTTATTAGAGTTTCCACGTACCCCCTGCAATGTACTCGTGTACCTCTGGTTGGGAATCACTATCTTAGCAGACAGACATGGTGTATTCTGCATATTAGTTATGCACATGTACTGTAGCTCAGACTGCCCATGGGTGGTTGACGTTTAAGGCCGTAACACACTTAAAGGAGGAAACATATTCCAATTCCTGAAAAAATGGGTGGAAATTTTTGAAAAAATGTGAAAAGATAAAGCACTCAGTGGTTCGTGGAATTTCGCTTAATTTTTTTTGCCATTTTTGGGAAAATGTGTCCTGTGGTGTGAGATAATTGGTGTGACATTTCTGTAAGATACAATGAAATGATTAATATTCTGCACAAACATATCCTCAATGCTCTTTCTGCTATTGGTCCTTTAACCCTCACCCCACACACACGCTACTACCCACGCACCCCCACCCCCACACGCCTATGCATCGTACAGGCAGACAACTGTGATTTCACTGCATGGTTTCACTGTATTACTTGTAATGATTGTGTGAATGTGACAAATAAATGTCCTGGTATCCTTATATCCTTGCATGATGCATGAAAAATAAGTGAGGATTGAGTAACACATTGCAAAAGCATGTCACACCGCATGACATGAAGTCACACCACAGGAAATTCACTGCACTGTGGCCATTTTAATCCTTATGTATACATGACTGACCTCTGAGATCATGCTAACTAGATAATGATATTGTGTTTAATCTTAATATGTGTTTTCATTTATATAAAAAAACTTTTTTCCCCTTCTACGTATAAGAGCAGTCACACCACAGGACACCATAAAATGAACCTAAGCATTGCGTGACAGAAACATTGCAATATGTAGAGTAGACATATTAAGAGGTGAAGAGTCACCTTAAACTTCCAGACCACTCTCCAATAGCTGAGGTACTGACTGGTTAGGAGCCGGTCTTTAAAGGGGTCCTATTATGCTTTTTCATGTCCACTACCCATTTATTGGGTTACACAGCATCTGTTGTATGTAAAAGCTTGGTGAAAGCTGCATTTCACAAATTGGCCTCTTGGGGGAGAATTTCTCTGCCGCAGGAACGCTATTTCTCAACTGTCAGAGAACGCGTGGTTGGGTTTTCAACATTCTATAGCTTTTGTTTCCTGTACGGGTCTACGTCATGCTGTACCTAACATTGCTGCTTATGGGATGGAGTGTTGACGATGTCACAGACCATTTATTAATTGCAGAGACAGTAGACCTAATGCGCATTTGTTCATCGCAGCCACATAGCCTAGGCCTATCTGAATTTGACAGTATTGTGATGAGATGTATCCTATTTGTGAATACACCACTCAGTGTACAAAAATAGTGTACAAGAATAGTGTAGGATTTCGCCATCCACAAGTTTATTCCATTACGCATGTTTTTTTTTTTTTTCAATTCATAAATCGGCTCCGTCAAATAGGCTACAGCATCGGTCTAGACTGGAGGCTACACTCACCTGTGGCCCAAGTTATATATTTTTGTTTCATTGTGATATTAAAGCTGCATTTTACATTGATAAAATACCGGTTGGTAGGCCTATGGCTAACGGGTCAGAAACAGTTGAATGAGGAAGGTCGAAAACAGGCAGAACGCGTTAACGCAGTTGCGCAAAAACACTTCCAAGTGGGTGAAAGACTCGAATCTCTCCTTTCTCTCTCTATTCGCTTCAGGGCCGTTTTGCATATGCTGTTGGCAAGACTAACTTTTGTTTGGTAAGATGTGAAAACCCTACACTTGTATTGCCGCTTGAAGCATAACATTAATTAGAAGACGTGTGCTGATGTAGGCTAATCCAAATAGGTATATCACGACATGACCAGCAGCCGTTTGCATCAGCAATGTTGGCAAGGATTAGCCAGTTAGTATAGGCTATGCATAGGCTACAATTCAGTAATTAAAATGCAACGCAGTTTGAAACCAATCCATCGGGGACTAAATAGAAATGCAGTTACTAAAATGAAACCATGCACCTGAAAATACCTTGAAATGTATTTTTATGAAGCATAGCCTATCACCATTGTGCATTAGGCCTACAGACAACGAGCAAACAGGAACTCATTTGTAAAAGCCAACAACGCGTGCGCTCAGTATTCAGTCTGGCTTGCAAATAGACCACAGGACGCATTTGAACACGGAGTTCATATCACAAATAGGGTGTCACGATATCACTGACAGACGTTGAATTGATAGGTTTGAGTCCGACAAGTTGTGCCCTTGTCTTACTGGGCGCACTCTTTCAATTTCGGACTGCGTCTTTGACAGCCAGACGGGGGCTGCCGCGGGAGCGAAGAAAATGTCCATAACTTCGCTGAATAACTTTGAACTGTGTACAGCAATTGCAGATAATTAGCTTATTGGATAGCCTATTTTGTGAAGGTTAACTTGCCATTAACAAGGAAAGGTGATCTGATTTCAATCCCAGAATATTCTTTGTGTCTTCAAATTTCCACCTGTCAAGGCTAGACAGCGGGTTAACCAATCAAGCCCCTACTGTTGCGTTAATAATGTTTAAGATAAAGATTCTTCAGCGCAAGATATCAGAAATAAACAAGACAGCGCAGATGGCTATTAGTTTTTTTTTATATGGTCACAATCACGTTATTACGCATCATATGCAATATGCGTATTATTTCATGAAACCTCAAATCAGAAGCAATAGCCTGTACCCAGCACTTTCAACCCTTTCTCAGATTAATGGCAGCCTAATTGTCCAAAGCGATTTTGAAATCAAACTGAAGCCCATATACGGAAGACTCGCATTGGATAGGGACTGGGTTTCAGCAAATGACACAGCAAGGCGCACAAATAACATAACGTGGGACTTATGATGCGTCCTTTTCAGATTAATTGTGGACATTGGGTGAACTATTTGGCTGTCAACTTTAGACATAGGCTACAGGGTTGAATTCCAGGACAAAACCAGCTGTGCTGCTGACGTAATATTAGTAATAGAATGCTTGATGAAACGCTCCATGCTGCGTCGAGATTTCAGAATGTTGACGGTCTAACATTCTGCACTTCCACGCGTTTCAAACAGGCGGCGTAGGGTGCATGTACACAATGATAAAAAATAATGGACATGAAAACAAGTGATCATTCAAAATTAACTCCACTAACCACAGTAAAGCAAAATATTAACAATGAAAGTTATTCTAAATAGCATAATAGGGCACCTTTAAGACCCTTGTAAAACCCTGGCTAGGCATATCGTGATAGTGTTGTGTTGTGCTCCGATGGCTCTTGTGTGCTGTTGAGAGGAGAGTGATGCTCCACTCAGCTGCTCTACTGGCCTCTGACTCCTGCACTCCAAATAAAGACTCCAGCCAATATCGGATACTCGGCTCCTTTTCACCTACTCTGACATTCTCTTTTTCCCTTCTCATGCATGCCTTCATGTACTCTCTCCATTTCATACTCTTCCTCTTACTCCTTCACCTCCTCACTCTCTTTTTTCTTTTTACCATCTCATTTTTGCAAAATCGTTAAAGGGGGGGCTAATACTAATGCTAAAGCCCCCCTAAAATAGGCGTAACGACGGCCCTGATGCTGATACTTCGATTTGTCAAATTTCTGACTGCAAAGCCGCAGCCCAGCCAGGTTTGCCAAGCATATAATGTCAGTGTGTAGTTTTTTGCCTCTTTTAGGGGGAATTGAACATTTCGAGATATATATCGTATACTGAGATATAGATAAAATATATCAAGACATTTTTTTTCTCCATATCGCCCAGCCCTAGTCATCTCTCTCTCTCTCTCTCTCTCTCTCTCTCTCTCGTTGCGCATGTGCGAGTTTGAGTGTGGGGAGCGTGTCCTGAGCGTGAGTGGAGCCTCTTGGGCATTTTCTAATTTCTAACTTTTTGTGCGTCCTTTTGTGTGTTTTGCAGCGCTATTTTCTATTTTTGGTGTATGGCGCGGCCGAATAGGCTACTTTGGGTAGTTTGTTTGTTTAGCTCGCCATCCTCGGCGTCCCAGCCTAATTGGCAGCGTGGCCGCCGCAGGTACAATGGTGTTTGGTGAACTCACTAGACGACATGGTGTTAAAGTTCAGTGCTCTGCGAGTGTTGAGGACTGTAGCCTGGCCATAGGCAACATAGTTGGTCATGAACACATCAAATCTGCCTCGCGCATGAATAGCGCGGTTATTGTTTTTTTGGGATCGGTTGACAAAGCTCGGGAGGTAATTGCTTCGGGCATTGTCTTAAATGATATGCTTACACCTGTTCTGCCTCTTAGCACTCCGGCTACGAAGATCATAGTATCTAATGTCCCCCCCTTCATTGACGATAGTCTAATTGAGGATCACTTGCAGCGTTATGGTAGACTTGTTTCCCCCTTGAAAAAGATTTCTTTGGGATGTAAGTCGCCCTTATTGAAACATGTCGTGTCCTTTCGAAGGCAGACGTACATGGTGCTGGACCAAGATGATGTGCCACTTGATCTGCATATTAAATTGAGGGTTGATGGTTTTGATTACACAGTTTATGTGACGTCCAACACTGCTTTAGTGTGTTTTTCCTGTAACATGACAGGCCATGTGGTTCGTGACTGTCCGCGTAAAAAGCGGGGTGGAGCTCAACCACCATCTACCGTAATTGAACCAGAGAGGGGTGCTGCTAATTCCACTGCTACCTCCGCTGCTGGTGCTTCGACTGTGCCTTCCCAAACCCCTGTACCTGCGGCCCCCAATGATCCTTTACCTACTCCCAATACTGACCCGCTACCCTCCGTTGCTGATCTGTCACCCCAAACTACTTTGCCTTTGATTGAAGCCGCCAGGTCGGCTGATGCTGTCTCTGAGCATAATTTGGCCAGTACATCTGCCACGGATAAGGTTGCGGTGGCCCCAGATGTTGACGGTAATTTGTCCTCGTCTGAACCTGTCACGAGTAACGCTGCCGTTAATGACATGATCTCCAAAGAGCTCGATGCTCTGAGTAAAGTGGGCGCGTCCAGTAGTGTAGGCTCGGATGCGCTGTCAGTTGAAGTTGAGGCGATGGACTGTGAGTTTAAGCCGCCTAAAAGGAAGGATAGGCATACTGATCCTGATTGTAATCCCTCTAAATCGAAGAAAATTGACTCCGCCAGTGCAAACTGTGATAGTGATGATGACTCGGTGTGTTCGACGATGTCGATTGGCTCATTGAGTGATCTTACTGAGTTGGGTGGGGAGAAGACGGTACAATATTCGGCGGATGACATAACTCGTTTTCTGCGAGACACGAAGGGGAAACGCGACGTCGAAGTGGAACAGTTCTTCCCTGACCGCTGTCAATTTATTAATGACGCAGTCTGCCTAATAAGAAATAAGGCGTTTGATTCAAAGGAGGTTGCGCGCCTCCGTAAACACTTGGGCATATTGCGTCGTAAAATTAGGCAGGGAGCCACGTCAATTTCTCAAACATAACATATAATGGCAAACACACTGAACATTGCAACTCTTAATTTAAATGGTGCAAGGGATGTGAAGAAAAGACTGGCACTCCTTGACTTCATCAATTTGAAGCGTGTTAGTGTTGCAATGGTTCAGGAGACGCATAGTGATACAGTGAATGAGGTCGACTGGAAAAAAGAATGGGATGGTCAGATTTTTTTTAGTCATGGGTCTGCGTTGAGCGGGGGCGTGGCAATTTTGTTTTCTAAGGGCTCCCTCCCACTTTCTTGTTGTGCCCAAGAGTTAGTGGAAGGGAGACTTCTCATGGTGACCGCCCATTTTGATAGTACTGTTATTGTATTTATTGTTGTGTATGCACCTACTATTGGCCATGAAAGGGTGGCCTTCTTTGATAAACTTAATGAAGTGCTTATGACTTTAGACTCTGAATCTCTTCTCTTTCTGGCGGGGGATTTTAATTGCACTGAAAATGAAAAATTGGACAGGAACCATATGGAACCTCATGTCCCCTCTCAAAGGGCAATTATTCAATTAGTTAAGAATCATGATTTGGTTGACGTATGGAGGGCTTTTTATCAGGAGGCGAGGCAGTATACATGGTCTCACAGTAGGGATAATTATGTTTCCTTTGCACGCCTGGACAGAATATATGCTCCCTCACTTCAGCTTAATATAATTAAATCTTGTACTATTGTGCCTACTGGTTTTTCAGATCATTCTGCAGTTACTTGTAGCATATCTGTTAAGGCTTTTAAACCGAAAAGTGCCTATTGGTGTTTTAACACTTCACTTTTAGATAATGAGCATTTTAGAAACACCTTTAAGCATTTTTGGGGAATTTTTCAGGGACAAAAATGTTCTTTTTCTTCTTTAAGGGATTGGTGGGAATATGGGAAGACTCAAATCAAAGTGTTGTGTCAGCAATTTACTTCTTATGTCACGAATGGTATTATTGATTCACTTACTACTCTGGAAAAAGAGATTTTAGCTCTCCAGGGGTCTCTATCCACGGGTGATGCGTGTGTTAGGGATCTCCTGGAGGGGAAGAAGAGCTCACTTGCTGAACTTTTGGATGTTAGAGCGCAGGGGGCGCTGGTGCGTTCCAGGTTTCAAGGTGTCTCTTTAATGGACACACCCTCAAAGTTCTTTTTTAATTTGGAGAGACGACGTGGCCAGAGTAGACTCATGCACTCCTTGAAGACTGAGTCTGGCCAGGAATTGTCTGATCCAGCACAAATGCGAGCCTATGCTAGGTCTTTCTATTCTAGCCTGTATGATTGTGAGCTCATTCCCGAAAATTTAGTTTCAAGTGATTTTTTTGAAGGGCTGCCTAGGCTGCCTAAGGAGAGTCATACTGAAACTGATGGTCCTTTGACTCTCTCTGAGCTTGAAAGTGCACTTATGAGTATGGAAAATGGTAAATCCCCTGGGATAGATGGTCTACCTATAGATTTTTATAAAACATTCTGGAATTACCTGGGGGAGGACCTCCTGGTAGTACTGCGCGAGTGCCTAGAAGCAGGCTGCCTTCCTTTAAGCTGCCGCAGGGCGGTTGTGACGCTCTTACCAAAGAAGGGTGATATGCAAAACATTGGTAACTGGCGGCCGGTCTCGCTATTATGCTCTGATTTGAAGATCCTAGCTAAGGCTCTGGGATCAAGGCTTAAAAAAGTAATAGGCCAGGTGGTGCATCCAGACCAATCTTATTGCATACCTGACCGGTCCATACTTGATAATATAGCTATGGTCAGGGACCTGTGGACTATATCAGAGAAGCTGGGTCTTAATGTGGGACTGATATCTCTAGATCAACAAAAAGCATTTGACCGTTTAGAGTTCCTGTACCTGTGGTCAGCCATGAAATCCTTTGGGTTCAGCTCCAGCTTTATTAACATGGTTAGAGTCCTTTACCGTAATATTGAAAGTGTTCTGAAAATAAACGGGTGTTTGGGGGCTCCATTCAAGGTGTTGCGTGGAGTTAGGCAGGGCTGTCCATTGTCAGGGATGTTGTATTCCATTGCCATTGAGCCTCTGTTACACAGACTACGGACTGGTTTAGGGGGTATCTCTGTGCCTTTGATTAATGAATGTTTTTATTTGTCTGCTTATGCCGATGATGTTTCTGTGTTTGTTAATGGGGAACATGATGTCAATGTCTTGAAAAGAATAGTTCATGATTTTCATTCTGTCTCTTCCGCTAAAGTAAATTGGGGTAAGTGCACGGCCATCTGGGTGGGGGAATGGGAAAAGAGATGTACTGGCCTGCCCGGGGGTTTGCTTTGGGGAAGGGAGGGTTTGAAATATCTTGGTGTATATCTGGGGACTGATTCATTTATCCAAAAGAACTGGGACGGGGTGCGAGAGAAAGTCAAGAGCCGTCTGGATAAGTGGAAGTGGTTGCTCCCCCAACTCTCCTATAGGGGGCGTGCTCTCATCGTGAACAACCTGGTGGCCTCTACGTTGTGGCATAAGCTAGCTTGTGCTGAGCCCCCACGTGGACTACTTCAAAGCATCCAAAGTGACATGGTGAACTTCTTTTGGGACGGGCTGCACTGGGTGCCTCAAGCGGTACTCTTCTTGCCCAAAGAGGATGGAGGACAAGGTCTCATTGATCTTGTCAGCAGGAAGGATACATACAGACTGCAGTTTCTCCTGAGACTGCTCACAGCTTCCACTGATCAGGCCTGGGGACTGTTGGCCCTTGGCATCTTGCGTGGGGTTGGTGGACTGGGTCTGGACACTGCTCTGTTTCTCATGGATCCCAAACGACTCAATCTTACTGGACTGCCCTTGTTTTATCAGAGCTTATTCAAAGTGTGGGGTTTGTTTGGGCATCAGTGGGTGGGGGGGCTCTCCTCAATTCACTGGCTGCTTGAGGAGCCTGTTATTTTGGGGTCCCGTTTTGATGTGTCATGTAATGAACTGCCTGGTCTTACGGCCTTATTGCGTGGGAAGCATGTACTTCAATTGCGTGATATTGTTTGCAAAGCTGGGTGTGATCTGCAAAATGTTCAGGCGATTGCCTCCTTTTTGGGGGTGAGGTCCCTCAGATACGTGACAAATTTCCTTGGGAAGCTTGGTGGGCTTTTCAGTTTACAGGAGAAACGATTGCTTCAGGAGTATGGGGACGGGTTGACTATATGTAATGCTGCCGATATGTTTCCTAATATGCTTGTTACACCTGATGTGAGGGAATGTGGTTTTGCAAGCCCTTCTCTTAGTTTTCCTGAGTGTGATAGTATATTCTTGTACTCAGCGACTGGGAAGGTGCTGTATAGGAATATGGTAAAGGTGCTGCATAAAGATGCCCTGAAGGGTAGACCTGATACTGTGTGGAGGGATAAGCTGGAGCTCTCTGAGGAGAAAAAACCTGTGTGGAGAGCGCTGTACAAACCTCCTTTAACGAAAAGAGCTGGTGACTTACAGTGGCGGGTCCTTCATGGGGCCATTGCCGTCAATGCTTTTAAGTCTACGATAAACCCTGGGGTTAGCAGTACCTGTCCTTTCTGCACCTGTAGGGAAACTGTTTTTCACTGTTTTATGGAGTGTTCCAGACTTGTCCCTTTGTTTTCTTTTTTGAGCCTTCTGCTTTTTTCATTGGGTGTAGTTTTTTCTCACCAGGGTTTTATTGTTGGTTTCTTTTATAATCAAAGGCACAGAGCGAAGTGTGAAATGATAAATTTTGTTGTTGGTGTGGCGAAGCTGGCAATCTATTTGAGTCGAAAAAACAAACTTCAAGGTGGGGCTGGGGATGATGTTGTGCCTATTCTGAAGAACCTGATCAGGTCTAGAATTAGTGCTGACTTTTGTTTTTTTAAACTTACGGGGGCAATGGACTATTTTAAGGACAAATGGTGTAGTTTTGATTGTTTCTGCTCTGTGACAGACCAAGATGAAATTTTGTTTTCCCACCTTTTGACCTGATGATTGTTTTTGTTTCTGTTTGGGGTAGTTGGTCTCTGTTTAGGGTTCACGCTTTTTGATTCAAAATAAAGCGCTTTTAAAATTCAAAATTCTCTCTCTCTCTCTCTCTCTCTCTCTCTCTCTCTCTCTCTCTCTCTCTCTCTCTCTCCTCTCTCTCTCCTCTCTCTCTCTCTCTCTCTCTCTCTCTCTCTCTCTCTCTCTCTCTCCTCTCTCTCTCTTCTCTCTCTCTCTCTCTCTTCTCTCTCTCTCTCTCTCTCTCTCTCTCTCTCTCTCTCTCTCTCTCTCTCTCTTCTCTTGCTCCAACTTCCCCTTTCTGTGTTTCATATCTCCCTCATTCCAGTATTCAATCCCCCTCTCTTATCTCTTATCATCATTACATCCTTGTCTCCTAGATGTTTGACATTCATTAGGTCTATCAGTTGAATCAATTCTTAACGTTTCCTTTGTTTCAGACACTCAACCCCCCCCCCCCCCACACACACACACACACACACCGCCCCATTGCCTCTGCATTTGTCTAAAGAGCAATCTCTCTTGTTCATCCCTTCCTTTCACCATCCTTCCCTTATTCTATATTTCAGTTCCCCCCATTCTCCTTCACCCTTTCTTTCCCACCTCACACATGCATAGCAAGCCCTTTGTCTCCTCTACACTTTTTTGCCAATCTTTTCGTCGTTCACCACCCACCCATCGTGTCTGCTCTGAGTCTGCATGTGTCCACAGAGCAGCCACCTGCCAAGACCAACAGCCAGCTCCGTCACCCCCACTGATCCACCAACAACTTGCACCACTAACATTCATCTCCATTTCACAGTCCCCCCCCCTTCCTCCTTCTCCTCCTCTTCCTCCCATCTCCCCTGGCCTTATTACATTGGAGCAGGGCATGAAGATGAAAGCCCAGCACTATCAGTCTTGGCAGGATCCCACGGTAAGTGACAAGTAGTACTATAGACCAAAGTAGAAAATGACACATAGGCCAGAGAGAACAATGGGCTTACATGCATCATACCCCCCGCCATTACCGAGAATATTTTTATTGCTTCACAATCACTTCTAAACCGTACAGACTTAACATTGGTTTACTTCATGCTGATGGACAGTCTGAATGGACTGTTCAGGGTGTGTTGTGAATCGGTCCTAAATTGTCATCTGTAACAGGCAACAGGTCCTCTTCAAGCTATCACTCAAGTGGAAGAGGAAAAGGGGTTGGGTGGAGGGTGATGGGATGTGGTGGGGATTTTGATGTTGAGTTATTTGATGTTGTTTACTTCTTTATTACATTCAAAATAAATGAGAAAAAGAGGAAAACAGAAGGATAAATTGAAGCCATAAATCCATAAAATAAAGCCTCCTCTGAGCATATTGTTTTCATATGCCATCCAAAGCAGACAACGCCAAGGGCACGGAAAGCTTAACCATATTCCATATTTCATCAATCCACAGGTCAGTCTGGTAGCTCTGTACTGTAATCCAGAATACTAATCCGCCTCTGATGCTCGCTGAGGCCGCTCAGACTCAGATTATTCGTCTGACAGGGAGTCCGAGGCGTGGTTGCGTCGTCATGACGATCCCTTTTATGCTACTGGAGTAAAGGAAAGCCAATTAACAGCCTTTCTGACCTTTATTTGACAATAAAGGCCCATCATCATCATCATCAACTTAAATCATATCAGACACACAACGACATCAGCGGTCACAGTTGGGGAGGAGGGATACTGCTGAGAGACAAACCATGCTGGCTGTAGCACTCTGTGCCCCAAACACAGAGCAAACACTAACCACCCTCCCACCGTTCGGATCCAGTGTCCCACCCAGGCGCCGGTCAAAAAGGGGGTGGGAGTGAGAATCCAAGAGGTACTTAGAAAACAACACTGTAATTCACTGTTTGTCACAGTAATAATGGGTGGCACAATAACGCAATTGTGTGATACCTGATACATCCCAATAAGATAATTTATGGCTGTAACAGGAGGAGCCATAAAAGGCAAAAAGCTGATATTTTCACAATGCACATAGACTGCACTGAAAGGCACATTGTCCTTCTCAGGGGTATATTCTTACTATAGTCTTACTGAAGTTTTAAGTTATCTTGATTATTTTGATAAGTGAATGAATTGCATGAATAAAACGTGATTAAAGTGCAACTTTTTGACGCCAATATTGACAAAGATGCATCAAAAAAGCTGAAATCAAAAATATTCTCTCTCTCTCTCTCTCTCTCTCTCTCTCTCTCTCTCTCTCTCTCTCTCTCTCTCTCTCTCTCTCTCTCTCTCTCTCCTCTCTCTCTCTCTCTCTCTCTCTCTCTCTCTCTCTCTCTCTCTCTCTCTCCCTCTCTCCCTCTCTCTGCACTTGGGTACAAAATTGGCTCCAATCAAAAAGGTGAAAGCTCTTCTCTCCTGAATAGCTAAAACACACCGTGCTAAGATGGTTGCAGACAAAGGGGTTGACCTGAAAAGAATCGTTCTGTCCCCACAGGTTCCTGAAAAGACAGCTCTCCCCCTGGGAGCAGTGGACTGGCCTACCTCCCCACAGAAGTAAAAGGTCAAATGATAGCCTACTGTGGCAGGTCTCCTCGTCTCGCCTCTTTTCTGGGCAAAACAAAATTACTCCGCCTAAATCGCCCAAACGTAATTTAGCCATCACACACTGTACCCTCCCCTCCCCTGTCTGTGTTCCTGTGTGTGTGTGTGTGTGTGTGTGTGTGTGTGTGTGTGTGTGTGTGTGTGTGTGTGTGTGTGTGTGTGTGTGTGTGTGTGTGTGTGTGTGTGTGTGTGTGTGTGCACGCACACATATGTGTTTGTATTTGCAAGTATAGAGCATGCAGTACCCATGTGATGTGTGCGGTGTACGCAGGTTTATTTTTGTATAGGCGTGTCTGTGTGTGTGAGTGTGTGAGTGTGTGTCTGTGTGTCTGTGTGTCTGTGTGTCTGTGTGTGTGTGAGTGTGTGTCTGTGTGTCTGTGTGTCTGTGTGTCTGTGTGTGTGTGTGTGTGTGTGGTTTTGAATGAGCTACTCAGACTTTCACGGGCCTAAATTCACCCAATTAGATCAATGCTGATTGAAAACAAAGAGACCCTTTCAATTGACTGAACAAGGACACATCTAAAGACTGCCAAAGCGAGCCCTTTTAAAAGCCCATGTAAAATCAGACAGCTATTGAAATATGGGTCCAAAGACACACCTCTCTCTAGTCCCTAACAACGCCCACCCAATCAGCCAGCCACCCAGTGCAGTTGCTAGGGGGTCATATTGTATTTTGACTGACTGGTGAGATATCTGTCGCCAGATTTGTGTGGTTGTGGAGAAAAAAACGTGGATGCTGGTGAGAGCCAGGTTGGAGTGATCTTACATTTTTCAAGTCAAGTCAAGTCAAGTCAAGTCAAGTAGGTTTTATTGTCAATTTCTTTACATGCACTGGTCATACAAAGAATTTGAAATTACATTTCTTGCTTTCCCATACAGACATAGACTAATTAAGGTAAGGACATAGACAGTATAGACATAGACAGTACTTATACATGGACTTAAGACAGTATGGACATAGACAGTGCTCATACAGCCGACATATTTTCCGACGATAGACATTCCGAAAGACACATTTTAACACAAATAAACACTGAAAGTTGGGAAAGCAAGGGGCTGCTGCAACCTACGTGCGCCGCCGTAAAACTGACTTTTGAAGATGACAGATTAGCTACTTTACGCACGTGTGTTCCAAAAAAAAACCAGGAAAGCTTCATTCTGAATCAAATTCAGTTGTAGTGTAGAGCTACCCTACTGTGTGACTTTGACAAGATAACATGTATGATCACATTTGTAGGGATAGGGCTCTGTAGGTAAAAAGTGAAACCATGAGATTACCTACCCTACCCCCTTTTTATCCTTTATCATCATCATCATCATCATCATCATCATCATCATCATCATCATCGTCCTCTCTGCAGTGAGTAATTATGGTTCTCTCCCCTTTATCTCATTATCTCCTGAGCTGCAAGACAACCTTGCTCTTCCTGGGGAACTTTAATTCAATCAGGGCCTCCAATTAACCCCCAGACCAGAGATCATTGAGCCCTGAAAAATCCATACTCTGACTTCACAGAAGACTGAAGTGATTCCAGAAAGCCCCTTTCGTGTCCTCAACACACACACACTCAGTCCTGAAAAACATCCTAGCCCCAGGCCAAGAAGTGAGGACTGATCGATGGTCCCATTATATTCCCCCCCAAATGATTATTCAGGTCATTAAAAGAAGCGTTCTGAAGAGTCTGTGTGAGTGAAATGAGTGACAGGTGTGTGTGTGTGTGTGTGTGTGTGTGTGTGTGTGTGTGTGTGTGTGTGTGTGTGTGTGTGTGTGTGTGTGTGTGTGTGTGTGTGTGTGTGTGTGTGTGTGTGTGTGTGTGTGTGTGTGTCTGTGTGTGTGTCTGTGTGTATGTGTGTGTGTGCATGCGTTTGTGGGGGCGTGCCTGGACATGTCAGGGGGCTCCACACTCCCCCATCTGTTGTGCATTAACGATGGTCAGGCCCTAAAGAAAGCCCCACTTCCTATGTTGCCAGATTGGGCTGCTTGGGATGGCCGTCTTCGGGTAAAAATGGCATTTAGCAGGAAAAACAGCCCAATTTTTTTGGCCATAGAAATCAATAGAATTGGGGCGGGATTTAGTGCTTCCAGGCGGGGTTTGAGCACTTTTTGGGCTGGAAATCATCGGCCTCATCTGGCAACCCTGCCAAGTTCTTTGACAGACTCACAGCACTAGCAGATCTTAAGAGAATGCCATTACGTCACCCAAGAACAGAGTCAGGAAAGTCTCAACAGAGATTTTGGCCTTCACTAATTACGTCAATCATAAACACGCACTGCAGATGAATTATTAGTTTACTTCAATCAGCATCATTAAGTGTAACAGCAGGCATCCACAGTCATTTTGTAATCACCAATGGCCCCTACACTCAGTCAGTCCTCACACAGTTACAGTTCACAGGTCTATGAACACTCTATGAAAAACAGTTTGCAAAATCTAACATCATCAGAGGTGCTTTTAAGTGAATGTCATGTGTTTGTGACTCGCTCTCAAACGTGAAAAGGGCACTGCTTGCTGTGTTTCTCCCAATTTGGAACCCCATCAGACCAATGTTTATGTCATTTACAGGGGCTGGAAAATTGTACCAGGGGAGAGGAGTGGGGGTAGTAGTGGGTTGTCCAGGGGAGAGGAGTGGGGGTGTAGTGGGTTGTCCAGGGGAGAGGAGTGGGGGTAGTAGTGGGTTGTCCAGGGGAGAGGAGTGGGGGTGTAGTGGGTTGTCCAGGGGAGAGGAGTGGGGGTAGTAGTGGGTTGTCCAGGGGAGAGGAGTGGGGGTGTAGTGGGTTGTCCAGGGGAGAGGAGTGGGGGTAGTAGTGGGTTGTCCAGGGGAGAGGAGTGGGGGTGTAGTGGGTTGTCCAGGGGAGAGGAGTGGGGGTAGTAGTGGGTTGTCCAGGGGAGAGGAGTGGGGGTGTAGTGGGTTGTCCAGGGGAGAGGAGTGGGGGTGTAGTGGGTTGTCTAGGTGGGCATGGGACTCAGCTGACTCGCAGCCCTGATTTGACAGGAGGGGGAATGGAACGCCCCTTTATAGCAACTCCAGTGTGTTATGAGACAGCAACTTTCAGAGTGAGGAGTCTACTCTGCACACTTAAAATCATTTTTGTTGATTTTTTACTTCATGGCTGGACCATCCATGACATATAAAAAAATAAAATAAACAACAAAAAGATTTTAAGTGTGCGGACTCCTTACTCTGAATATTGCAGTCAGCCTTTGTTCTGCACCTTTTCCTGGGATGTGTACTATCTTCATCTTCAAACTCATGAGACAGCAGCCATCACAAACACATTCGCACACAAAATAAACCTTCTATTTTGTTGCATGTCTCCATTCAAAGTCACCTGAAGGTGACACAACAGTCTAATCAGTCATCAGTCATCATTCTAACTTTAGCATGTCGTGCCAGTCTGGTCAGTTGTGATGACCACCGGCAAGCCTTTTAGTCATGAACTCCACGGAATGCCCAGGGCACTGCCCCTAATAGAGCTGAGAATGAAGGCCGCTAGGGCACAGAGCACGTTAATTGCTGTGACTGGAGAGTATTCCAGGAACACGTAGGCATAGTACATGTAATGTAAACGTCACATCTTAAAAAGGGGAAATGTCACACACGTTCCCTCTTCGGTTTGTGTGTGTTGGGTGCCATGTCAAAGAGGTGTGTGTGATATATCCGAGTCGGTCAAGCCATGAACAATGGAATGAAATGGTGAACTGAAGGACAGATGGTTAAGTGGTCGCCTCAGTGAGGACCGATCACGGTGCGCGTTTAGAGCCAAATATTCTCATCTGGCGGCTGCCAAATACAAAGGCTATGGGAGACGCGCTGTTGCCAAATGGCACCCAATCTGCTTTGCGCATTCAAGTCCTCTAAATTAGTTCTTATGTTGAACTGGTGAGACATCATTTGCAACATGTTTAAACAAACAAACAAAAAACCTGAATAAACTGATGGCACAAGTTGACAGGCGATATGCCTACATCGTTCTTGTTGTGTCATTCATTCTAAGATTTTGCGCGGTGTTTATCAATGGCAGACAACTACATCGCCTGTACAGTACAGAAGCAAGGAGTGCACATACACAGCACCTGCATGCAAGCATGTCTTCGTTTGGCTGTCATGTAGATGATCTGCACATGTGGACACCGTTATGTAACGACTACTTTGCAACCGATGAGCAATTTGCTAATCACCAAAGCAACTTTATCCTGGCAACGTTAGCTGGGGGAGTTAACACACTCCCGCACAAGGCAGCTAGCGCTGTCAAATTATAATGATGGCAAAAGACAGGTTTGCCAGGGCGGCAGATCTCAAGTTGCCTCATTTATTGTCGAAAGAAAGTTTGTCTGTCTTACCGTACTTGTTGGGCTCCCTGCTGTACTCTAGAATAGGCATTACGCCCTCTCTGTCAGCGTCACCCACTGTCCCCTCTTCTTCTCCGTCGTCCTCAGGTACCGAGTCGCGGTGTCCTTCGTCTTCTTCTTCTTCTTCTTCTTCTTCGGGGAACCCATTGTCACTTTGCCCCACGGGGATGACCACAAATCTTTCGGTCATGTTTTCTTCAGTCGTGTCCGTCCGTCCGTGTCACCGGACCCTCCTGGTCAAAATAAAAAAACTTCAGGGATCACACGGGCTTACTGCGAGTCATTCCAACCAATCTCAGCCCAGCCGTGCGTACAGCGCGCAGCAGTACTCCTAGTACAATGCATGAGAGGGGGGACACACGCGTGGATGATCCATGGGTTGATCAAACAAAGGGCGTATGCTGGCAAAGCCAGGCGGCCCCTGATTGGCTGGTGGGCACGCGAGAGGTGTCAATCCGCGTCATATACAAATCAGAAGGACTGGCATACGAGCATAAAAAGACAACCGGGAACTGTCTCCCTTGTGGCCGTTCCACCGCCGCAGCATCACAAAGTTTCAAAAACAACAGTCAGTCACAATTCAGACATGCTGCTATCCATAGAATACAAATACTCTATTACCCAGGTAGGTGCAAGTCTTCAGCAGACAACTAAATAGTAGTGTGTAGGTAGAGTCGAACTAGTCTGCAGTAGGCTTATTGCTTTACCCTATACTCTGTAAAAGGGCATTATTCTAGTTTACCGGAATGACATGAGCTAAATGTTTTTTCCCCCAACAAATCTATTCAATTATCTGGAATAAAATGTTTATGAAATGCAGGGCTGGACTGGTAATCTGTCATACAAGGCTGACAGTTGGGGGATGATGCCATTTTAATTGTTGTTGTTGTTGTTGTTGTTGTTTTGCCTTTAGAGACCAGCCCACCATTTAGATAGGGTAGCCCATTGATTGCTTTTTAATATAGACAATGGTTTGAGTCAATCATAAAATCATAGAAAAACAGAGGAGCTGTGTGTGGGGCTGGTCTATGCCAAACATGCCCGTGCCATTTGTTGATCCCCAGCCATTGCTGAAATATTACACAAGGATTCGGTGTCAGTTCTGGAGCAGCCAGCGTCATCACCGGGCAATCAGTTAGGCCTACCCAGTGACATTAGGCTTCTCTAGACCAGTGTTGGGGAGTAACTGATTACATGTACAGATTATTACGTGGGCCTACCAGGCCCAGGCCCAGGGGCCCCAAGAGCCAAGGGGGCCCTGAAGCCCACCCCTCCGCCCTATACAAAACACATTATTGGTCTATATTTATGTTCTCATATTGTGGTAAAATTGCATTTTTACTGTATTTTCACATTTCTCACATCTCAAGGGACAAACCCCAAATCCTCAACAACAAAGGCTCTCTAACATCTTCACTAAACCCCAAACATTTTTGGGAACTTCACGATTCCGTGTACGGGGGCCTTTCTTATTGTCTGGCCCAGGGGCCCATGCCATGGAGTCATAATCCGTCCCTGCATGTACCCAGATTATTACACATTTCACAGTACTCAGATTACAAATGTTGGGTAACTGTATTCTCTTGCAGTTACTGCTTCAGTTGGTGGTACAATTACAATTACTTCCATTTCCATTTGACATGTTAAGATATCCTGCCATTTTTGATCATCCCATACATTGTCAGAAATCCAAACATAACATGGAATAAGAGCTTGTATGTAAAAGTCATGTTAATGTTGATGGCGTCAGTATGTACAAGACCCAGACACAATACGTAATGCTTGTGAAAAAGTGCATTGTCCTTGCAATTTCGACACATGGGGGTGGGCAAAGCCTGTCAGTTCAATGTGCACGAAGGGTGTAAAATGCATTGGCAATGTCAAGTTGTCAAAAAAGTATCCAAAGTATTCAGATTACGTTTCTCAGATGGAATGATTCAATAGATTACGTCACAAACTACATTTTGAGCCATGTACTCTTTACTTTGTACTGGAATACATTTAGAAAGTAACCTTCCTCAACCTTGCTCTAGACTGACAGAGATAGATTAGCCTGAATGCTTATCATGCGTGCCCGGTTGTCGACCCCTCCTATCGGTTGTCTGTCTCCTGAAACATCTGCTCAGGACATGTGGTTCAGGTTCCCGTCAAACATATGAAACCCTGTTTTTTAGGCGTCCTGTTAAGTGGCTTTTGCTATTTTGGATTGGCCTGTGAAGACCCGATCTGCAGCCCCACCCTGCCCCAGACATGAATGGATTTCTTTTTTATTACAGAATTATGGGCTGCTCAAATCTACACACCCTTGCACTCAATGGACCATATACATAATATTCTTACCATCATAAACAGCTATCATATTATTATTATTATTATTATCATTATTATTATTATTATTATTATTATTATTATTAGGCAACTTATACTTCTCATACTCATACTTTAACTCATACTTTTCTCACCGTAGGAGCGACTGAGGAGTGATATACTGTACCTCACACTTCCTTTCCACATATACCCCACATACCCCACACATACAGTATGTGGCATTCATGTGCTATGGGAATTATGGTGAATACCAAACGCAGACATAAAAAGTCCACATGAACACACTCCACCATGTGATATTTTCCACTGGGCAACTCGTAGAATTTTTTGGTACACGATTTGCCCAGATGAGATAAACTTTGACCTTCTTGACATGACAGAGAGAAATTGGGAAGCACATATGAACTTGTGATATTTTCCTTGTGGTATTTTACCCTCGACAACCCGTAAAAAAAATGATACGCGAGTTGCAGAGACTGGATAATATCCAGATAAAAAATTTCTATGACTTTCTAGATTCTACAGTATTTCCCAGAGCACATGAAAGGCATATTAGGCCTGGTGATCTGTCCACTCACTTCAACATAGAGGCAGCTGCATTTTAGCCAGGCTGCGCCCTCCTAGTGACGCAGCACCTTCAGCGTTGATTCTAGTCAGGCCAAGAGCAATCTAAATATTGTTTCTGATCTCCGGAATAATTGGAAGCTCCACCCACATTGTCGGGAAACAGTCGACCAGTAGCAAAACCGAGGCAGGCGGGTTAACCAGGCCGTTTGGGAAACAGTATTAGTTACATTTTCTGTCAGACCAACATCTCGGTATGTAATTTGAAAGTCGATGATAATCAGGCAAGCTGCATTTGCCTGACTGCTGTGGGTCTGTATTAACAGACCAATGCTGAACCCACTAATTTGACATTTTTAAAACATATTTTTTTGTTACTTTTACTACATTTATTTCTGACAGGACAGTGGGGGAGAGACAGGAAATGAGTTGGGAGAGAGATGGGGAAGGATCGGCAAATGATCTGGGCCGGAATCAAACCCGGGTCGCCAGCATAGTTCTGCAGGGCCAATTTGATGTTTTATTTCTCTGATGGCCATGAATGTGAATCCTCTGCTGTGGTTGCCATAGTCACTCCATTCAGACCTACTGTCAAGCCCACAGTGCAGTAAACGGCCTCGGATCGCTAAGCCATAATGCAGGTAAGTGGATGCATTAGACACAATTTAACACACACACAGACACACACACACAGTCTCTTTCTCTGTGACACAGACATACACACAAAAACGTCTGGTGCCAGGGTGCATGAAGGACAGTCATTCAGAGGCAGCTTGCTATTTGTGCAAGTTTGAACAAATTGTGTTTCACAATTTTTAAGTCGAATTTAAAAGGGTGGCTTTTGCAGGTTTTCGTGTTCCTTCAGTTGACAATTAGTAATCTTTGTCGGACTAGTGTTCTGTTCACAACACACACACTACACACACACACACACACACACACACACACACACACACACACACACACACACACACACACACACACACACACACACACACACACACACACACACACACACACACACACACACTTTCTCTTCTACTCATTTTTTTTACACACATGCAATCATAGGCTTCTCTCCTAAACCTCTAGGATTAATTGAAATCACGATGAGACTGCTGGCTGTGAAAGGCAGGCACAGGCCTGTCAGACTGGGGAGGTGGTGTGGAAGAAGGGGTGATTAATTACAGACACGAGAGAGTGGATATATGGGTCATCAGAACAGTCTCCCGGCTGTGAAAGACACTTCGTACTCCACAACACAGCATATGGCTGGCTGTCTACTGTAGTGCTCCTACCAGGTGCGCACAACAGACTCAGCCATGTTCTCTCTCTCTCTCTCTCTCTCTCTCTCTCTCTCTCTCTCTCTCTCTCTCTCTCTCTCTCTCTCTCTCTCTCTCTCTCTCTCTCCTTCTCTCTCTCTATCTCTCTCTCTCTCTCTCTCTCTCTCTCTCTCTCTCTCTTTCTCTCTCTCAAACACACACACACACACACACACACACACACACACACACACACACACACACACACACACACACACACACAATAGCAAAATGATTGGGGATTTGCAAGACTGGCATTTATGGCAGTATGTTGATGTTAAAAACATAATGGAACGCTTTTTGGTGACTCGAAAAGGTCAGATCAGATGCAGGAATCAAATTATGATTTGATATTTCTGTGTTTCTGGTATGATTTGATTCCCTTCAGGGCAATAAAGGTTTCATTCATTCATTCATTCATTCATTCATTCATTCATTCATTCATTCATTCATTCATTCAGTCAGTCAGTCAGTCAGTCAGTCAGTCATTCAGTCATTCTGACCTTTCTTAAACAAAAGTAATGGCCAAACATTTACATACATACTGTACATGATTATTGTCTCTAAAAGGGTTCCAAAAGAATTCCACCTTTACTGTAAC
>NC_085865.1:45347444-45364944 GCF_034702125.1 Engraulis encrasicolus
CACGGTCATTAAAAAAAGTTCCCAATGACTAAAAACAACTTTTATTGCATGTCCCATCACATGAGGAAATAGAAATATAATTCTAACTAAAAAAAGAAAACTGGTCATATCACTCCAGTACTCAGGTCATAACGCTGGCTACAGTGAGATTTAGAATTAGATTTGAGTTTAAAACTCCTCTTAGTCTATTCGTAACTAAATGAATTAGCAATATCATCCTAACAGATGTCTTATGTCTTCACAGTCTCCTCAACTGAATGCGCCTAGGGTACAATCCAGACAGGGTGAAATGGCATTTAGGCATTATGCTGCCAAATGCTGGAACCAGCTTCCTGTCCAAATTAGAACTGCCCCAACAGTATCATGCAAAAGAAACTAAAAACAGTTGTATTTCCATCTGCCTTTGGTGATAGTTATTTACTATCTAAAGTGCTTCCTACATTATATTCTTCTTTTCTTTCTTTTCTCTTCAGCACATTGAATGACAGTCATGTATGATACGGTGCTATATACCTATAAATACTGATATTGCTTTTGCTGTAAGCCAGACTTTATAAAGCAAGTCTTCCACTTGCACACAATGTTTTTTAGATCTTGTCTTGTCTTCACTTTATAGTTTATATATTACTATCATTTTCATTTTACCTGATTTGTTAGCTGCACGTGTATGGAAAAATAAATAATTTCTCCATGCTGACTACTATTGAAGTTTGAAACCTCTAAAAGAAACCATGAAAGTGAACCCTATAGCTGTGTGAAGTGAGAGGCCTCTCAAAGAGCAAACTCTACATATACTGTGTATTCACACTCAAAATGATTCCAAAGTATGTGTTTATTCCAGTTTGTGTGATTTTCAAAGAGTACGCTACTCAAATTTACAAATATCAGTTTTATGTCACCATCTGCTCTCCAACTGATGTTCATTCTTGGTCAGGCACTGCTGACAACGTGGACCCCTAACAGTTCTGTTGTTTTTGTGCATTCATTTTCAATGGCTGTGTTCACTTTCACTGACTGTATGCAGGCTTCACAGCATAGACTAGAGTAGAGTACTACTTCTATTAATCCAGAGGGATATTAAGGTGTCTGACAGCTTACATAAATACACAATCACAACAAAACAAAGACCTAATACACATTATTGCAGTAAACATAAAGCACACACACACACACACACACACACACACACACACACACACACACACACACACACACACACACACACACACACACACACACACACACACACACACACACACACACACACACACACACACACACACACACACACACTCACACACTGGGTAGCATGTTGCAAAAATAGCGTAGCTCGTGTAGCTTGTGTGACATTGGTCTTAGGCACTGACAAAATAGTAAAGTGATTACATTTAGATATTTTTATATGTACATATTTCATTTTATATTTACATGTTATATTTCATTAGTATTTCTTGTCCTCTGCTGAGAAAGAAACTTGGTGGGAATTGTATTTCTGGTGTGGTCTTCTGCAGTGCGCGTGAGGGAGTGTCCTTTTGCATTTGGCAGATTATGAGTGTGTTTGTGTGTTCAAGTTCAAATGCAGGTGAGTGTGTGTGTGTGTGTGTGTGAGTGCATGTGTGCGTGCGTGCATGTGTGCACGTGTGCGTGCGTCAGTGTGTGTGCCTGTGTTTGCAGGGTGTGAATGCATTTGTGCGTGCCTCTGTGTTCACATACATGGGGTGTTAGACCTTTTGGGATGTGCACATTTTGAGTGTGTGTGTGTGTGCGTGTGTGCGTGTGTGCGTGCGTGCGTGCGTGCGTGCGTGCGTGCGTGTGTGTGTGTGTGTGTGTGTGTGTGTGTGTGTGTGTGTGTGTGTGTGCGTGCCAGCGCACGTGTGTGTGTTAGGGTGTGGGGGCAGTCTATTTATAAGTGCTGGGTAATTACGAGGTGAGAGGAAGCAGAAGTGTGACAGACCTGCTGAATCAAACGGTGTAAAATGGAGCTCCATTTCAAAAACCCAATAGAGTGTGAGTGTGTTTCTGTCCCAGTTACACCTGCAGACCCTGGGAAAGGGCAACCCATAGAAATCATATTATAGTGAAATAATAAGCACAAGACGACATGCTAAAGGCTTTAAATCATCTTAAGTAACTGTAAAGCAGTTAGCGGCATGCACTTTACGATGCGTATGTCTGTGCCCCCGGAACAGTGTGGGTGGCTTGAGCGCCTCACCATGAAAGCGTTGACAAGCGTTGATTTAAGGAAGCCGCTAATATCTGTGTTGCTATGGAAAAGCCATGTGTGAGACGGCTGTTGGCGGGTGGCCTAATATTTGTCTTGCTGTGGTCAAGTGTATGTGGGCCACCGCAGGCTGCTGTAAAACGACGTGTCCAGTAGAGGGCAGCATGGGACAGAGCTTTGATTAAATTCATTTCATGGTCTGGGTTCAGAAGCTTGTGAAGTTATACACTTTTTTGGCTTACTTTTTATTTTAAGGTCTCTGTTATAGTCATTAGAAGAACCTGTAAAAGTGATACCCTTTGTTGTCTGTGTAAGCAATCCAGTGCATACCCATCTCAAATTAAATGCATTTCAATGCAAATGCATAACAATTTCTTACACCATAAATGGTCATAGTTATTACAAAATGGCAAAAGGTTCAGAGAGGTGATAAATAATGCTTAGGCCTATATATATATATATTGCATTTCTGTCACTGTTGTCAGCGACAGCAGATTTATTAATAACAGTGAAAATGTGCTTACCTTAACATGCACATGCAGTGTTAACAAGGAGCCTCAAAGGTTTACAGGGGTATGCGTTTGATTCATGACTTGACGTGCGTGCCTATTGTCACATGGTGTGAGGCTAGAGTGCCCACAGCATGTGCCAGTCAGGGCTGGACTGGGGGGAGAAATAGGGCCCGGGCACTTTTGGCTTAAAGGGGGCCCCTCATAATTAGCGGCGCAGAACTGACTCACCGGTGGGTCCCGGTTTTTGAAAATAGGGGCCCACGAGGGTGCGGGGCCCATCAGGAAATGCCCGCTATGCCAGATGGCCAGGCCAGCCCTGGTGCCAGTTATGCTAGTTATGGAACCACATGCTGTTGTCTGCTCTGTTTGTTCCAAATAACCCCCTTGCAAGGAGATTGTGAACAGGCTCTGTTCTAATCAATGTGGTGCCCTAGGCAAGTACCCCCCCCCCCTCCTTTTTCTGGAAGACATAGGCACCTTTAAACATACTGTCATACATCTGATCGAGCACAGCTGATCTAGTACTTATAAAGTACTGTATGTACTAAGTGCCCGTGAATAATCATTGTCAGTGAAAAGTCACCAGTCAATGTAAAGTTTTATTTTGCTTAAAGGAACACTGTGCAGGAAATGGTCAAAAAAGGTACTGCAACTATGCTGCTCATTGAAACTGGGCTGCCTATTGCCACATTTGATCTTTACATGAAAGTTTACTAAGTAATAAACAAATATTTTCTAGTATGGTCCAAGTACAGTCATTTTTGCAGCTAAAATGGCTATTGGCGGAAATTCATGGAGAAGAGCCCCCTTTTCATTTATGAAAAGTGCAATTTTTCCAGTCATAATGAATACTTAGAATTTGATGGTGGTGATAAGTATTCATGAAAAATGTAACATTAGTGAATGGGCAGCATGAATTCTGGAAATAAACAACTGAAAATCTCACACAGTGTCCCTTTAATATTCCAATTCTGTGGGACTTGGCGCCCCCAAGACATTTGGCGCCGTGGCGACCGCCTTGTCTGCCTATGCCTAGCGCCAGCCCTGATTGTAAAGCAAAAACACCTCATAGCCCAGTGTTTTTCACAACACTGGGGTTGGGACCCATGTAGGGTCACCTGAAATTCAAATGGGGTCGCCTAACATGTCTAGGTGTGAAAACAGAATAGTGATATATTAGTAATAAATTAATTATCAATATAACACATAATTAATTAATATTCTGCATGAAACACTGCATAGTCTACAATCTTACACTTAGAGAAATATATATGTATGTATGGGTCTAATAGCCAACAAGTTAGTTCATGCGTGTTTTTTTTTGGTCATTATAAAGTCAAAATGGGGTTCCGGTCAAAAAAGGTTGGGAAACACTGTCATAGCCCTTTCGTGTAGATGGGATGGCCAGCGATCATTATTCACTGTGTGTCCTCAACCAACATCATTACAATGTTGCTATGCCATTACCAATCTTAAGAACCCGATTAAGACATGGTCATTACAATTTTGGTGTCAATAAGGTTATAACAGAGAGCCTTCATCATGAAAGGTGTAGGAGCCTCTATAGATGAGGTCGTCGGCGAGCCTATTCACTATTTGCTGAAAATACTCAACTACATCATAACAACAATGCCTGTGATTTCTTTCTTTTCTTCTTATATGTATATGTAGTCCTGTTTTTTTGTTTGTTTGTTTGTTTTTTGTCTGTGTTAGTGTATGTTTCCCCAAGTAAAGAATTATTTATAGTGAAAGTGTAAGAAAGCCCTTTGGGAAACTCCAACTCCCATTGTCATTGTGACACAGCACTCCACAGCACACAAGTGAACACTGCACACTGCACACAACGAAATTGCATTTATGCCTCACCCGTGCAAGGGGGCAGCCCTCAGTGGCGCCCCATGGGGAGCAGTGCGGTGGGACGGTACCATGCTCAGGGTACCTCAGTCATGGAGGAGGATGGGGAGAGCACTGGTTGATTACTCCCCCCACCAACCTGGCGGGTCGGGAGTCAAACCGGCAACCTCTGGGATGCAAGTCTGATGCCCTAACCGCTCACCCATGACTGCCTTCCTTTTCTTCCTTTTATGTGTTGTCTTGTATGTTGACGTCTTGTTTGTGGTATATTTATGTGGACCCCAGGAAGAGTAGCTGATATGTTTATCAGCTAATGGGGATCCTAATAAAATATAAAATATCAAAATATCAAATTACTGAGAGCCTTAAGTAACAGATTAAGACATGTTCATTACAAATTTGGTGTCAATAAGGTTATAACATATCTACATGAGGTTTAATGAGGCAGCTATGCTTTGTAGCAAAACATTGATATATAGTACATGAAGCCAATGGAGTCGTACACCTGTCTATTGAAAATATATCTACACAGGTCCAATCATGGCTCTAACAGCTGGGCACAGGACTGCTATGCCGGTCACCTGTGTTCAATTCCGACCCGGGTCATTTGCTCATCCTTCCCCGTCTCTCTCCCAGCTCAATTCATGTCTTTACTCCACTGAAAAAAAGGCCCCTAAAATATATTTTGTAAAGACAATACATCTACTGTATAAACCCCACTTTGCAGTCCACAAATTGTGTATGCAGTTTGGAGCCAGAATACAGGGGAAAGGCCGATTGTCAAATGTGAAACGAGTAAAGCATATTCATTTTCTTTAAATTAACTTGTGTCTGTCAGACTTCAGTCAGCATGGCTGATCCTCCACAGGAAAGGTTGTGTTGTTATTGGACAAATAATGGTTTTGAGGTTTTGAAATTTAGCAGTCCTTGTTCAGAGAAGCAATAAATAATTAAAATAAAATAAAAAAGTTATTAGGAGAGTAGGCCTACTCAAAACCACACTCACACACACACATGCGGCGCGCACACACACATGTACCATAGGGCCAATAAAAGACACACACACACACACACACACACACACACACACACACACACACACACACACACACACACACACACACACACACACACACACACACACACACACACACACACACACACACACACACACACACACACACAAATCCACCCCAGGGCCAATAAAAGGCTAGTTCATCACTCATAGTCCACTTTTTTCAAAGGACTGTGCAATGCACATTAATGTCCATTATAGTCTATCATGACCCCTCGTGCAATCATATCTATCCAGTCAACACCATGGCACTGATGCAGGTGTAATGCCAATGCTATGTCTTTCACCATTAGTGCTGCTATGCAAATCCTAACTTACTCTCTCTGCGATGTGAAACTGTATCTGAAGGAGATAAAGGTTGTGTGTGAGATCATGGCCAAATAAAAATAGAGATGCATGATGGTGTTGTATTTTTCTTTCTCAGGAGAATGGGGATGGATGGAGGATCCACCAGTGTATCCTGGATGAGTGACCTGAACAGGGCTGGCATGGGACCAGTAAAACAGTCCGGGCATTTTTGTTGTTGTTGCACAGACCAGCCCCCTGCTTTTCTACATGATCATGATTGGCTCAGTCCACTGTACATTAAACAGATGGTCCAATGGGTCACCCCATCTAAATTTAGGGCTGGTCTCTAAGGGAAAAAAAGAAACAATACAACATCATCGGCCCCTGAGGACTGACGGTCCACCGAAAAAATGCCCTGTATGTCAGATGACCAGTCCAGTCCTGGATCTGATCCTCTCAGAGCAGTTGAGCTTGGCCACCAGTGGACAGCCAGTCACCCCAGGGGGCCCGGATGTACCAATCATGGGTGAGTGAGTCAGCGAACCTTAAACAGAGTCTGAGACACAGTTGCTACTGCTGTTCTTGCTGCTTAGTCAGTGTATCCTTTCTCCGTAGCCAAAGGCCAACTTACTCATTGTATATTTTGACTGAAGGTCAAAGTGCTAGGTACACACACACACACACACACACACACACACACACACACACACACACACACACACACACACACACACACACACACACACACACACACACACACGCACGCACACACGCACACACACACACACAGTCATTCTGCAACCCCCAAGGGGTACCATCGATAAATAATAGATCATTTTGGGACTTATCCTCCCTGACAGCTAAGCCACTGAGCATTTGCCACTACTAGTATGTAGAGTCTGCCCCATGCAGTTGTAGGACCCAATACCTATTGCCAGGGACGCGGGCAGCTTTAGCTGGGCCTGGGACAAAGACATCTGAAAGAGCCCCAAACCCAACACATACAATAATGCGGATGTAATTTTGGGCTCCCTCTCTCCCTGGGCCCGCGATAAGTGACCCCTTTGTCCCCCATTGTCGGCTTCCTTGCCTATGGCTAGAGTGTAAGCAACTGCACATGTGCAGTTCTCCAATCCCAAAGGCTCACTGTCTTTGCTTGCCAGCCTGACAGGTCAGGAAGATGACAGAGTAGGTCTATCTGGGTTCTTTCTGCAAAAATATAAGTCAAACAAAAAACAAATAGGCCCAATTACAGATAACGTGCCCAGTTCCACAGTCTGTCCTACAGACATGCCTAAATGTCTCTTCCCCAGTTCCCCAGAGAGTGTTGTCTTCTACACAATTCCAGAGACTGTCCCATGTGCCCAGTTGTAAGTTGACTGCCATATAACCTGTTCAGGACTCTCTGCCATATCCTCAGTCTGTGGAGCCATAGGAACCGTTCGTGTAGCTCTCCAATTGCATCCCTGAAGGATGTATTGTCACGGTGACGGATTTTCACAAGATCTGAAAACACGGTGACGATTAAGCAGCCATCGCCATGCCAACGTGGAAAGAATGCTAGTTTTCTCCTGCTAGGAATGAGTGACCCGCGCAACAAACCCCACCCCTCCCTCCCTTTCCCCTTCCCCCTCCCCGACCTCCCTACCCCTCGCAGCCCCCCCCCCCCCTCTCTGTCCTTTGGTTTTTACACAGAAACACTTGACTTGTTCGCTAGGGCCCCTGGCCTGCTCTCAGCGCAGTCACACTGCAACTTTACCTTACACAGAGGTTGACTTTCCATTAGACAAACCTAGGCAATTGCCAAGGGCCCTGACCAAATCTGCCCACACCAGTCATGGTAAACACACAAAAAAGTAGGCCTAAGCCCTTTTTGGGAAAGGGTGCCCTCTACCTATTAAATCCTAAATATCTCAGCCTCCGAAGCACATACAAACATGAAATAAGTTGCATTTAAAAGCTAGCACCCTCATTTTGCATTAGAATGTGTACCCACATTTCTAATAACAACTCTCAAATCTCAAGGGCCTGTATGCAGCGTATATGTGTCTCCAGGCTTAAATGGGTTAAGTAATCAAGATAATTTTTTAAACGTGAGAGAGGAAGTGGGTGTGATGGGACAATTCTTCAATTGTTTGCTTGGATAAATTACTACAAAATACTAAAGTTATGAATTGATTTTTCCAGTTTTTTTTGGTAGGTCTATATAGCCTAACGTGCAAAGTAGGGGTGACTCTTATTTTGTGTACATTTTTCAAAGATGACTTTTGAGGGCCCCATGTTAATATTTCGCCCAGTACCCCAAAATGGCTAGATCCGCCCCTGCCCATACACTGTAAAAAGAGTTTGGTAAACAGACGGAGTGGGGAAGAATTTGTATCGTAAAGTGGCGGTGGTGGCGAGACAATAGGACGTGTACCAGGCCCTGTCGGCCAGCGTTTGACGTGGTTGACGTGCACTATACTTCGGAATGTCCTTGTAAAAACGGCTGAAGAAACATTGTGGTGTCTGTGGCGAGAACATTCAACACATCAAACTCACTCACTCACTCACTCACTCACTGCACAGAAAGTGAATGGGACATTTTCTCTCATTCACTTTACCACTAGGGAACTTGCCCTGATACTGTGGTCTACTCAATACACAACTGTTTTGTGAGGAAATTATGAAATGTTTGTAACATCTATGCCATGTATTGTAATAAATAGATCCCCTCAATAGTTTTAACATTAGAATTTAATTCAGAAATAAGATTGGTAAAAGGTGTTTTCATTTCACATGAAGTATCAACTATTCTGGAAAACAATAGTTCTGACAGTCAAGCATAAACACACTCATTATTGGTCAGTCAGATCAAATCATTGTTCACAAATTAGGATATTTTTCCTCAGGCAAGTGCACACATGTTAGCAAACGGAGCGCTCTAGTTTAGTTGGGACACTCTAGAGATGATACACAAGCCCATAAAATATGTGTACATGTTACATGTCCCAGGAACAACACAAAACAGACAGAAGGGTACAAAGTAAAAAAAAACCTCAAAAACTTTGTTCATTCACTTCAATCCAAGTGCATAGGCCCATACACACATAAACACCCACAGATACAGTAGGCCTACAGCCACACTCAACTGTTATACAGACACTGTCAAACATTAAAGGCCCTGGCTGGTCTCCCTGGGTAACCACCCAGGTAAAAATCCTGGACTGTTTGCCTGGAGATCCGGATGCAGCAGTAGCACATTGTTTACAGATAGCCCCGTGTCCGTGGTGAGGCTAAAGCGTTCCCGGCACAGCACAGCACACAGACCTTCCCAAACGATTCCGGCCCCAAAGCTAAGCTCACAGGGGGAAAATAGGCAGGGAGGCAGGCGGATCCTGGTTCCTGCATCCTGGATGCTCCGAGGTGTTAAGTCTGGCCCATGGAGACTGCTCACGTCAAGCGCTAAAACCTCAGTCCCAGCTCCCCACTTCGCTCATAAGACAGTTATGACACCAGTTGTCAGGAGACACATTGCTGTGATTTAGATGTTGGAGAGGCTTTTTTGGCCACAGTGCATTAAAAAGAAACCCAGAGTGATCAATCCCAGCTGAATTGATTTATTTGTTATTATGTTTCGAATATGATTTCATGAAATTCCAGTAATTGTCTGAGGGGTGAAATCACTGTTACTCTCAGTATTGGAACCAAGAGGCTTATTTGTTTATGTGTGGAGATGTGATATGTGCCCGAATATGCTTCGAATTTCACTGCAACTCTCACGGACCACTTACTATTTACATGAATAAACAAAACAATGTTGGTCCATTAGGTAGCACCACAAATGAGTGTCATTGATAGTGTCACACTCCAGCGTACGTGCCGTTGTACGTGAACGGCTTTTCCGTGACACAGTGACCGACCACCTCTGGAGTCCACCTCTGGATCTTGGGTTGGCCGTCTGGACCCGGCCGCACGATGATCGTGCTCCGCGACGCGAGCGACGGGTCCTCGTCGAAGAAGTTGTAAGGTCGCAGGAAGAAGCCGACCGCGTTGCCGGGCGTCGCAGTGTTCGGGATGTCTTCGGAGTGAGGCACGTGCAGGAAACCGACCGTTACCCAGGCGACCAGGTCCTGAATGTGAAAGATGAGTTGTAATCAGTGGGGGTCCTACAATGACTTGCGCCTTATAATACTGCTTGTAATATGGGCTTATCATAGCTGACAAAAAACACTTATAGTAAGGTTATTATTACAACAATGTGGCAATAGTGTAGAAATAACACTGAAATGGTTTTTATGTTATATTATGCTATTTTAACATGTTTTATAGCGATTTCCGCGATGTCATTGGAGGTGGGATTTCACGGCGAGGTGGGGTTTCACGGTGGTGCCCCCCCTTTTCCGGGTGCTGCCCCGGGCAATTGCCTGGTCGGCCTGCCCCTAGGACCGCACCTGGTTGTAATATAATTACGCAACAAAGGAGGACCGGACTCTTCATGGACTCTGATGATCATGGACTCTGATGAAGATGGCTTGACCATCCAAACCTTAGTCCCTATGTTATGCACCTGACTAAAAGAACAGAATTACATATATGTTGCATATATGACTTTTCTTTCGACGTAATTTCAAGTAATTAGGCCTATGCATCGTACCCTAAAATAAGTGTGAACAGGCCCATTGCAGGACCACCGGCTGAGAGCATATATCCATGAGAAATCATTTTTTAAACAAAATCTCCACAGATCAGTTGTTTATGGGAGCCTAATGTGTTACATGGGGTAAGGGCCTTTCACCAGGTAAAAGCTCATTGGAATAGAAAGTAAGTTCCTCATAATTACACTGTATTTTTTTATAAAAAGTTTGCTTACTCTATACATGTCTTCTTGTCACATTGTTACTCATGTACAAAGGATGAAAGGTTGTGTTAACGCCGTACACCACCCAACCCAGTCTTCCACTAACACAAACAGACATTCTAAATATTTGCCCTGAATGTTCAGTGGTTGTTGATAATTCCAACAAATAATATTCTAACTCTGAAACATTTCTGGTCATTTTTGGGATGCCAATGTATCTCTCTGAGACGCTTTGTCCTCACTTGCTCTGTGATGTTCTCGTTATTGCGGATGTAGTCTTCAAAGGACACGGTGGGCTCCCACGGGTTGTTCTGTGTGTATATGCTGCTGCTTTGGGCTTCGCTGTCCTTGTGCCTTGTCACTGCCAAAGGATATCTGTGTATGAGGAAACAAAATGTGGCAGATGTGAGAAGAAATAAGTATGTTATTCTGAAGCTCTGTGTTTTGTAACATCTGTGGATAAAGAAAGAACAATGGTTGTATGTAAGCAAGGAGTGATCTCCTAAGCTCATCATTAACTGGAGGGCTGTCACACATGACTGATGGTGATATTGGATATTTTTGTGGACAGTTTTCTTTTTGCCGTGATGTGAGAAGAAATCAGTGATATTACTTGTATACCCATATGCTACACATGACTTGCATATGTGTGCTGGGAGGGGTGGTTGGAGAGGGGATGGATGCAGCATTTGTACGTGTGTTTTTGTCTATTTGTGTCTATTTGTGTTTATATCCTGTTTTTATTCTGTGAGACCAAAGGCAATTTTCATGCTGGCATGACAATAAAGTCTATTCTTCTTCTACTGTATATGATACTAAAGTGCCTCTTTCCAACAGAGCCTAAGGATACCTGTGGATGATGGAATGACATGTGGTGCATGTATGAAGAAATCAGTGATCTCATATGTTCATTATTTAGTGGAGTGCTGGCACACATGATCACTGATATTGGATATTTTTTGTTGCCAGTTTGCTTTTTGTAATGGTGCAAACGGATACAGTCTGTAAATGAAGAAATGGAAAAGTGATATGAGGAAGAACTCTGTGATATCATATTCATGTGCTATATGATACTAAAGCTCTTAGAGAAATGCTCTAACCTTTACAATGGTGCCAGAAGATATCTGCAGATACAGAAAGGACAAGTGGTGCACGTAAGAATCCCATATGCCCATCATTTTTTTATTCTCGACAGGACAGTGGAGGAGAGACCGGAAACAAGTGGTGAGAGAGAGAGACCAGGAAGGATCTGCAAATGACCCTGTCCGGAATCAAACCCGGGTCGCTGGTGCAGCAACCCTTTGACTCACTGCTAGACCATGGCAGGCCCCAATAAGCTCAGCATTAAATGGAGTGCTGTCACACACATGGTGACTGCTATTGGAGATGTGTTATGGCCAGCAATGCATGATACTTAAAGTGATACTGTCCCATTTTTGGAAATAAGCTTATTTTACACCTCCCCTAGAGTTAAATAATAAGATTTTACCGTTGTCCTATACTTTCAACTGTTCTCTGGGTACGGCAGTGCAAATTTTACCTCCAAGCTAGCAGTTAACATTGAGTCCTATGAGACCAGTTAGCCACCAGCTGGTCTCATAGGACTCAATGTTAACTGCTAGCATGGAGATAAAATTTGCACTGCCATACTCAGAAAACGGTTGAAAGTAACGGTAAAACCTTATTATTTAACTCTAGGGGAGGTGTAAAATAAGCTTATTTCCAAAAATGGGACAGTATCACTTTAAGGTTGCATTTTGTAATGATGTCAAAGGACATCTGTGGATAAAGACATCGATACGTAGCAGATGCGGGAGGAAATCAAATGATCTCATTTTCACTCATGGAGTTCCATCACACGAGGTGACTGACAGTTGATACTGTATTTTTTCCAGTCAGCATGATACTAATGCTGGCTTATCCCATGGTAACTATACCCCCTTGGGTAGGGAAGCTGAGAGAGGTGGGGGCACTGGAAAGTCATCCATACACAATATGCATACACAATATATTACCAATATATTAACAACACAATACATACACAATATATTAGGACATTGTCCGCACCAGGAGTGCGTTTCTTCAAAGCGTAGTTGCTAACTAAATTACCTACTTTGTTGTTTTCAATACCTCTTCCCATTATGAACTACCCAAGTTATTAACAGGCTAACAACTTCTCTTTCGAGAAATGCACCCCAGAGCAACAGAGACAACAGAGAGAGCAGATAGGAAGGGCCATCAGGGGTGTCGTTACAAGGGGATCAAGTGTTGATGATTATCATGACTTTCAAATCTCTTCAAGACTTGGTCTGACCAGAGCATAACTGTAACGTTCTAAAACAGCATGGTTGACCCACCTCCCTTGGTTTGCTACTGGTCGAGGGCAGAAAAGCTGAGCCAAAGTTCAAACCCACCATTTTTTTAGTCCCAATAGAACGTCTCTGCTTAAACCAAGTCACTGCCTTGAACACGCCTCTACCCAGGACCGTTGGAGATGCTCAAAGCTCAAAGCTCAAAGCTGACAAAGTGGGTGGAGTTCCCCTGCCCGGGGAAACTCAGATTGTACCTGAACAAGTGTGTAGCAGAGCCGAAGGTGTTGCGTCACTGCGAGGGCGGAGCCAGGGTAGTAAAGTGTGACTGAGTCACCAAGGCCCCATGTAAATAGGGGGCGCACCTACAGTCCGATTTATGTAGATACATGGCTGGGGGGTCCATTGGAGCTGATTGGATATAGGGCCCACAATTTGCTGCTACGCCCCTGGGGACCATGCATATTGTATGAGTAACATGTCTTAAACATGACCACAGGAGGGAGGACCAGTTAATTCCCTGTATCAGGGTTTCCCAAACTGTGGTGCGTGCACCCCTGGGGGTGCGCGGCCTGCCACAAGGGGTTGTGGGAGCTGAATAGAGCAATAGCTGATATGTGTGTTTTTATATAGCATTCATGAACATTACATCGTTTTTAATTGTTTGGTGAATTGTATGCAGGAAGGATCCATCTGAAGTGTAATTTATAACTCCTAGACTTGTCATGCAACAAGTTCCATTGTAATGATGGCAGAAAAAAACGTCAGGTCTATTGGAAATGAGGATTCCCAAAATGTGCGGCTGTGCAACATTTGCTTAGGGGGTGCGTGAACCACATTTGAAATTGTATAAAGGGGTGCGCGGGGGGAAAAGTTTGGGAACCGCTGCCCTACATCTTTCCCCCTGATGATAAGCCACTACAACCCCAGTCCTGGATCAGGTTGCATAAGTCAGCTGACAACCGTGCCAAATAAAACAGAAAAAAAAGCTTTCAGGATTTTTGCAGGAATTTCAGCTTCGTAGTCTCTCCTCCTCAGAGTATACTCGTTTTGCTTGATAGAATGTCTGTAGTCGCCAGTCATCTGTTTCTAATCATGGTGTAATGTGCATAGCTCGTGTAAGGTGTCAGCTGTGTTTATGTACATGTAATAGCAACGTTGGTGCTGTTGTGTGCCTAAAATGAGCTAGCCACATGTGTCAGATGGACTGAGTCATTATGTCTACTGCTGCCGTCCCGCTGACGGACACGCACGCACACACACACACACACACACACACACACACACACACACACACACACACACACACACACAAACACACACACACACACACACAGACACACATGCAAGGGAAGCAAGCTCTGAAACAAGCTTTGGAAACAAGCTCTGGTACTGGTTGATGAGCGACAGAGAGAGAGAGAGAGAGAAAGAAAGAGAGAGATATGACTGTACAATTCAATTCAAAGGTTTTACGATGAGATAAACATGATGCTACATGCACTTCTGGTGTAATCAGTCATCAGTTGCCTGTCAGGAGTTGACAAGAGCAGGGTTCGCCCTCAAACTCCCCCTCAATCTTCCCTCTCATTAGTGCAATCAGTCTCTTGTTGCACTCTCTGTCTTGAGTTATGTTCCCTCTTACGTGTCCTGCTATACGGTACTTGTTTTTTTGTTCTGTGTTCTAAAAGATGTGCTCACGGTGGATTCACAGGGTACACTATTGCAAGTTCTTCATTAGGTCAGTGTTCTAAGTAGAGACTTGTATGCTTTGTTCCTATTGTTGAGAGGTCTGCAGACCTGAGTTTTTTTCTGTCTGTCTGAGTTCTATCTAGCATGCAGTCTGTTCTGTGATCCATTTTCCAAGTTCAGTGATCTGATATCTTTTTTCGTTCAGTGTTCTGCATGTTCTGTGCTTACAATGGGTTCACTGGGGTGTCATTCTAACTTTTGCCTCAACCTAGTGTTCTAAGAGCAGAGTTCTACGTATATTTTGTTCTGCAGGCTTCCACAGGATGTTCTGTTCTGTTCTGTTGTCGGAGCTCTGTGCAGCACGTTCTAGGTTCTCACCTTGACCAGCTGATGCCATTCTCCTCCTTCCATCCCTTGGGCAGGACGCTGCGGCCGTGGGAGTTGAACTGGATGCGGTAGCCCTTCTTATGCCCCCACTTGTTCTCCCGGTGGGGGTTGTAGAAGTGTACGTAGCGTGGGAACTTCTTCCCGAATCGGAAGGCGGCACTGCGCTCCGTCTCGTGTTGCGTCTTGAACAGGGCGGCCTGCTGGTAGACGTGCCCGGGACTCCATGGGTTGGACACGTTCACAAACTTCAGGTCGATAGATTCAAAGTTGTTTTCCCGTCCTGCGCAAAAAACAACCACATGGAATGGATTTATTAGAGTAGAGTACTTCTATTTATCCCGAGGGAAATGAAGGTGTCTGACAACTTACATAAATATACAGATACAACACATACACAAAGACATAATACACATTATTGCACATTGCAGTTAACATATACAGGCAGAACAAACTTGACTTCAGCAATCAGCCTCACATAATTACATTATAGGTGTAAATATGATGCCAAGGTTTTACTATGAAGACGCAGGGGTCATAAGTGACTTTTTTTGTCCATCTCCACTATAGAAACAGCTGATGCATTGTGTTTTCAACATAAATATCTCGAAGCTACAGTGCAATGTCAATATTAATCGAAGTTGTGGATGGCGTTACAATGCGCAGAAGACAAGCAGCTGTTTCTGTTTTGTTTGAACAGTGTCTCTGCTAGATGGCAAGGAGATGCCTTAAGCATTACATGTGATGTAAAACAATGACATACTGTAGTGTAACTGAGAAAAGCTGATTTTTTTTCTCCCTAAAAAGTAGACCTTCTAGAGAGTATATAAATTCAACCAGTTTAGAAAACAGCGCCTCTGCTTTGCAGCACAGAAAACGTTTGTGTGAACGTAGTTATTTCTATTAAAGAAACTAATAATTGCTGTATACAAATAAACAATATTGTGTTTATATGATGCTTTATAACAATAGGAAACCTGATCTGGGACTGGGGTTGCAAATGTTGCCATCTGGCTATAAACCTTTTATGTATTCACATCTGCAAGTTTTATCATGGCCTTGCCATGCTACGTTTGTAATGATGTGCGCTGCATTGTCTCTGCCAAATAAACTACAAAATAAATAAATAAATGCAATACAAGTATAAAGGAATAGCAGAGAATTGGGCTTGTGACTTGTGACTTGGACTCAAGTCAGACTTGAATCACAATTGTGATGACTTGAGACTTGACGTGACAGTTGACACTAGGAATGACTTGGAATGACTTAGGAATGACTATTGACTATTGACTTTTTCCAAAATAGTGTCTTGTATGTCTATCTCAATACTAGTAAATATAACTCACCAGCAATGTCCAGGTCTACTTTGTAGTGGATGAGGTGGGTGTGCAGGTTGCCCAGTACATAGCTGTAGACCTTGGTGCCATAGTTCAGGCCGTTGGGCGTGAAGAAGGTAGCGTGGATGTATCCAGTGGCACTGACTCTGGCCTCCATCACGCCGTTCTGGTAGAAGTGGAAGTCCCAGATGTAGTCGTAGTTGTACACGGTGGAGGTAGTCCTTATCACCAGCACGTGGTTCTCAAGGCCGGCAAAGAAGTTGTAGCCTCCCTTGAAGTCGCTGTTGAAATGCCTCCTGAGCGGCATGGCCGTGGTCATCTCGAAGATGCAGAGCGCGTTGCGGAAGCGCACCGGCTTGTCTGTGTCGTAGTAGTGGTACATGTCCTTGAAGGTGGCGATCTCTGGGCAGTCTATGCCGGGCGCGAGTTCAAAGTCGGACGTTCCCATGGCCCAGCCGGCGTCAATGTACTTGGTCTGCATGGCAGCCGGGGTATCGCCCGAGTAGAAGGCGACAGCTTCCTGCAAACTGACTTCATAAGCCACCCTCTCGCCATTGAAGCGCAGGTCAAAGATCGCCAGTCCCGCAGAGGAGCGGACGCGGAACGCGAAAGACCAGCCGGCGTACTCCACAAAGTTCCCGTCCACGTGGTAGCGCGGCCCCTGCGGCTCCACCAGCTTAGGTCCGTGTATGTTGCTAGGCGTGTTCGAACGACCCCGGGGAATGAAGGTCGAGTAGAGGTCGTTGGGGTCGTGCTCTGGAAGCTTGACCTTCTCCACGGTGCCCTTGTCGTACCCCTCCATCAGCTCTTCGACACTGTCGAAATACTGGCTGTTGTACCACACCTTGTCCACGGTCCATTTGGTAGGATCCAGGTCGCGGTGGTTGATGAGCACTTCGAGGCCCACAGGGTGGATGAAGTAGCCCTCCACGAACTTCTGCAGCATGACCCAGGTGCGGCGCTCACCGGCGGCCAGCCCTCGCGGCGCGAT
>NC_085865.1:45369944-45419944 GCF_034702125.1 Engraulis encrasicolus
AGTCAAATGATAGCAAGAGAGAGACACACATTTCAAGACTTGACATTCACAGGTGATCCACTTGGTTTGGCTAAATTGGTCTCATCTCATTGCAGGTAATTGACCCCACCCCCCAACACCAGGACAAGATTGCAGACAATTAGACAGAGAGGCTTTGTGGAAAGGCATTTTGGATTCATACTCTAAATTCAGTGGAGCCTCAGGGCATAAATGAGGAACACAATATGTCTTGCTCTCTGTAACAAATTGTTCCAGCATCGCGGCTGTGGTCTTCTAATAATTGTAGCTGTGGTTTTATTGTTCTTTGTGTATTGTTTTTTTCACTTTTTTTATTTTGTTTTGGGAAGTTGGCAAGCTGTCTAATTGTCTACAATCTTGTCCTGGTGTTGGGGGGTGGGGTCAATTACCTGCAATGAGATCAGACCAATTTAGCCAAACCAAGTAGGATCACCTGTGAATGTCAAGTCTTGAAATGTGTGTCTCTCTCTTGCTATCATTTGACTCTGAAGAAGGTGTAGCAACACAGAAACGTTGGTCGCGTGTGTGCACAAAATAAAGTCTTGAAAACTAAGCTGCAGTGTGCTCCAGCTTCTCCTTTCCAGTGATGTCTGTCCCACTGTGATGCACCTGCAAGCAGGGTTGCCAGATGAGGCTGATAATTTCCAGCCCAAAAACTGCTCAAAACCAGCCTAGAAGCTCAAAATCCCGCCCAATTCTATTGATTTCTATGGCTAAAATAGGGCGGGTTTTTCTGCTAAAGGACATTTGTACCCGCACACAACCATCCTAAGCAGCCCAATTGAGCAGGAAACAGCCCAATCTGGCAACACTGCCTGCAAGCTGAGGGAGGGATGAGCATACTCATGAACGGTCATCCGGGTACTTTGCTCTTAAATTTGCGTTACGCCCCTTTATGGGTGAAAACAAACCGAATGTCTCATTGACTTACATGCTACATCGGCTAGCCTAAATGAACACATTCCATGCTTCAGCCACGGCTGTTTGGCTATATTATTTGAACACCCGGCAACACAACACGTTTTCGGCATGTTGCGCGTGAACAACGCTAGTCTACAGGTCCGTATCTTTCGTTTATTAAACCCCAACATCACCAATTGACTTGCATGGGTTGTTTTCCCCCACAAATGGGCGTAACGCACATGGAAAACGTCACGCCGTTCATGAGTATAGAGTCCCAATAACTGGGTGTGGCCTGTGGAACTTGAGCATTGCCGTGCATTATGGGGATTGTTGTCACAAATCCACAAGCACTAAAAAGTCATTTTCTGCCTTTTCTTGGCCAAGAAGGCACCAAATTAGAAATGTATGTTACTATTCTACTATACATATGACCCACTTTCAGTAACATATTCATGTCTCCACCGGTGGAATGCCCCTTTAAGTTCATACAATAGGTTTTGACCCAATGCTTTTTGAATGGTCCGGATTCACACAGATGGATGGATGATCCAGTCAAACAACAGCTATTAAATTGAGCATAATGGACTATAATTTATCAAACAAAATGATGTTTTTTATTACTGCTTTGCTGAAAAATAGTTTAGTAATTAGTTTGGCATTTTTCATGCAATTATTATGTGTCTTTTGGGGGGGATGTTCATTGGTCTGGATTACAATGCATTTATGTACTACTGAAATGCCCTGATATACAGAATGAAATTCAGGGGCACTTTGTCAACTGAACGTGCAGTTACTCTTATCTACTTTACACACAAACAAAACTGCTAAAAGGCAAAACATTTTTTTTAAAGAGCTGCACCACAGGGAATGGAAGAGTATAATATACTTTATATATGCCCCCTCTACTGTTCTTCTTGATTTCATCAAAGTGCAACATACTATGACACTCAACAAAGTTCAGTATATGGGTTATTCTATGTTTCCACTGCGCTTTTGGCAAACGCAAAATGTCAATTATCATTTTTTTTTTTTAAATAAATGACCTAGATGTTTCCATAGTATATATATTTAAGTTTCCAAACAAATTGCCAAGCTTAAAGAAAGCGAACTACTCTAAAGAAATACTCTAAAGAAAGCGAACATTTGCTTGATTATTTTGTCAACAGTGTTATGGACAAATACTATGTCATTTCAAACATATATAAAAATACTACAGATCTGAAACAACATACGTTTGAAAGTGCTTATGTCCCTTAGCAATAATGTTGTCATTAATCTGTGCAACTGATATAAAAATGTGATTGTTGAGCTTCATGAGTAGGATTTTATGATTCACTGTGACACTGACACCTTTTTCATTATAAATCCCTGTAACATCTAATTTGAATTTAGTCACCCTCCTTACACAAGACTTCCCTCTCCAGAGATAATGCCTAGTGTCTGTTCATAGGATTTTCCCAACACATAAGGGATCAATAGCACAAAAACACTTTCAAAACAGTCAACCGTGTTACTCAACTGTGTTACGGTCAACAGTGACAGGGAACAAGTCGGCACTTTTTTAGGAGAAAAAACAGAGCCGACAAACCCATCTCCCTAGAACACAAATTATTTTGTTTGTTTGTCTGTCAATATGGAGATAAATTGGCAAAAACATACCCCTCCTCAACTGTCATAGCTGATGCGTAACACCATTGACGGTAACACGGCTTGACATTTCAGCCATTTTATGGTGTTGTGCTAACTCACTGTAGGACCTCAGAAGTTCCACCACAACACCTTAATCAATTCATGTATTTGTATGCTTTATCTGTGTTTTTCTACATGTGATTTCTAATTCAGATTCTTATGAATATGTTGATAACACAGTTGACGTGCAATTTTCCCGCTATGAGAACATGAAAAAGAATGGATTAAATTATGGAAGAATGGAGCTCAAAACTTACCAAAAAGTCTTCCCATATCCTGCCAAAGAGGTTATGACATCACGTGATGTTATTCGTATGGCCTAAGACCAAACCATTACTGATTTATGGAGGGGGTTTCAGACCGTGACACGGTTAACATAGTTTTTGTGGACACACACAAAATGGCAAATTTCATGTATAATGGAAAGGACAATGGTCTTTCTGACAGTTTTGTCATATTGTGATGATTACTGTGAATCAACATTTGCAGTCGTCTTGGGCAAACAAGTTTCTTCACATGCTAATATGAAGACTCAATCTGACATTTGGAAAACAGGACGGCATAGAAACGCCCAAAACCAGAATTAAATATTCATTCTTGCTGAGGGAAATAATGCACTTTCTGTATTCTATGAAAGATAAATGTGTGCTAATGTCCAAAACATCATTGGATGCAGTTAATAGTTAGTGGAATTGGCAAATAAAATCCATGGACTTAAAAGCGCAGCCGAATCGTAGAATAACCCATATGCATTTCATGAGCCCATTCTCGGGGAAAATCAACTGCTTAGTGGTGCCGCTACGATATAGCCTCATTTTTCGTAGTTGGGCAACGCACGCTGTCGTCGAGAGTGGGTGAGAGAGAGGGTGAGGAGAGAACGAGTGAGAGAGAGAGACCACCCGAGCAGCGTGCGTGCATTCCGGGAGGGTAGCGCTGTCGTTGTCGTTGTGTCAGCTTCATGCCATGTCTCCAAAATTATCCCTAACCTTAACCCTAAACCTAACCCTAACCTTAACCCTAACCCTAACCTTAACCCTAAACTTAACCGTAAATCACTTGTTTGAAATGTTTGATTACCGTCGTTTCCGGTTAGCCTTGAGTTGCGCTTGATTGTTGACGTCCGTCCGCATTATTCTTCCCCTCGGGTTTGGTTCTGGGGGGAAGAATAATGCGGACAGACGTCAACAATCAAGCGCGACTGAAGGCTAACCGGAAACGACGGTAATCAAACATTTCAAACAAGTGATTTACGGTCAGTTCCCCCTTTCGTCGCCCAACCACGAGAAACGAGGCTATGTGAAGGCACCACGAGGCTTAAAGTTGATTTTTTTCTGTTTTTCTCGTAAAGACTTCACGAATGGACCGAGTTACTGTTGATTTCATATAGTTAGGCTACTTGCTGTACCTGTATGTCTTCTACAAGCATAACCCCTTTGTAAGCTCTTGTTGCATGTCATAATCAAATAAAATTCCCCATCAGCTCATGCAGTTTGATATCAGCTAATTTAATCAGGAAGTTAAAGTCCAAGTTCTCCCAAGACATTGAGGGCACGTTTCTTCTGAACAAGTGTATTGAGACACACTGCTATAAACGTCCCATGAGTAATGGTTTTGTGATTGTATTTCACCAGTTGTTACATTATGACGTCTGAATGGGAAGGGGATGAGGTCTCTGACAGCCCATTTATCTTCATTGACAATAGCAAGACACTCTTTCTCCTTGTTTTACTATAATAACAATGATAACGAAAAGAAAAACACCAAGGCTGTCAACAGCTATTTGCTTTCTCCTGATAATCCCAGATGGCGACAATGCGCATTCTTCCCAAAGAAGTCATCTCTGTACACAAGAAATGTCACATCATCAGGTCTTTCTTTACACAAACTGTTTTATTCCTGTTATGATGACTGTGCGTGTTTTTTCCAGCTTTTTGGTGTTTTCCAGTAATTCCACCAAACTTGCAACAGAACAGGGTGTGTGACAAGATATGACTTTCATCTTGGATAGTCTTTATTGCTCTCATTTCTCTTTTGTAATATTACACAGGATATGGACACTACCAGGGTTAAATAAATCTACCTACAAACCCATTTCCAAGAGTATCTACTAAAAATGATTACTTTTGACGTAAAAGATGAATTTAGCCTAGAATACTTCACACTTTGTACATGTGTGAGAAGATGGGAAGAGAAGATGAACTTGGAAAAATAGACTGTGTGTGTTAACATCATAGCTCATCATAGATGCATACTGTTGGGCTGCATAAGCAGAATGAAAACCAATCTGAAAATCAAATCTCATATTGATCCATTTCGTCCTCAGTAATAGCTTTACTTTACTTTTATTTTCAGGACATTGCACATTTATTAACATACATACAGTACAGTACATGTAAATGTGTCAGATTACGATGGCTAATTTCCATCTGTTGTCCAAAACTAGGCAGGCTAGATGTTTAGGCTACAAGCGGAGAAATGAAAAGCACAGACATGCACTTTTATGCAAAACACTGTTCGTAAGAGAAAGAAAAGGTACACATAGGCCTAAGTAGCTTTGGACAAGGATGATATACATAACGGTTTGCATGTTGCATATTGCACAGTGTCTCAGTCCTGTTGCCAGAAAGACACATTCCATAAGTATTAATTAATTATGAGCTCATCCTTTAAAGTGATACTCTCCCATTTTTGGAAATACGCTTATTTTACACCTCTTCTTAAATTATTGTGTTTTACCTTTATCCTATACTTTCAACCATTCTCTGAGTATGGCAGTGCAAATTTTACCTCTAAGCTAGCAGTTAACATTGAGTCCTATTAGACCAGTTAGTCGCTAGCTGGTCTCATAGGACTCAATGTTAATTGCTAGCATGGAGGTCAAATTTGCACTGCCATACTCTGAGAACGGTTGAAAGTACAGAATAAAGGTACATTTCCATCATTTAACTCAAGGAGAGGTGTATAATAAGCTTATTTCCAAAAATGGGACAGTATCACTTTAAAATCTCCCAGTTGCCACACACATCCCATTCTACGATATTCCACCACAGGATTTCGAATTATGGAGCAATGACGGAAGTGTCTGACTATCTGGTCAACACTTTTAGTCACACAGAAATACGATATGCCAGATAAAACAAAACTAATGCGCACAATGGCAAGAGAAGACCCAGAATTATTACTATCACTTCAAAATGTTAAACTTTCAAGTTTTGCTTTTGATAAGGCTGGAAAACGCTAGACAAAAAGTTCTACCATAAACATAGTGTGTTTTTGTAAGTGACTGCAGAAGAAGCTGCCAGATAAGCAGGCAGGGAGAAGAGGATGTTTATGTCTCAGTGAGACAGAGAGAGACACTGCTGCACACGGTCGGAGTGGGACTGAAAAAAAGAAAAAAAACATTCAGGATTTTGGCCTAAACTCGTCCCTTTCTTACATTGCACTTAGCCGATGCTTTTGTATCCAAAGAGACTTACAAATGAGGTTCATAAACTAACTTTATTTAGATATATTAATATAAGAATGAATAGAGTAAAGAACTCCTTCATCCCCATGGCAATTAACGAATTGAACAAGATGTGGGAGATACATTCTTGACATTATGGACTTTCATATTGTGTTAATGGATGCATTTGACCAGTGGTCTGTATTTATTACGTATTTATTTACATAGTAACTTATATGTTTAGCTATTTATTGTGTGTATTTGTTGTACTGTATGTGTTTTTTTATTGTAGGCCTATATGTTTTTATGCCATTCATTCTGCTGTGCTGTAAATTAAATTGCCTTTTTAAGGACATTAAAGCTTTCAAGTCAAGTCAAGTTACAAATATTACAGGCTATTGGTTACAGTCCCTGGAGCAATGTTGAGTTAGGTGGTTTGCTCAAGGGCACTGCAGCCATGGATGGAGGTGTAGGGAGTGGTAAGGGTAGGATGCCCCTCACACGTACCCTTTTTACCATATCCCATTTGACTCAGTCCACTGTCTATATGGAAGATGGAGCAATGGGCTGACCCCTCTAAAGTTACCTGCAGTCCAGTCTCTAACAAACAACATACCAGCTCCTGGGGACTGTTGATCCACCGGGAAAATGTCCTCTATGCCAGATTGCCAACCCAGCCCTGATGCTGTTGTTGATTAAACTCAACTGGCTTGTAAGTGTAACAGTACCGAGAGGTAGATACTACTTTAAGCACCAATTTGTGCAACTCAATATTACTTTAACCACACAGGTTTTTGGGTAAAGAGGACAGAGACGTGGGTTACAAACAATTACAAATCTTTATTTGTCTTTAATTATCAAAACATACAATCATCTTTTAACGCCGGTATCAGGATCACACACACACACACACACACACACAAGACTCGGCTTATGTACAGACCCTAGTGGAGATATTCCCACTTAAAGGACCAAGGATGCTGAGTAGGGTGCATCAGATGCCCCCTATGAAAAGATATTGCCTTGGCCCTATAGTAAAAATGTTCTACACCCAGTAAAAACACACTGTGTAAAATATTTTGAAATTTGGATATAGTCTACCGGGGCCACCAGCCCCATGAAAATAGAAAATAATGGTGATAGTCAGAATCTCGGAATAGAAATGGACATTTTGCTGCATAAAGCTGCCCAATAAAAAACATATTGTCTCAGCTCTGTGATAAAAATGTTCTATGCACAGTAAAATCACTCTGTGTAAAATATGTTGAAATTTAGATGAATTCTACCGGGTCCACCAGGCCCATGAAAATACAGCATAATGGTGATAGTGATGGGCAACCTGGATTCCAAAGCTGAAGTCCAGTGCCACATATTCCAAATGACATACCTAGTTTTACCTTTCCAGTTAGGGCAATTGGACAGGTAAAACCAGGTAATTTGAAATCTGTGGCACTGGATTGTAGCTTTTGAATCTAGGTTTGCCATTGTCTTAAAACAGAGGTGGACAAACCGTGTGACACATTTGCCCCAGCCAATATAATGAACCAGCTGAGCCTAATTACCAATTAAGCCAGGTTGATGAGGTAATTAGTGAGATCACCTGTATTGGGAGCACAGACAGAAGGAATATCTAAGCAGGTTGTGTATTCAGTCGATCCACTTACAGAGACTTCAGTCTCAGGACAGACTGATGGTCAAACTGCTATATTTAGGCAAATTTGCTCTTTTGCAACACAATATCAATTCCTTGCTGCCTTGGACCACTGCTAGTATCAAGCAAAGAAATTCGACAGAGAAGAACAATCTCTTGGGGGGAAATGCATTGGCCACGGTGTAGTACGGGGGCGTTGCCTGAGGACACGAGTGGATGGAAAATTAACTCCCTTGCGCATGGTCATTGGTCAGTGGGTGCAATGGATACAATTTTCGTACTCCCTTGCACATGGTCAGTGGGGGCGACACCATGATGGATAATTTGTGGCCAATTAACGGCAGCTGTTGGTCAGCAGTAATTGCTGGGGGTAATTAAGGACAGCTGACAGACATTCACGCTGTCCTATGACCTGTTCCACAGTGAATAACATTTCCGTACTCCCCTCGCCATCATTTCCTACTACGCTGTTATGACGTGAGTAAGCCCTCTTATCTCAAGCCTCTTTGGTATCAAGCAAGAGATTGCAAAAATGCATGACTGTTATATTTGTGTGTTTCACCTGTGTGGGCCTACAATTCATGGAGGAACATCTGTACCAAAGCTGTGAATGTTCCTTGGAATGCCCAGGCTACAAAGCAGTCAATACAACTGTATTGAAGAGTGCCATTACTTCTTTATCCCATCGCCTGTGGTAGTATTTCACTTTACTCCATCAGATGAGTACCATAACTTACCTGAGAGGCCCTTGGCAATGGACTCTGGACCTGGTGATACCCATGATGTACCTAGAAGCCACTTAAGTACAGGTTTTGGGAAGTCACTCTTTCCAACATCACATACAGTTGTATTGTATGTACTCTATTGAACTACTGTCATTCCAAGGAGCATTCACAGCTTTAGTACAGATGCTCCACCAGGTATTAACAGCTACCTGTACAATCCTGTAGGCCCACAGGTGAAGCACACAAAAGTCATACAACTTCGCAATCTCTTGCTTGATACTGGCAGTGGGTCAGCTGGTTCATTATATTGGCTATATGTGGAATATGTGGCACTGGACTTTGGAATCCAGGTTGCCCATCACTATCACCATTGTTTTGTATTTTCATGGGCCTGGTGGACGCAGTAGAATTAATCTAAATTTCAACACATTTTCCACAGAGTGATTTTACTGTGCATAGAACATTTTTTTATCACACAGCTGAGGCAATATGTTTTTATTGGGCAGCTTTATGCAGCAAAATGTCCATTTCTATTCAGGGCTGGACTGGGCGATAAATAGGGCCTCCCCCTCATTATTATTAGTGCCGGAGAACTGACTCACCGGTGGGCCCCGCACCCTCATGGGCCCCTATCTTCAGTAATGTAAAAACAAAATGGGGGCCCACGAGGGTGCGGGGCTCACCGGGAAATGCCCGCCATGCCAGATGGCCAGTCCAGCCCTGTTTCTATCCAAGATTTTGACTATCACCATTATTTTCTATTTTCATGGGGCTGGTGGCCCCGGTAGACTTCATCCAAATTTCAAAATATTTTACACAGAGTGATTTTACTGTGCATAGAACACTTTTATCACAGAGCTGAGACAATATGTTTTTTATTGGGTAGCTTTATGCAGCAAAATGTCCATTTCTATTCCAAGATTCTGACTATCACCATTATTTTCTATTTTCATGGGGCTGGTGGCCCCGGTAGACTTCATCCAAATTTCAAAATATTTTACACAGTGTGTTTTTACTGGGTGTAGAACATTTTTACTATAGGGCCAAGGCGATATCTTTTCATAGGGGGCAACTGATGCACCCTAATGCTGAGGATTACATTAACAAAAACACTGCAAAACGAAAATGAAAAGGAATCAAAATAAGGCAACAGCAAACAAAAGTAATCACAGCAAACAAAGGATGAAAAAGCACAGCAAACCAAAACACACAAAAGCAAAATACCCAGCACACCAGGTTCAGCAGAAGGAAGGCCCCATTAGTTGACGGGTTAGATCAGCATAAGCACAATCAGGGCACACAGACGCGAACATCAACAGACAAGGACACACAGACAGTAAGGACAGGATCACGGGACAAGTGATGCAGCGTAGCAGGCAAACAAACATCAACGCCATTCACCCGCGCCCAACATTCAAAGCAACCCAGCAGCAAGGGTAGCAGCAGAGGGGCAAGCGGTAGAAGCAGACAGCAGCAATCACCGTGAGCGGACAGGAGGAGCAGAACAGGGGAGGACAAAGCGGCAACTCTGACCCAACGGGCCCTAATGGAGGATACAAAAATATATGCATTTACTTAAATGAAGCGCCTAGCTAGCACAATTAGAAGGGGATGAGAAGGAGTGGAGAACCTACCGATGAAGCCGGCACACGCCGTCTAGAGAGGCACACACTGCCACCAACAGAGATGCTTCACTTGCCCAACCATCTCGTCATGCATGCTGCAAGTCAATAACAATGTCAACACGTTGCCCAACTACAACATTTAGCGCACAGCGCAAGTAAGTTTTATACAAACTCACCTAGGACAGCGTGTAGCGAGGGCCTCAGAGGAAGACAATGAAGCTTAACTGCTAAGCAGTAAGCAAACAGAAGCCAGGGCAAGTAACCACTGGATAGAGTACCGTCCAAGGCATAGCCAAGGATTTGAAGCAGAGCCGCAGAGGGGTGCCCTCTGGGACACAGCACGAGGATTGGAGCGGCCAAAGCCGCGGCCTTGCGTGTTCCTCTCCACAAAGCAAAAACAGCATGTGTACAGCCACCTGGTTTTATACAGGTGTGGCTAGCAATCACCCAATTGCCAACCCAGGTGAGGCAGAGCTAAGGGAGCGTCACCAAATTGGCATTTCATTCTCATCACACAGAGGAGGTGCAGATGCGGTGACACAGTAGCTGGATTAACAACACTACTGCTACATAAGCTTACTCCACTACCTCTCTCTGTCCAATACCTAGACTACAGCTTAACATTCCAGTATTCCAGAACCACTGTGCTATTGTGATACCAACCAGGACACTGTTCATCCAAGTAGAACCCACTCAAAAGGGTATGATCAGGCCTAATCGTCCCGGCAACATTTGTGCCACAAGTCTGACCAGGGCTGCTGACAGCTTTGGCTGGGCCCGGTAAAGACATGAGAAAGGGCCCCAAACCCAATACAATTTAATGACTATCCAATTCTGGAGCCCCTCTCTCCCTGGGCCTGGGACAAGTGACCCCTTTATTAGAATAGCATGAAAAAGTTGATTTATTTCCATAATTCCGTCAATAATGTTAAACTGTGTTGGACTATACTGCCCTACAATCTTAGAACGCAGTAACTCTGAAAACGGCAAACTGAGAAAAAAGGCTTCAAAGTTTTCCATATGGCGCGACAACTGTGTTGTCTGTAAATTGGTGGTGACACTTCCTGGTAATGCTTGTTTAGGATAGAAATTTAATGCACACAAAAAACCCCAAAAAAACAACATTTATGTGTCTTTTTGCCACAAAAAACAGAGTTACTGCGTTCTTGGCTGGTATTACTGCCACAAAATGGAGTTACTGCAGGAGTTACTGCGTTCTTAGCTTGTATTACTGTCTACTCCCAAACCAGTCCCATTGGAACGTGCAGCAGTAACTCGCCGATTTACTGCGTTTTTGTTCAACCTTTTTTGGGTCATTTTTGCACTTTCAAAATGAGTTTTCTCCAAAACGGGACGGTGTTGGACCACCATTTTTGGACACAAGACAAATGAGGTAGTTTAGAACCGATTTCCGATATAAAAAAAAATTCGACCATTTTGAGTTACTGCGTTCTAGTATTGCACGGCAGTATAGATTCATGGCCCATTTTTTAAACTATTCCAATCATTAAATTGTTTATTTTTTACATATTTTGGTCTTCCAGCTCTTTATCAAAATTCGGGTCACATCAAATCAGTTGAAATTTGGTACTTTCTACATAACACGCAATGTTCAATACTTGGTTAGGACTCTATTAGGATTAGGATTAGGGTTAGGATTTTATTACAATATTCTAATGATGCAAATTGCCCAATTCATGGGTTTTTTGAGCTGGAAGGCCAAATCATGTAAAAAGAAAAAAATTGAATGATTGGAATAGTTAAACAACTGGGCCATGAATCTACAATCCATGACAGTTTAACATTATTGATGGAATTATGGAAATAAATCAACTTTTTCATGCTATTCTAATAAAGTGGCCTGGAGCTAAAAAAAAAAAAAAAAAAAGATGCAAGACAGAAGGCAAATGAGGTTGAGTTGAGAATACTTGACTACGAGATTGAACCACAGAGTGAGCAACGCCGCTTGCCCTTAAGACTGCTCACCCTCAGGAGAGTAGACTTGTTGACATGACCATAATACGCTGAAGAAAGCCAATGACGTTGACTGCCACTTAAGAGAGCAGGACATTTACAACCCAACTTCGACTTCCAGGAGTTGTCAGACTCGACACAATGGAAAGGGGTGATTTATACATTAAGCTGATGATTGGTGTTGATTTTTGTATTTATTTCTTTGCTCTCATCTTTGGTGTGTGTTATGTGTGTTTGTGTGTGTGTGTGTGTGTGTGTGTGTGTGTGTGTGTCTGTTTGGACTTTTATTTGAGTCTTTCATCCTACTTTCATCTTTTTGTTGGACTGTGTATGCCTTTGTATTTGTGTGTGTGTGTGTGTGTGTGTGTGTGTGTGTGTGTGTGTGTGTGTGTGTGTGTGTGTGTGTGTGTGTGTGTGTGTGTGTTTGGGGTGAGGAGGGGTATCTGAGTCTGTACATTTGTGTGTGTGGGGGGGCCAGGGGTGTGTGTGTGTGTGTGTGTTAGTATGTATGTGTGTGTGTGTGCGTGTTTGTGTGTGTATGTGTGCGTGTTTGTGTGTGCGTGTGCGTGTGTGTGTGTGTGTGTGTGTGTGTGTGGATGTGTGTGTGGGTGTGTGTGTGTGTGTGTGTGTGTGTGTGTGTGTGTGTGTGTGTGTGTGTGTGTGTGTGTGTGTGTGTGTGTGTGTGTGTGTGTGTGTGTGCGCATCTCCTGGCATGGTAGCAGCTGTGTTTGTGTGTCCTGCCATTCCAGTCGCACGCACTCCAGTTTATCCAGGGTGCTTGCTTTACTTTACTTGGGCCAAATGTGCACACCCCTCGTGCCCTCCCCTCTCCTCTCCCACCCCCAGCCCCCTCCTCTACTCAGTCACTTTATTAAATAAACGCCCCTCCGATTATCCCCCTCGAACACCTCTTTATAGGATTAGCGCCTTCGCTAACATCCCTACATCCGCCTAAGTCCTGCTCCAAACACCCACCACCATCACCCCCCCCCTCGCCCCACCAGCAGCCACCACCACCACCACCACCACCACTAGCAACAACAGCAGTAGAGCAGTAGTAGTTGTTGTTAAGATGGCCGCTGGCTGGGTGTAGCCGTCACAGGCTAGCCTGGCTAATGGCTGCCCTCACAGCTGTGGCCAGCGGGCCTCTCCACCAATGGCCTTCTCCGCAGATGCCACTGCCACCTCAGGAATCCCCCGCCGTTTAAAACCTGAGGCCGTGCCCAGCACCTGCCCCATAAGAAAGACACTGTTGCACCATCACCACCACAACCACACACAGAAATACTGTGGGGTCTACTGGGGTGCGCACTGAATACAGTCCAACCTGTTTACTACGTGTCCCAGTGAAAAAGCGAAACTCCAAGACTAAAAGGAAAGCTCTGAAAGAGAGAAGAGGACACAGAGGGAAAGGAATTAAGAAAAGGTCACAAGGACTTTTACCAGCGGAGAAGTATTTAGGTGGTACTGTACTAGCGACAAGGAGGAAACATCAAGACACCATCAAAGGAGGATTTTTGGATTGTGATACAGGACAGGCTGGGATAATCACAAAGACATTAAGGTAACTTTTTTAAAAGACCTAGCTTTTGACCCCTTTGTTGTGCTATCTCATGTTCACAAATACGATTAATAAGATTAAAAAAAACAATTGTGGGAAAAACAAGGCTTTACAGATACATATGGAGCATTTGGGCTGTTTTGGGACATCACATTCAATCATCCCTGATATTGACTCTGCAATACAGTAGCCTACAGAAAAAGTAGAATAACACATTTTTAAAATCTAAAAGCATTCCATTATTATACTTGCCTGAGCTTTGTTTTCAATTGTTTTTTATTTTATTTTTATAAAATACAGCATAGTAAATGTTGTTCTGTTATTGTCCACTGAAATAAGTAAAATAATAAATAAGATAATAAGTAAAATTATGTTTTTTTTTATGTTTTTGTCAATTGATTTTATTTTTTTCTGACGCATTTATGCTTCCAGCAAGCTTGTTGGTTCATTACTGTGTGAAGGGAAAGCATGAAGGCTCTGCTTGTGTCACTGCTTGGATTACGGCTAGTCATGGGAATGAGGTAAGTGACTATCACATTGTTTCACAAATCTGGTCATCTCAGAGACTGTGGTCGGGTCATCAGAGTAGAGTAGAGTAACTTTATTGATCCCCGGCGGAAATTCAAACTGTATTACATGTACATTACATCACATTTACCAGACACCTTTTTCCAAAGCGACTTTCAAATGAGGAGAAAACCCATAGCAAACAACACTTACAAATACGAAGTGCAGGACAAGCCAACAGGGGCTAATGCTCTCGGCAGCAGACTGTGGTAGCTGATGTTACAAGGCTATATTGGCACAGAACAGACTTGCGCTGCATCTTTCCAAGAGCCTGCCCTCACCTTTGGAAGGTACTGCCAAGAAGTAGGCCATGATTGGTTCAAAGTTCAGGAGGCTAATTGTGTCTGCTCACCCTGGGTGTGTGTCTTTCAAACAGTAATGCTACAGAAAGTGTGTAGCCAAATATATGAGTGTAAAATTTGTATCCCAGTTATAGTCAAAATATTCTTGGAGGTCTGATTAAAATATGTTGCATTTAGTGACTGTTTTCTGTTATTGGCATGTTAGTGTGCAAATGCATTGATTGGCATCCATGTAAGTGTGTGTGTGTGTGTGTGTGTGTGTGTGTGTGTGTGTGTGTGTGTGTGTGTGTGTGTGTGTGTGTGTGTGTGTGTGTGTGTGTGTGTGTGTGTGTGTGTGTGTGTGTGTGTGTTTTGTAGAAGTTTTGTAGAATATGTATTCATTCAAATTTTACTTTTCAAACTGATAGAAAATGTACAGGTACGGTACCCTTTCATTGTTTTGCCACTGCCTAAAGTCTATTTGATGACGCCTGCAACAATCACTGAAAGGGAATCCACAAAACACCAAAAGAGTTGTGGGGTTCACGTTGTCAACTGCCAGTTTGGATGGCAGTTTGGATGTCAGTTGGAGTACACTTTGAAAATACATTAGGCCTATAGCCTGATTATTATCGACTTTCAAATCTCTTCGAGACTTGACCAAGAACACAACAATGAATATTTCCCGAACGGTACGGTTGGCCCACCTCCCTTAGTTTGCTAATGGTTGTTTGTTCCCTGACAAATTGGGAGGAGTTCCCGTTTTTTTGGGAGCTCAGAGTCGTGACCTGACTAGAGGCAACGCTGAAGGTGTGGCGTCACTAGGAGGGCACGGCCTGGCTAATAGGCCTGCATGAATTTTAATGGTCAGGGTTACTGTTAGGGTGAGGGTTACAATGATTTGATGTGTGTAGGCCTATATGTTTTTGGGACACCATGTTTTATATAAGTGTGTATGTTTATACACACTATGTTTTTGTCTGAATGTGTGTGTCTGTGTGTGTGTGTGTGTGTGTCTGTGTGTGTGTTTTCCTGTGTGCGTGTTTTTGTGTGCCCCGTGTGCAGCCACTGGTGTGAGAGCGTACTGGAGGAGCGTGTGGAGCGTGTCCTCTCCCCCCGTCTCCAGCAGGAAGTGGATTGCTCCGAGGTCTACCAGTACAACACTCAGGGCTGGCGGCTGGATGTGGACAGAATGCGCCATGAGCACGGGGGGGATGATGGCATCGCCCTGTACTACAGACAGCAGGGACCACGAGCATCATGCTATGTGTTCAAGTGAGTGGGAGAAAAACAGTCATGCACTTTAGGCCACTTGTACAGAACGTATTTGTCAAAGCGTTTTAGGTATTAATATGTGTCAAATGAATCACTTTCTTTGGAATGTTTTGTTGACATTGTGTATGTTTTTTAACTATTGATGCTTAACTGTTTTAATTAGGATCTGTTTGTTTGATATGCTTGTCAGCAAGTTGGATGGAACATGTGATAGCATATTTACTTTCTGAGGTCACAAGTTCAACATTTCCTTTTCAGTAAAGATGATGGCCTTTTCTGTGGAAGCTCTTTGGATGAGTAACTGTATTTCTCCAAAAAATACCCTAAATAAGCTTTCTCAGACAGGCCATCAGAGCAAAAGTCAAAGCCGAAAATGCATGGTCCAATACATCTAAATGAACAGTTTTATGACTAAAATAATGTTTTCAACCTTTTACCAATTCAGGTTTATACTGTATAGCCTACCCCATCGTGAAATGAACGGTTCCTTTGAAAGTCCCTGTGACATCTGTATTTTGATAAATTCCATCCAACAAGTGTTCAAACTTCCAAAGACTATGAGCTAATTTCCTGTAATAAAACACATTATTGTGATATAATACAATTCTGTAGTATTTGGCTTTGATTGTGTTGTGGTTTGGCGCTGTGCAAGCATAATAGATCCTTCAGCTGTTCTCACACTTCAAACTTCAGCTACTTGTGTTGGCTTTGGATCTGTGACTTGGGCAAGACAAATGGATATGGACAGAAAATGTCATAAACAGAGAGGTTAAAATATATAAGCAAAAGAGAGAGAGAGAGAGAGAGAGAGAGAGAGAGAGAGAGAGAGAGAGAGAGAGAGAGAGAGAGAGAGAGAGAGAGAGAGAGAGAGAGAGTTAAAACATAAGCACAATGACACGAAAGTGTTGTGCACACATTATTGTCTATTATCACCCAGTGAGCAGACGCAACGTCTTCTGATTGGCTGAGCAGGTGTCCTTTATTCCCCGGTAGCAGGACACCTATGATGTCATGCGGGCGTGCGGGCGTTCAAGTTGCTTCTTCTCTAACTTTCTGGCGAAGTGCCGTTACTAGTTCTATCGCATCTGGTTGTCTAGTCAAGACCGCGTCGTTAGTTCTATCGCATCTGGTTGTCTAGTCAAGACCCCGTTACTAATTCTATCGCATCTGGTTGTCAAGTCAAAAACCCAGTCGTCAATTCTATCGCATTTGGTTGTCAAGTCACCAACATTCTGCGCGCGTCCTTACATGCCTCCGATAGAGGCGCGTCTCACTAGATTAGGAAGTTGTGCCCATGGCAACGTACCAAGCGCAGTGGTGAATCTACTTTCTCACGAAGCCTTAGATCAACATATTAATAAATTAATACTTAAATGCTGGTGACCGGGTGATAAGCGGAATAGCGGCCTTCGAGGTGTCCCGATATCAAGGGAAAATGGACTTGGCGAAGCGAACAGCCCTTCGGCTGCGCCGTCGGGCTGTTTAGAACGCTCCGCCTCGTCCATTATTTCCCTTGATATCGGGACACCTCGAAGGCCGCTATTCCATACTTATTATGCTAGTCTATATATACAGTACTGTATAATCATAAAATGGTTTTTGTGTGTGTGTGTGTGTGTGTGTGTGTGTGTGTGTGTGTGTGTGTGTGTGTGTGTGTGTGTGTCTGTGTCTGTGTGTGTGTGTGTGTGTGTGTCTGTCTGTCTGTCTGTCTGTCTGTCTGTCTGTCTGTCTGTCTGTCTGTCTGTCTGTCTGTGTTCCTCAGACCCCCAGACATTGAGAGTATGTTGGTGAACAGGACAGTGAGGGCTTGTTGTGAAGGTTGGGGTGGACATCGCTGTTCGCAAGGTGGGAATACAGATGTGTGAAAAATTGTTGTCCTGTTTAAAAATTCAAGATGTTGAGTGTGATGTGTGTTTATCTTTGTGTGTCTTTATGCCACTACCAAAGACAAATGTCCATTTCATGTAAGTTTGATGGACAATAAAGAAGTCTAAGTCTACGTCTACTGAACCATAGGTGTTGGTGTGAGGGGCCACTGCTTCTCCACGTGGAGCTGTACAGAGTTCCCTGGCGTGGGCAACTCCTCCCTGATGCTGCTGGAGGAGTGCTGTGGTACACTGTGGGGGCTCAGCTGGAGAAACGCCTCCGACGGCACATGCCTCTCCTGCACATACACACTCATGCCAGGTAAGATGCATGCACGCGCACACACACACACACACACACACACACACACACACACACACACACACACACACACACACACACACACACACACACACACACACACACACACACACACACACACACACACACACACACACACACAGGGACTGTAAGACATAAAGGTGATCCCAATGCGCTGGGCTGTAAGACAGCATCTGCATTTGGGATGCTTCACTGCAGCTGTAACTTCATTATCTTCAAAGTGTGTGGATTTTGTGAATTGTCTTCCTTCTCTTCTCTGGAAATCCTAACCTCAGCTACAGATGCATGGTATCTAATGCTTTCTGTTTGCAGCATGGGCATGGTATGGGGGGCTCTAGGCAAAGAGGTTTCTCTTCAAACTATTGGGGAGGGGCTCCCTCAAGGGGGATTTTGATAGCAGTATAATTTCACTTTTTGGCCATTGAATTTAGGTTTAGGTTTTGCCACACTCACAAAATAGTCATTGATGTCATTTGAGTACAGCTACATCAAGAGGGGTGCCACTTTCAGCTGGGGTCCCTAAGCAATTGCCATGTAGTTTACTCGCCTGGTTTTGACAGGCCTGAACGGGGGAATGAGAATAGGAACACTCTCCAGTGATTACTCTCAACTAGGGCTGTAACGATATTGTATCGAACCCATACTGCAAGCAGGCAGTATCATGACACAATTTTTCAGTTTGGTCACCCCTCAGTACAGAAAACAACCTCATGATATGATGTAATAGAGCTTTCAAGTTTTTCTTAAATTTAAATTTTTAAATAGTTTTTTTATTGTTATTAGTGACTTGCTCTACCATCTGCTCTCTCTAAATAGACACATTTAAAAATGTAACCATAAACCGTGATACGAACCGAATTGTGGGTTCGTTACAGCCCTACTCTCAACTGTAATTAGTGGCACTCCTAGCAGCAATGAGTTGATTCAAACCAGGCTACTAAAAGGGGACATGCTGTGGTGCTTTGGGGCACATACATTGTACACTGTATTGCATTGTATTCAGTGTCATCATAATTTGGTTTGAGAGGAGGGGCTAGGCGAGGCTGTGCTGAATGTACATGCATTGCACATGTGCTTTTGTTGCCAGTGAGACAGTATAGTTAGATACAAGTCAAGTCAAGTCAAGTAGGTTTTATTGTCAATTTCTTTACATGCACTGGTCATACAAAGAATTTGAAATTACATTTCTTGCTTTCCCATACAGACATAGACTAATTAAGGTAAGGACATAGACAGTATAGACATAGACAGTACTTATACATGGACTTAAGACAGTATGGACATAGACAGTGCTCATACAGACATTTAAAGTGCAAGACTGGACAACAGAAGACTACAGTAAGAATACAGTATTTCATTTCTCAGCATTGCCCTGTTCCAGATGACAATATAATGTGTTCGCCTACAGCTATAGACTTCTCAACTCCCAGAGGCACAAAAAATACACGCAAGCACAGACACACACACACGCACGCACGCACGCACGCACACACGCACGGACGCACGCACGCACGCACGCACGCACGCACGCACGCACACACGCACACACCACTGTAGCCTGCACGGAGTCTCCTCAGGGAGAAGCTGTGGTCATGGCTGCCGAGGAGCTCCGTAACAGACCGAGAGCAGACGTGTGTCGCGTTGCCCTCTGTGATGGTCCACTGCCATTAAGACAGCAACAGCCCAGACTTCAGCAATTATTAACCTTTTACTGAGTATTCACTACGATAACAAACATTGGGGCCATTACTGAAATTATTGTGGTGTGTGCGGGTTTGTGTGTGTTTGTGTGTGTGTGTGTGTGTGCGTTTGTGTGTGTTCCATGTGTGTGTGTGTGTGTGTGTGTATAGTGTGTGTGTGTGTGTACTGCGTGCGTGTACTGCACGCACGCATGTGTGTTTGTGTGTGTGTGTGTGTGTGTGTGTGTGTGTGTGTGTGTGTGTGTGTGTGTGTGTGTGTGTGTGTGTGTGTGTGTGTGTGTGTGTGTGTGTGTGTGTGTGTGTGTGTGTGAATATCTCTCTGTGCTCACATGTTTGTCAGTTGAGGTCATTCCAAGTCATACAGCTCCAGGCCTTTTTATTAGAATAGCATGAAAAAGTTGATTTATTTCCATAATTCCATCAATAATGTTAAACTGTCATGGATTGTAGATTCATGGCCCAGTTTTTTAACTATTCCAATCATTACATTTTTTCTTTTTATATAGGGTGACACAAGGTAAAGTGGGCCGCTTTTTGGTAGATCGCTTGGGAAAATAACAAAATAAAATCTGTGCATTTTAAATGTAATTAATAGCTACTATATTCCATCTTTTTGTGTTGGAATAATACTATAAAACATAATTATTTAGGCCCTATAAGTCTTTAAACTTTCGTTGTGACAACTTTTTTTGAATGGGCAGCTTCAGCCAAAGTGGGCCACCTTATCAGGTTAAGTGGGCCGGTTAAATAAAAAAGGGAAAAAGTCAATAATTCATCATTACTTTCGATGCTAAAACACAATGCTGTACAGCCACATGTCTCTGGACAATGTTCATTCCATTTTTTCACTTTTTCTGTCTCCTATCTTTTCATATATATTAATTTCTTTTCACCTGCCATCTTGCCTCATCTTTTCTTCGAAAGTGTACACAAACATAGCTATCTCCAGCTAGCTATCTCCAAACAACAGCAAACACCCATTGGTTATAATTAGCTGAAGACGCGTGGCCCACTTTACCATAGGGGGTTAACCCCTTAAGATGCGGCTTTATACATTTGTTACCAGTATGGTAATGAACAAGTCGTGGTGCATTACTAAAGGGCCTGTGTTGTGTCACAGTATTGTAGTGCTATGGTAGTTACATTTCAATGTCTATTACAGCGTGCCACTGGAGGTACGGCGTGCATTAAGGGGCTACAGTCATTTGGGCCACCAACATAAACCCTTTTTTTCTTAAATTAAGTTAATATATCAGACTACCACTATTTGATCTGATTTATACAACCAAGACTGATAACATGAGCATTTTTTTAATCTGTAGGCATGTTTTAAAATAACTATATGATCCTTATAATATTCAGCCAGATTTGACATGCCAACCTACTTACCATGCAGTTTCCTCGCGCAAACAACATTTGAATTACTGCCCCTCCCACAATAACAACCAAAAACCAATCAAATTAAGTGTTACTTGTCAAGCACAGTCATGGCAACAATTTAATATCCTTTTTAGACATTGGCTCTCATTTCCATAGGCGCTGGGACCTCGAAACCTTAAGCGGCCCACTTTGGCTGATGGCCCCCTACGTTGGCCTTCCAGCTCAAAAAACCCATGAATTGGGGAATTCGCAGCATTAGAATATTGTAATAAAATCACATTTTTCTTCATCAAAATTCGGGTCACATTAAATCAGTTGAAATTTGATACTTTCTACATAAAGTGCAATGTTCAATACTTGGTTAGGACATTCTCTGTCTTCATAACGGCCATGATGCGTTTAACATTGAAGTCAATGGCAAAAACAGTGCATGGGAGTTATGGAAGCTCAGATATCATTGATGCTTTGCTGTCAGCTGTTCTTGTTTGTTGACCTGGTGCCCCACACTTCCCTCTTCAATATACCCGAAGATTTCCATGCCACGGTTTGGTGTTAACTCACCAGTTTAATACTAACTCAACAGAAATTAAACCCCATTCATTTTCAATGGGGTTTCATTTCTGGTGATTTAAAATTAAACTGGTGAGTTAGCGCCAAAACGTGGCATGGAAATCTACAGGGTATATTGAAGAGTGAAGTGTGGGGCACCAGGTCAACAAACAAGAACAGCTGACAGCAAAGCATCAAGGATATCTGGGCTTCCATAACTCCCATGCACTGTTTTTGCCATTGACTTCAATGTTAAACGCATCATGGCCGTTATTAAGACAGAGAATGTCCTAACCAAGTATTGAACATTGCATGTTATGTAGAAAGTACCAAATTTCAACTGATTTAATGTGACCCGAATTTTGATGAAGAAAAATGTGATTTTATTACAATATTCTAATGCTGCGAATTCCCCAATTCATGTTTTTTTTGAGCTGGAAGGCCAACGTATATAAAAAGAAAAAAATTAATGACTGGAATAGTTAAGAAACTGGGCCATGAATCTACAATCCATGACAGTTTAACATTATTGATGAAATTATGGAAATAAATCAACTTTTTCATGCTATTCTAATAAAAAGGCCTGGAGCTGTACATCAGTTCAGCTGCGCGTGTGGGGGAAATCACTTGACTTGTTCCCTATTGGTTAACTTTGCTTACCTCCAGGGACACAGCAGCAAATGTTGGGCCCTATGTAGGCTACAATCAGCTCCAATGGACCCCCCCCTAGTCATATATCTTCATAAACCAGACTGTGTGTGGGCCCCCTATATACATGGGGACTTTATCCCCCTGAAGGACACCGCTGCTTACATCAATAGTGTTGTTGAGTTTGAAGCAACGATGTAAAATCCCTAGCCTGGCGACACCACGTACTCCACCCAAAGATTTTGGCTCTGCACATAGTATGGTGAAACCCTCCTAGCTTGGTCCGCTCACTGTTTAGCCACTCAGCAAACAGTTGAGAGTGGTGATGCAGAACTCACCCGCAAAGTCCTTTACGGAGTCAACAGTCGGCTTTCGCCCAGGCTATAAAATCCCCAGTTCAGAAGTGAAAGCCCTACCACGGTTTCCTTCCAACACAGATGGATACACTGAGTAACTTGAGTACTCATCAGGATCAGCTGATTCAGTGTTGATCGGATCAAATTTGTGGCAGGGTTTTCACGCTATGCACTCGGGACTGGCCCCTCTGGAGAGTCATTGGTTTATGTACATTACATTACATTACATTTCATTTAGCTGACGCTTTTATTCAGAGCGACTTACATTTACTATTTTTCAGGGTATTGGTTACAGTCCCTGGAGCAATGTGGGGTTAGGTGCCTTGCTCAAGGGCACCTCAGCAATGGATGCAAGTGTAGGGAGAGGTCAGGAGGGATTGGAACCTACAACCCCCAGATTGAAAGACCAACTCCCTAACCGTTGGGCCATGGCTGCCCCATGGGACCACATGGTTGGCTGCGAAGCGAAGTCATTTGTTCTTATGCCTACCTTCTCTCCCATTCCTGTAGACTCCCAGGGGTCTGTGCAGCGGGCTGTGCGTGCCCCCCAGGGTTCGGCCACCTGTGTGACGTGGGGCTGAGAGTGCACTATTGCACCGTCCATAGGTGCTGCAAAGGGGGGTGCAGTGGTGCATTTGCATCCCCACTTTTGGGCTCTCTAAATGAGTTTTTTTTTTCAACTTCCACTGCAGATAAATGAGTGGAGTGCAGCAGCAGTAACATGTTTAATACCGCAAATAAATAATCAAGAAAAAAATGCACCACCACTTTAAAACCCGTCCCGGCGACCTTGGCGACATCATGATCAGGTTGTGTAACTGTCCATCTTCTCTTCCCACTCCATGGTGTTCTAGACTCCCAGTCGTCTCCTGTCCTGCGCGGGGGGTCACTGCGGCGAGCGGTGCGTGCCCCCCAGGGTTCGGCCACCTGCGTGACGTGGGGCGGGGCGCACTATCGCACCTTTGACAGGAAGCACTTCCACTTCCAGGGCGGCTGCACCTACACGCTGGCCTCCTCTACCGATGGCACCTGGAGCGTCTACCTCAGCAGCGTGTGTGACCGCAGCGGAGGAGGAGGAGGAGGAGGAGGAGGAGGAGGAGGAGGAGGAGGAGGAGGAGGGCACTGCAGCAAGGTACAGTGTGTGTGTGTGTGTGCGTGTGTGTGTGTGCGTGTGCGTGTGTGTGTGCGTGTGTGTGTGTGTGTGTGTGTGTGTGTGTGTGTGTGTGTGTGTGTGTGTGTGTGTGTGTATGTATTGGAGAGAGAACGAGAGTTTTTGAGAGAGAGTCAGACAGAGAGAGAGAAAAGGGGGGAGAGACAGACAGACAGACAGACAGACAGACAGACAGACAGACAGACAGACAGACAGACAGACAGACAGACAGACAGACAGACAGACAGACAGACAGACAGACAGACAGAGAAGTGAACATCAGAATCAGAATAACTGCTGCAAATTATTGCAAACTAATCACTGGACAGTTAAGGCAATGTGCTTAGAGCAGCGGATGGTTCACCCTGACTTCAGCTCTTCCATCCAGACCCAGACATCTTTCTGGAGATGCCCATGAGGACACAGCTAATCCTGCACTCTACCGCTTTAAAGACTAACATAAGGTGCTGTTTACACGTATACAGATATTTGCAAATGTGGATATTTTTTATCCTGTTTAGGTGTAAACGCAACATGTGGATAAAATGAAAACTCCATTGTAATAGGTGTATTTTAGCTCCCTAAAGGGGTATTTTTAAAGCAGATTTTTTTTAATATTCGGATTTTAAAACTATGTTTGCGTGTAAACGGAAGGCCTTAACCGATGGGGTTTCAAAAAGGTTCATATACGTGTAAACAGCTTCTAAAACAGATGGCATTCATTTTGGGCTCCTTTAACAAGGCCACAGTTCACAGCTGGGCTTGATTGAACTGGCCTTGATTGAATCTGCCTTTTTCTGGCAGACCATCACTGAATAAAAGAATGGATACATGTGGAAGAATGATGTCTGCACTCTGTCTCGGTCAAGGACAGCAGAATCATGACAAACTGGGATAACTGAGTCAGGACTCTTGAGGAAGACGTGGGTGCATTAAAAGATCAGTCACTTTGAGCACCAAAATAAAAAACCTCTAAAAGTATGCTGAGCCTGAGGGTGTAGTTGATGAGAAGTAGCCCTGTTTGTCTGGATGGATGTGCTCCATTGTCATAATCAAAAATTGTGATTAGAAATTCTGCTCTGCAAAAACTAGTTCTTTTCAGCTCATCAAAACAAATTGGTTAATCAGTTTTTGTTTTTTTGTTCACTTGCTAGGACGTAGAAAACGCTCAGTGATTGGATACTCCACAGAGTTCACCAAAGAGTATCCAATCACTGGGCGTTTGACGTCCTAGCAAGGCCAGGATCCTTGAGTGCATTACAATACACGACCTTGCCTCCTCCACTTGTGCTTGTCTCCTCGTACCAGGAAGTAATATGTCATGATGACATCACTGACCACAGCATTATATTTCAATATCTTGCAAAAGCTCAATTGTAAAGCCTTCTTCTCATTTGCAATTGGGATGGTGAATGAAAAACAGTCCCTCAAAAGTTGTTGTGGCTAGGCTGACAGCTGGGAAACTTTATCGTTTTCTCCACGGAGGAGGGGCCAGGAGGTGGGGCGAGGCCACAGGCACAAGTGGAGGAGGCAAGGTCGCATATTGTAACGCTCTCCTTGACTTTGAGAAACAATCCTTTCTCTGTGAAGCATTTCCTGTTTGTGATTGGACTTTACTTGGACTTAACTCCTGCCAAAATCCTGCCTAAATTAAGTCCCTTGAGTGAATGAATGAAACCCTATTTTTTTTACTTTCCAAACTATTTAATTCATCGCCAAAAAACACAGATGTGTGGTTGTCCTGTCTGGGGAACATTTAACCATCTGCAGACGTAGTTGTATATGTAGCATAATGTTGGTGTCATAAGGTCAGACAACACAGACCTCTATTTTGTGTTGCGCTGTGGCCATTTGACCAAGTAAAAATGGTCTTAAAATCGTTATTAATATAATGGGGATTCTGTGTATTATTTTTCTTTTCTAACACCACTGACTAGAGTAGGTATAGTACGGTATTAACAATTCTTGAACTAAGAATGGTAGAGCAACTAAACAAGTGTTGTAAAAAAGCAGGCCTTGTGCACAGAACATTATTCTAGTACTGTATATTGTTAAGTCCTTCTTTCTGACACTGTGTGTGTGTGTGTGTGTGTGTGTGTGTGTGTGTGTGTGTGTGTGTGTGTGTGTGTGTGTGTGTGTGTGTGTCTGCCTGTCTGCCTGTCTGCCTGTCTGCCTGTCTCTCTGTCTGTCTCCAGGCCCTGCGTCTGATGTTGGGCATGGACCTGGTGACGGTTCTGCAGGGGAACGTGACCCTGAACGGCCTCCTGGTACCACATGGGGAACCAATCTTCCAGAACGGTATTGCCCCCAAACAGACACACACACATACAGACACACATACCCCAAAGGCTTATATTAGTTAAAAGGTTAATGACTGCTCAACCTCTCACAGCTTCACCTGTGCATGGGGGCGGCCTCCAATGGCGCCCCAAGGGAGCAGTGTGGCAGGACGGCCCCATGCTCAGGGTACCTCAGTCATGGAGAGCTCTGATTAATTACTCCCCCCACCAAGTCTGACGCCCTAACTAACCGCTTACCCGTGACTGTGTCCTGTCAATGTGTTGATGGGTTGTGTTGGTGTTGTTGTGTGCAGGGGTGAGATGTGTTGATGGGTTGTGTTGGTGTTGTTGTGTGCAGGGGTAAGCGTGCACTGGCTGGGGGACTTTGTGTTTGTGGATAGCGGCATCGGGGTGCGAGTGAAGACAGACATGGACAACACCATCTACCTGACCGTCAACGCTGACCACCTGGGCACCACCAGAGGCCTGTGTGGAGTCTACAACCACAACGCCAACGGTACGAGGGAGAGAGAGAGAGAGAGAGAGAGAGAGAGAGAGAGAGAGAGAGAGAGAGAGAGAGAGAGAGAGACAGAGAGAGAGAGAGAGAGACAGAGACAGAGACAGAGAGAGAGACAGACAGAGACAGAGACAGAGACAGAGACAGAGACAGAGACAGAGAGAGAGACAGACAGAGACAGAGAGAGAAAATGAGAGAGAGAAAATGAGAGAGAGAGAAACAGGGGAGCGTACCTATGTTCCCCGGGTTCTATGTTCCCCAGGTCCTATGTTCCCCAGGTCCTATGTTCCCCTGTCTTTGTATAGGAAAGAAAACGTGAAAACTTGGAAGCATGCAATGCGGGGAACATAGAACCCTTTTTTAGAAAAAGGGTCCTATGTTCCCCGCATTGCATGCTTACAAGTTCTCAAATAGTGCCCTTCTCAAAATCATCCCTAAACCTAACCTGTCAGAAATGCAATGTTTCTGAGTTGTAAATTTGTGCCCTGACCAAAACTATCCCTAAACCTAACCTGTCAGAGGTTTAACAACAACCTTCACAGCAGCCTACTTTGAAGCAGTGGGGAACATAGGACCCAGGGAGCATAGGACTCGGGGAACATATATGACCCGAGAAACAGAAACAGAAAAGAAGAGAGCATGAGAGTGATGGTAGAAATGTAGACTTGGACAAAGACAGGCACAGGAGGGATAACAATAGGAGAGAGAGAGATAGAGAGAGAGAGAGAGAGAGAGAGAGAGAGAGAGAGAGAGAGAGAGAGAGAGAGAGAGAGAGAGAGAGAGAGAGAGAGAATGAAAACAAATAGAGAAAAAACAGAAACAACACCACCGATGACAGACAATAACACCTTATACTTATAAACACAACTAATGATTGCTATTACCAAATGTAAATTGTGAATCTTCACGTTCATAAAGTCAGCCAGAGCATCTGGAAGGGGATTTAAAAATGGGAAGTGGTAACAATGTGGGATGTTGTCAGATCTGTTGTGTCTTATGCCTTCCTGATAGTGTACTCTCCATTTCAAGTGTCTGAGGATTAAAACGAGCTCCAGCATAGTGCTAAGCAATGTCTTTCACACGTCTGTTCATGAAGTGCTGTGAGTGTGTTCATGTGTTCACTGTGTCCCTGTCTAACCTTAGTGTTTATGTGTGTGTGTGTGTGTGTGTGTGTGTGTGTGTGTGTGTGTGTGTGTGTGTGTGTGTGTGTGTGTGTGTGTGTGTGTGTGTGTGTGTGTGTGTGTGTGTGTGTGTGTGTGTGTGTGTGTGTGTGTGTGTGTGTGTGTGTGTGTGTGTGTGCGTGTGTAGATGACTTCACCCTTGCCAGCGGGAGTGTGTCTGCGTACGCCGCCAGCTTTGGGAACTCGTGGCGGGTGGCCGATAAGCAAACAGAGGTCTGAACACACACACACATACACACACACACGCACGCACGCACGCACGCACGCACACACAAATACAGCACTGGTAAAACAACATGTAATACTTCTACACTCACGCACACACACGCACGCAAGCACGCACGCACGCACGCACGCACCCATGCACGCACCCATGCACGCACCCATGCACATAGCACTGGCGCCACAGCATGCAATTCTTCAAGACTCACTCAGACATACACACACAGACACAGCACCAGTAAGCCATACATGCAAATACGGCACCAGGGCGCCCCTCTACAATGCTGTGCTGCTGTTTGCTTATCACTGTCTGGCCTCATGGATATGTTGGATAAGGAACAGACGGAAAGTATAGACCTTAAAGACACATATACGCATGCACACAAGCATACATGCACACAGATACACAGATACAGACGCACTCAAACACTCACGCACGCAGAGACACACAGACACAGACACAGACACAGACACAGACACACACACACACACACACACACACACACACACACACACACACACACACACACACACACACACACACACACACACACACACACACACACACACACACACACACACACACACACACACACACACACACACACACGTTCACACACAAACACAGAGGTTTGTAAGTTCAGACAGCAGGCCTAATGATGTGCCACTAGATGTCTGGGTAAACAGGCTCTGATAAGTTGGAGACATTACATACAAATGACATTTAGCTGATCCAAAGACAGGAGGATTAAGATAGAACATACTACAACAATATCAATGTTCTTGCGAGGAACTGTTGAATGGCGCTGTTACTGTAACTGGACGTGACGTAAACCACTTCACTTCCCAAAAGCAACTCTAATGCTAATACAGATGCTAATTGTTGTGTTTTTAGTAGATGCTATTTGGCAGAACATTCAGCAGATGCCAAATGCAGATTACATTCTTACATTACATTTTACCAGGCAGTTTTATGTAAACACTGAGGAGTAGGATTAGTGAGAAATGTGGAAAACAATAACAAGACCAAAGTTCTTACAAGGAACTTTTGAATGACGCGGCGCTTTTACAAGTAAATGGTCGTGACGTAAACTGATAATTTCCCAAAACCCACTCTAGTTTTTATTTATATTTTAAATATATAAATCCATTAAGGCCTTTATTAGACTGTGCAGAGGTGACAGGAAATGACTGAGAAAGAGAAGGAGTGCGTTCCAATATGCGACCTTGCGTCCTCCACTTGTGCTTGTGGCCTTGTGCCAGGAAGTAATGTCATGATGACATCACTGACAACAGCATTATATTTCAATATCTCGCAAAAGTTCTTTTCTCATTTGTAATTGGGATGGTGAATGAAGTATAGTCCCCATCAAATGTTTTCTCCACGGAGGAGAGGCCAGGAGGCGGGGCGACGCCACAAGCACAAGTGGTGGACGCAAGGTCGCATATTGGAATGCACACAGGGAGATGGGGCATGTTTGGGAAATTACCCAGGCTGGACGTGACCCGTTGTCTCCAAGGGCAGTGGAGCCCATTTACGTTTATTCTTTGTTGGCCAGGGAGGCATTAAAAGACTGCTATCATATCTGAAATCCAGAGCACATGCCAAACGGAATCAGGATTTACGTAACTTGACTCGCACCATTCCCTCCCATTCAGAGTTTTGCAAATTACAGCCCCATAGACCAGAAGTAGAGGGGCATGACTTAGGTGCTCCCTCCATATGATAACATGTTTCGGGGGCTTGTGGGTAATGTAGTTTACTGTGCTGTGTTCCCTCAGGGCTGTAGTGATGCAGCTGAGCTGGGCCACAGCTGTGACCTGAGTGGCAGCATTACCCTACGGGGTCAGGCAGAGGCGGCCTGCCACAGACTCCTGGAGACCCCGTTCTCACAGTGCCACCACAGGGTAAGAGGAGCACTCACTCAAATCTACCGCCAGTGGTGTGTGTGTGTGTGTGTGTGTGTGTGTGTGTGTGTGTGTGTGTGTGTGTGTGTGTGTGTGTGTGTGTGTGTGTGTGTGTGTGTGTGTGTGTGTGTGTGTGTGTGTGTGTGTGTGTGCACAGGTAAATGTGTGTATTTTTATAGGAAGTGCACTCAACTCCAAACTGCTTTTTTTTTTACAAAAGGTCTTAGATGTGACCAGACTGACGTTTCGGCCCAAGCCGTCTTCAGCATCTTATAGAAGATGTAGCCAGAGTCTTTTTTAAATGTTTGTATACTGTACCTGTGTACAGGTGGACCCGGCAGCCAATTTAGATGTGTGCCTGTACCTGTTCTGCAGCTTGTGTGTGTGTGTGTGTGTGTGTGTGTGTGTGTGTGTGTGTGTGTGTGTGTGTGTGTGTGTGTGTGTGTGTGTGTGTGTGTGTGTGTGTGTGTGTGTGTGTGTGTGTGTGTGTGTGTGTGTGTGTGTGTGTGTGTGTGTGTGTATCCATGTGAGCGTGTGTGTACCAGGTGGATCCGGCAGCCTATGTAGTTTTGTGCCTTTACCTTTTCTGTAGCTGTTGTGTGTGTGTGTGTATACGTTAATGTTAATGCTGGTAATTCCAAAGTCAAAACAAAGTGTGGAGAGGCAGCCTTTAGCTTCTATGCTTTAAAGCTTTGGAACCAGCTTCCAGATGACGTAAAAAATGCACCCACTATTGATAGCTTTAAAGCTAGACTCAAGACAAAGCTGTTCTCAGATGCTTTCCCCTATCTTAAATTATATATCATTATGTTTATTTTATTTTTTTATTTTATTATTATTATTTTTTACCTTATGTTTTATCTTCATGTTTTAAATGTTCTTTGACTCTAATTTATTTCCTTCTTTCTTCCCTGTTTCCTTTCTTTTGTATTTGTTTTTCTGAAGCACATTGAGTTGCACCTGTGTATATAATGCACTATACAAATATTTTTGCCTTGCCTTGCCTTGCCTAATGTGTGTATGTCTGTGTGTAAATGTGTGTGTACCAGGTGGATCCGGCAGCCTATGTGGACTCGTGCCTGTACCTGTTCTGCAGCTTACCCAGCGGTGAGAGGGAGGGGGCCGTGTGCCAGACCCTGGCCAGCTATGCACGGGAGTGTGCCCAGCAACACGTGATCATCACCTGGAGACGACACGACCTGTGTGGTGAGATAGACAGACAGATGGAGAGAGAGAGAAAGAGAGTGTAATTGTAATGTAATTTAATGACAGGGCCAGATTCAGATGGCCTGGGGCCCCTAGGCTAAAGTTTACTCTGGGCCCATGGAGGGCAGATTTTGCTTCAAATATTCATAATTACAAGCTAGGAATTAAAGGGACACTGTGCAGGAAATGGTCAAAAAGGGTACTGCAACTATACTGCTCATTGAAACTTGGCTGCCTATTGCCAAATTTGATCTTTACATGAAAGTGTACTAAGTAATAAACAAATATTTTTCAGTACGGTCCAAGTAGAGTTATTTTTGCAGCTAAAGATGGCTATTTTTGGAAATTCAGAATGGCGGACCATGGAGAAGATCCCCCTTTTCATGTATGAAAAGTGCAATTTTTCCAGTCATAATGAATACTTAGAATTTGATGGTGGTGGTGAGTATTCATTAAAAAAGGTAACATTAGTGAATGGGCAGCATGAATTCTGGAGATAAACAACTAAAAATCTCACACAGTGTCCCTTTAAGGATAACATGTCTACCAACTGTAGGCTACCCAACATGACAGATGAATTTCTCAATATTGCACAATTTTGCATTTTTTTTCACTTTTTAAGTCCAGTAAAGGGGCCCCCGTCATGGCCAGTGGGGGGCCCATAGGCTGCAGCCATACCTAGCCAGTGCATGAATCCGGCTGAATCCGAATGCAATGTCATGTCATGTCATTTTGTTCATCTGTGTGTTTGTGTCAGGTCGAGTGTGTCCGAGGCGGCAGGTGTTTTCGGACTGCGTGTCCTCGTGCCCCCCCAGCTGTGCGTCCCCCACGCCGCCCGCCTCTGGCCAGTGTCGCGAGGAGTGCGTGGGGGGGTGCGAGTGTCCCCCGGGCCTCTTCCTGCAGGGGGGAGAGTGTGTAAGGAAGGAGGAGTGCCCCTGCTTCCACCGTCGACGCTCCTACAAGGCCGGCGACACCATCCAGCAGCAGTGTAACACATGGTGAGTACAGTATCTAACACAGTGCGGTCCGGTTCTCGATTCTGATTGGCTGATAGCTGTGGTCAATTAAAGCGTAAACCTACACCTTCCACCTGAAGATTCTATGCGCGTCTAAGTGAGATCCAGCGCATATATGTCGGTAATGAGAATATGTTGCAGTTGGGGTAGCCTGCATGAAGAGCACATCTTGCATCATCTGTGGTTGGGGTATCAGTGTGATTGTAAAGACATTTCATTCCTGCGGTGTTTATCGCCCCTTGCTGAGTTTTTGTAGCGAAGTGTGTGTCTGGCAGCGCGACGTACTCACGAACGCACGCACGCAAGCACGCAAGCACGCAAGCACGCAAGCACGCCGAGTAACGTTGCCGGGGTAACCACAATCACTTCCTCAACCGCGACGGATCAAATTACTTGCTATCAAAGCGTTTTTCAAGAAATTTGGTCAGCGATTAAGTGTAACAGTGTTAGATAAGCAATAAGCCACTCCGCTTCGCGTCGTGCCCCACTCCCCTTGCCCGTTATCAATTGAGCACACACGGCCTCTTATGGCTTATTACTTAAATAAATCACACAATCACACACATACATGCATAATTGAATGTAATCCTGTTCCATTGTAATGCCATCCTTTCGGTTTCTTTCACCTCTCTGGTTTCTGTGTCTCCCCCAGTGTGTGTACGGCTGGCCAGTGGCGCTGCTCGGGGGAGAGGTGTGCTGCTCAGTGCACTCTGATTGGAGGGCTAGAGGTCACGACCTTTGACAAGAAGAGATACGCCCTGCAGGGGGGAGACTGTGGCTTCACTGCAGTGGAGGTGAGGAGACCTTGTATATGATTCCCAACGAACACAGGCACTCATGCCCGCGTGCACGCATGCAAACTTTGCGCATACATGAAAACACACACGTGCACGCATACATGCAAACACACACACGCACGCACGCACACACGCAAATACATTCGTTTGGCCTACTGTTGTATTTCAGAAATAACATGTACAGTATGTTAACCAAAATTGTGTGTGTGTGTGTGTGTGTGTGTGTGTGTGTGTGTGTGTGTGTGTGTGTGTGTGTGTGTGTGTGTGTGTGTGTGTGTGTGTGTGTGTGTGTGTGTGTGTGTGTGCCTGCATGTGTGCCTGACTACTTGCATTCGTGTGTGTGTATGTTTGTGCGTGTGTGTGTGTGTGTGTGTGTGTGTGCCTGCGTGTGTGTGTGCAGGACTTTGTGGACAGGAAGCTGGAGATGACGGTGCGTGTGGGAGAGTGTGTTGGAGGAGCAGGGGGGCGTGGCTGTCTCAGAGAGATGTCCATCACTGCCCTGAGGACCACAGTCATCATCACTGACACTGGTGTGACACTTTGTGTGTGTGCTGATGTGCTTGATGGTGTGTGTGCACAGTACAGGCCAAAAGTGTGGACTCACCTTCTCATTTATGCATTCTCTTTATTTTCGTGGATTTTCGTTGTGTTTTTTCATGCAGGGCGTCAAAACTGTGCATGAACACATGTAGAATTATGTGCTTACCGAAAAATATAATTCTAGCTGTTGTCCAAAGGCAATGCCAGCTGTCTATCCACCTGACGTTAACACAGCACAACTGATGTCCGCACACATTTCGATAAGCTTTTAGTTTTGCCTATTTTCAAGTAAAAATGCCTAGTCAGTAACGTCAATCATAATTGAGTGTTTAAGTCCTCCAATAACTCACTACGTAGAATTGTAGAACTTGAATTTTGAGACCTAAAACCTAGTTTTGAACAAAGCATTTTACAGACATTTTCTTCATCTGATATTGAGTCACAGCCAGTTACTTGGAGAGGCCAAACCTGTGTTGTAGGGAATCTGTGGCAGGGGTTTTCACTTTCACTTTTACTTTTTGTACCACTGTTTCACCTAGATAATCAGCTATGTTTGACCAAGTGACCCATTGTCAGATCAAGAAAATCTTTCTTGTATTGCTTGTATAAATTAAGATTGACTTGACTGACTGGGTGTTTTTACTTGAAAATAGACAGAAAAATAAGCTTGTTGAAATGTGTGGGCCCTTAAGTGTTGCTGTGTTGAAATCACTGTTTGGCATTTTTTGATTTTTAAAAAATATTTTGTATTATTTTTTATATATTTTCATTTTTATGTTAAGCACATAATTATACATGTGAAGAGTTCCGATGCAAAACCCCCTAACTCCATTTCTGAAGACCTGCACTTCTATATTTTTAGAGAACGCCGTTGTTGGTTTGGTTTACATTCATGTACTTGATAACACATATAAATAGTTATATTACATAAATAAAATAAAAAAATAGCAATTTTGATAGCTTTTCTATTAAATAAAAATGAATTAAGATTATTTTCTGAAATGGCACTTAGGGGGTTTTGCATCTGAACTCTTCATGTGTTAATGCACAGTTTTGATGCCCTTCCTGAAAATGTACTTAGTTTTGTGAGTAGCCACAAGAATAAAGAGAATTAATTAAATGAGAGGGTGAGTCCACACTTTTGGCCTGTACTGTATGTGTGTCTGTGTGTGTGCGTGTGTGTGTGTGCGTGTAAGGTGTGTGTGCGTGTGTGTGTGCGTGTCTTGTTATTGTTTTCCGCATTTCTCACTAATCCTACTCCTCAGTGTTTAGCCTCAGCCAAATAGCATCTACTAAAACACAACAATTAGCATCTGTATTAGCATTAGCGAGGCTTTTGGGAAGTGACTGGTTTACGTCACGTCCAGTTACCGTAACAGCGCCATTCAACAGTTCCTTGCAAGAACATTGTTATTGTTTTAGTATTTTCCACTAATCCTCCTCTGTCCTTGGAGGGAAAGCATCAGCTAGATATAATTTTAATGTAATGTCTCCAATTTGTCAGAGCCTGTTTACCCAGACATCTAGTGGCACATCATTACTGTCTGAAGACCTTTGTGTGTGTGTGCGTGTGTGTGTGTGTGTGTGTGTGTGTGTGTGTGTGTGTGTGTGTGTGTGTGTGTGTGTGTGTGTGTGTGTGTGTGTGTGTGTGTGTGTGTGTGTGTGTGTGTGTGTGTGTGTGTGTGTGAGTGTGTGCGTGTGCGTGCGTGCGTGCGTATGTGTGTGTATTCATCTATGTACTATGCATGATTCTCTAAGCCAGTATCGTATGTTGTGTGTGTCGGCATTCCTTGCAGGTGTGGTGAGTGTGAACGGGCGTGTGGAGGCGCTACCCGTGGTGACGGGGGACCTGGTGGTGCGCAGGGCCTCCTCCCTCTTCCTCCTGGTGCAGGCCTTCGGGGCCCACATCCTCTGGCACCTCCAGGGGCCCCTTGCCATCATCACACTGCAGCCCGGATTCTCACAGAAGGTGTGTGTGTGTGTGTGTGTGTTTGCGTGTGTGTGTGTGTGTGTGTGTGTGTGTGTGTGTGTTTGCGTGTGTGTGTGTGTGTGTTTTGTGTGCTTTTGTGCGTGTGTGTAGGACCAGTTACAGCCATTACTGCATGTGAATGTTGAGCTGAAGGTCGTGGCATGCATTGAAAATGTATGCATGTGTAGTGGCTAAATGTTCGTTCTTAACTGTTGACCATTTCTTTCTTCAGATAAAACCAAATAACCACTCAGTCAGACGGAATGAACGAGTCTACACGTGTTAAAGTTTGAACGACGGTAGAAAACAGTGTGTTCGCCCCGTCTTTACTTAAGATCTGAAATATGACAAACACAGCAGTTTTTACATTCGATATGCGCGAGCTCCAAGACGTCATTGCTCAGCATCAGTTCCTATTGGCTATTCATTCTAGATAATTCTAAGCATTAAACTAAAGGCACATTAAACTAAGGGGAAATTATAACATAGTAAGGCAGTAAAATAATTATAATGCAATCATAAATATTCTACAATATACAAATACTAAATATGTCCAAAAATAACAACTAAATATGAGCATAAATTATTGACTAGAAAATGGCCCCAATATTTCCGGCCCCTAATTGCTCATCATGGGGATGACAATTACACTAAACTAAATAAACTGAAGAGTCATTTTCTATCCTCAAATCCCCAATACGTCAAGTAAACAAGACACCGTAGCGCTTGACTCGCGCTCGTCCACGCTTGGCTTCAAAGGGGCCGAAATAGTCGACGCCGACATTGGTAAACGGTGGGTGATCTGGCTGAAGACGATCAGGTGGTAGATTCGCCATCTTCTGTTCACCAACAGCAGCTTGACGCTTCCGGCACTGCACACACTTTGAAATCACTCTTCTCACTGCTGCATTCCCTTTGCATATCCAAACTCTTTCTCTCAGCCGAGTGAGTGTGTGGTTCCTCCCTCCATGTCCGGTCTCCTCATGTGCGTTTCTGATGATCAGGGTTGTGACATGGTGGTTCTTGGCTAGAATGGCCGGATGCCTTGTGTGTTCCGGCAAGGCTGCTTGGTGCAGTCTTCCACCAACCCGGAGGACACCATCTTGGAGGAAAGGATCCAATCTGACAATGAAGCTGCTTCTCTTGATCTTGTCACCCTTCTGCAGCGCACAAAGCTCCTCATGAAAGGTTTGCCTTTGGCTGAACTGGATGATAGCAGTTTCTGCTCTCCTGATGTCATTAACAGTCAAGTGGGTTCCTTTTAGGCCAGATTTCCACTTTTGCATGTGGTTGTCAACGCTCTTGGGTTTCACATCTTGACTGTCTTGAGACTGAGTTTGAGACTCAAAGATCTTTCTTCGTTCACACAGATTTGTCAACAACTCCTTCAGCCTCAACATCCAGGCGACAGCCTTCCTTAGACGGTGCCAGTTGGAGTGATGATGAATCAGCTTGAAGAGAGGATCTGTGCTTGAATTGACGGCATTAATGATGTTCACGGTGATCTTGCGCTTCACCTCAGCATCATCATCGCTTATCTCTCTTGAGAACTCTAAGAGGACCGGCCAGTGAGACTCGTCCTTGGTAAGGAAGTCAGGTCCTTCTATCCAACTCTGACACTTCATGAACTGCTCTGCCTTCATCCCTCGTGATGCGTGGTCAGCTGGATTAGAAGAAGTGCTGACATATCTCCACTGTGCTGGCCTTGTGTTCTCTCTGATTGTTGACACTCTATTCGCCACAAAGGTTTTAAAACGAGCGCCATCATTGTCTATGTATCGGAGGACAGTGGTGCTATCTGTCCATAGCACGGACTCCTTGAGGTCCATCCGAAGTTCTTGCTTCATGAGCTTGTCCATTTTCACCGCAATGGTAGCCGCAGTCAGTTCGAGACGTGGCACAGTGACTGGCTTGAGCGGCGTCACTCTGGATTTTCCTAGAAGAAACGAACAATGGACTTGACCGTGGCTGTTCTGTATGCGAATGTAGCTGACGACGCCGTAGCCCTTCTCGCTAGCGTCAGAGAAATGGTGCAGCTGTGCTGACACTACTGAACCAAATCCCTCAGGTTTGATGCACCTTCTGACAGAGAAGTTGGCGAACTGGCTCAAGTCAGACAGCCAGGCAAACCATCTGTTCGCTACGTCTTCAGGAATCTCCTCATCCCAGGTAAGTTTAATTCGACAGAGACTTTGCACAATGGTCTTGGCCAGAAGAATGAACGGCGACAGGAAACCAAGGGGGTCATAAATTGAGCTTACGACTGATAGGATACCCCTTCTGGTGACAGGCATGTTCTTCACAAGGATGCGGAACTTGAAGGAATCTGATTCGATGCACCAGTCCACTCCAAGCGCCCTCTCCATGGGTAGTTCATCCTTGTCCAGATCTAGATTCTTGATCTCCTTTGCACGCTCATTTTCGGGAAGTGATGACAATACTTCGCGGCTGTTGCTAGACCATTTAGCCAAATGAAATCCTCCACTCTCGCAGAGCGCAATGAGGTCTGTGGTCAAGGAAGTAGCCTTCTCGTCGTCAGACGCTGAAACAAGACAGTCGTCTACATAGAAGTGCTTGAGAACTGTGGCTACTGCCTCAGGTGATGACCTATCTTTCCCATCCTCTGCAGTCCGCCGCAAAGCGTAATTGGCACAGCTCGGGCTGGACTTGGCCCCAAACAGGTGGATGACCATCTTGTACTCACGCAGAGGCTGGTTCAGATCTCCCTCTGGCCACCAGAGAAATCTCAAAAGATCGGAATCTTCATCAGGAACTCTCACCTGGTGGTACATCGCCTCGATGTCTGAGATGAGTGCGATGTGGTCGTGGCGAAACCTTGTCAAGACTCCAACCAGACTGTTCGTGAGGTCCGGCCCCTGTAACAGCTCCTCGTTCAGTGACCTCCCTTGGAACGAAGAGGCGCAATCAAAGACGACCCGCAACTTCCCTTTCTGCGGATGCACCACGCCATATACCATACTCGGCCATCGTTGCGGTTGCGCTCGTTTGCAGGGACTTCCACAGCGTAGCCTTTGCTCAGCAGGTCTGACACGAAGGCTTTGTAGTCGTCATGGAAGCTGGAGTTCTTAGCAAGTTTCCTTTTCAGGCTCGATGCTCGTTGCTCAGCAACACACTTGTTGTTCGGCATCACAACGTCTTTGTTCCTTAGAGGCATGCCAATGCAGTAGTGTCCATCAATTTTCTTGGTTGTCTCAGTTACACACTGCATGAATTGGATGTCTTCTCGTGACATTTCTGACTTCTCTTCGCAGGCTTGCTCCGGAAAGTCGTGATTGTACTGCCGCAACAGCATGCTGTCCACACTACTGACTGACACTCTGTTGACGGAAGCACCATGACTGAAGTGACTTGGCTTGTGGTCATTGTCTTTCTTCAGAGGACCGCAAACTACCCAGCCAAGGGTCGTTTTTATGGCAAATGGGCCATCGTCTTGACTGTGGATTATCTTCCATGGCTCCATTGCAGAGTGAGCATTCATTCCGATGAGCATCTCCACATCTGCGTCAATCTGTGGTAGCCGCACTTCATTCCGCAGATACGGCAGGCTAATGTACTTGCTCTTTGTCAGACCGCACACCTCTAGATCTGAGAGGACGAAGCTGGACACAGGCTTTTCTTGGCCCATGGTACGGAGTAACACTTGAGTCCTCTTGCCATTGACACCAAGTCGCCTCATCAATCTTTCGGAGCAAAACGTCGCTGAACTTCCAGAGTCCATGAACACGTACGTTTCGATGGTGTTGTTGCTCTTCTTGGATTTGATGCGCACCGGCACAATGGAAAGGATACAGTCGCTGCCTCTGGCCCCAGTGACTGCTGACAGTTCACTCTTGGATGACACTTGCTCTTGTGGACTTGAGCGTTCACTGGTGGAGTCTTCACTTGTCTTCTCAGGCTTGGCAGTTGCTTGGTTGCCATCTTCCTCTCTTTTTGTGTGAAGCAGAGTAGGGTGTTTCTTAGTGCAAATGTCACAAGTTGCTTTCTTTTTGCAATCTTTTCCCATGTGTCCTTGAGTTAGACACCCGAAACAAAGACCTTTTCCTTTAAGGAACTCAATTCTTTCTTTATTCGGCAGACTTCTGATTTTGTTGCATGCACTCAGAGCGTGTCCCTTGTTGCAGTACAGACATGGCTCTTGAAATGCGTTGCTAGTCTGCTTGGCCTTTCTTGATTCAGAAGAATCATCAGCTGGCGTTACGCCTGTAGCTAGGCCAGTGGTTCTTTTCAGCCGACCCACTGCGGGTTTAGCACTAGACTTGGACTTCTCTCTGGCATCAGCAGGGTCTTTGACATCACCGAACAGTGGGTCTGAAGCTATCTTAGCTTGCCTGTTGATGTATCCCACAAGATCTGCAAAGTCTGCTCTTCTTTTTTCTTTCTCTTGGAGATCGAAAGCCACGACTCTCCATCTTTCCCGAAGCCTGAAGGGCAACTTGTGGACAATGATCCGAAGGTTGCTCGGGCTGTTCATTTCCTCTAGGTACTCCAAGTTGTTTATCACATTGTTGCACCCAGTGAGAAAGATAGAGAAGCTGTGTAGGGACTTAGAATCTTCTGCTTTGATTGGAGGCCATTTGACAGCCTTGTCAACGTAAGCCGCAGCTATTCTCTGTTCGTTGCCATAGTGATAAGTTAAGAGCCTTATTGCCTCCTCGTAACCTTGTTGTGCGCTCATGTGTTGGCAACTTCTCACCAACTCTCTTGGTTCACCTGCGGTGAATTGCTCTAGATAATACAGACGATCTGCATCGCTGTCTGTACGACTATGAATGATGTGCTCGAACGCCCTCAGGAATGGCAGGAACTCAAGAGGATCACCACTGAATTCAGGGACTTTGCGTTGAGGTAAGTTAGCTAGTCTTTGTTGTGTGACTAACATCTCAGTGATATCCTTTTGCTTCAATATCACCTCTCCTAGTTCAACTTGCCTTGCACCGGGACTTGTGCTTGCACCAGGACGTGTGCTTGCACCAGGATGTGTACTTACACCTGGACGTGGGCTTGCACCATCATCATTTTCTTTCTTCACTTGCACATGAGGCGTGTGCCTAGCTGGAACATGAAGCGACCGGTTATCTGGGATCATTCGAGGATAGCTAGTTGCCTTTGGTCTGACGTCTGGACCATGACGTGGGATAGCTGTAGCTGCATGCATGTTCTTGTTCAGGTATGAATTCATTCCATCTTCCTTGTTCTCATATTCTTCCAGAACCTGCAGCTTTGCTGTGGACTCAGCAAGAGCAGTCTCGAAATCCAGCTTCTCCATTTGACTCTTCATCTGGATTTTTTGAAACTTCAGCTGAGCTTCAAGTTGTGCTTTTATTTGAGCTTCTTGCAGTAGCAGTGCTTCTTTCTTCTCAAGTGCGTCTGCACGCGCCAGTAAAGCTGCTCTGTGAGCTTCCTCTTTCTTACGCATAGACGATGCGTGAGATGACACATTGGATCCCTTTGAATGTCTACTGCATACACTTCGTGCTGTGACTGAAGCATACTTCTGTTGCATCATGGACGCGCTGTCATCCGGATGCACTTCTTCGATAGCAGCCTCTTCGGCAACAGGTTCTTTGGCGGCATGTTCTTCAGCAGCATGTTCTTCAGCAGCAAACTCACCTTGCTGTGTCGTGGCGCCACCCTCTGGAGCCTCGTGTTCAGTGGCTGCCTGTTCATGAGCATTCTTAGCTTGCTGCTTTACGTCTATTATCCACTGCTCTAATGTGGACAAAAAGTTCTCGTACTTGGTGAGGTTAGGCTCACTCCAATACTGCTGGTCAGCTTTTCTTTCTTCATCTAACAATAGTTCACTTACAGCATTATTCGCTTCAATAAACTCATTCAGTAATTTTGAGTATTGAGCTCTACATGAGCATTGGACTCATCACTCATTAATTTTTCAATTTCCTCTGCTTTGGAGACAAGGCGTGCTAAAACACGTTTTCTTAAAGTCATTTGCTTATCAAGCTTCTCTTCTAGTGCCTTTGGAGTTAACTTGATCCTTCTTTTAGTGTCTAGCTCAACATTGTCATCCATCTTTTTTCCATCCTCAGACATTTTGACTGGCTATTTATGTTGGTCAAGTCTCAGCAAACTCTTATTAACTTCTGAAATCCAAATAAGCATTCCTTTAATCTTAAAACATGTAGTTTTCCAAAGCAAGATTTAAGGCTTTATTTCCAGAGGCAAACGTGAGCTTCTTCTTAGCTGATATGACTTGCTAACTGTAGCACATTTCTCAAACCGTCACGTAGGCTTCTTAACTAGCAGCGTAGCACAGTTGAAACTTTGAATATGATGACTCAGCCACGTTACTTGGCGTCGGCAATTACAGGGAAACAATCATGCATTTTCGGTCACTACTTGCAAGTCTGAAGCATTGCTTATTTGTTCATTCGAATTTGACATTTTTGTACTCATCCATCATCATTGAAGTCGTCTGGAAATCCGATGGTTTTCCCCGCGCTCAGTCCTCATCAAGCCGGCTGGCTTCCTCCAAGAACGCGTGATCCACGCATGCAATGCTTTCCTCGGTTCCCCTCTGTTCTTCTCTCGCCCTCGGCGACTGTTTTCTACTTAATGTAGTGGCTAAATGTCCGTTCTTAAAATATGCGCGAGCTCCAAAACGTCATTGCTCAGCGTCAGTTCCTATTGGCTATTCATTCTAGATAATTCTAAGCATTAAACTAAAGGCAAATTAAGCTGAGAGGAAATTATAAAATAGCAATGCAATAATGTAGTTATAATGCAATCATAAATGTTCTATAATATGCAAATACTAAACATATCCAAAAATAACAACTAAATATGAGCATAAATTATTGACTAGAAAATGGCCCCAATAGCATGCATAGAAAAACTTTTTTATATACATTTTTTAATTGAAAAATCAGAGATGGAAACAATAAATTGTCATAATGGTTACAAAAGATGCTTCATTTTTGTCAAACTTTCATACACACTCAAAACCACCCCACTCTCATCATGTGTGTAAAAGGGACTTTTAGACACCACTCATAGTAAACCATTGCAGAAATTGTGGAGGAATCTGTGTGAATTTGAGCGAACTGAATGCACTGTGTATATGTGTATCTTTGTATGACCTATCATTTCTGCATATGCATGTTGAGCTGAAAGTCGTTGCATGCATTGCTTGCATTGACAAACTATGGCTATATAGTGTGTCCTAGAGAGTGTGTTCATCACACCTGTTTGTGTACGTGGCAGGTGCGGGGCCTGTGTGGGACACTGACCTGGAATCAGCACGATGACTTCACTACCCCGGAGGGTGACGTGGAGACCAGCGTAGCGTCGTTCGTCAGCAAGTTCATGACGGACGTCTGCCATTCCCCTTCCCCGTCCCCCTCCCTCCAGACCACCCCCCAAGACCCCTGCAGCACCTTCACTCAGAGACGACAACACGCACAGAACGTTTGTGCCATCATACACAGCAACGTCTTCCAGGTCACACACACACGCATGTGCACGCACATGCACACACGCACATGCACACGCACACGCACACGCACACGCACACACACACACACACACACACACACACACACACACACGCACACGCACACACGCACACACACACACACACACACACACACACACACACACACACACACACAGCTCCAGCTTCTGACTCTCTCTCAGACAAAAACATGCACAGACAAACACAAACACTCACAAAAATACTAATAAACCATTTGAAGGAATGAATAGTGTATAACTATGTAAATTCCCCGTTCTCTTTTGTTATCTCTGTTTTGCCTGCATACCCTCACAGCCATGCCATGACGTGGTGGACAGGGAGCCTTTCCTGCGTCAGTGTTTGAGTGACGTGTGCAGCTGCTTCACCGGCGGATCGTGCCAGTGTACCATCCTCACGGCCTACGCCCGCCACTGTGCCCAGGAGGGGGTCGCCATCACCTGGAGGAACCACACCTTCTGCCGTAAGACGACACCAGAGAGAGTAGAGAGAGAGAGGTTCCATTGGCCCATTGTTTCCGGGTTCTATTATTGCAAGGGGGAGGGGGGAGAATCCCCCTTTAGGCAGACCTAAGGACTGTTCTATTCAATGCTAGGAGCATTATGACACGCCCCTTTAGGCAGACCGGAACCTGGTCATGTTAGGTGCCCATAGCAACCTATTATGTTGGCATATCTCTATATACTTAAAGAATCTCTGACGACACATCCATTACATTACATTACACTTAGGTGATGCTTTAATCCAATGTGACTTACATTTATTTACAAGGTATTGGGTACAGTCCCTGGAGCAGTATGGGGTTAGATGCCTTGCTGATGCAGTGTGGTAGGCAGTGGAAGGGTAGGGATTGAATCTGCAACCCTCTGACCTACGTGTAAAGCCCATCTCCTCAACTATTAGACCACCACTGCCCAATACAAGACTATCACCTTTACTTGTGCTCCAACACAACATACCGTATTTCAGAACCGCTGTAAGGGAAGCACGCTTGGGTTCTACACTGTGTAAGACATTAGCATTTTCCCATGTCTCTTTGTGTAGAAGATAGTTGCAGTAAAGTACTGTATAGGTAAAATCAATACTGTTCATTTTACCGCTTACAGTGATCTAGGAACAGTATTGATTTTACCACTCACAATGATCCAGGAACAACGTTTATTTTACTCATCACAGTGATCCAGGATCATTGTTAATTTCGCCAATCACAGTGATCCAGGACCATTGTTTATTTTACTGCTCACAGTGATCCAGGACCATTGTTCATTTTACAGCTTACAGTGACCCAGTGATCCACTCACAGTGATCCAGGACCAACATTTATTGTAGTGAATTTACTGTATCCCCAAAACTGTGTGTGTGCATTTGCCTGTGCGTGTGTGTGTGTGTTTGTGTGTCTGTGTATGTGCACGCGTGCATGCGTGTGTATGTATCCCTTACCTGTCTCACTTGTGTGTGTGTCTTTGTGTGTGTATCCCTCTCAGCTGTGCAGTGTTCGGGTGGGCAGGTCCACCAGGAGTGTGGCCTCGCGTGCGGAGCCTCCTGTAGTGACCTGCGACAGGGCTGGACCTGCGACGCCAGCTCCTCATCCTCCTCCTCCTCCTCCTCCGCTGCTGCCTCCGCGGTGACCAGCTGTGTGCCCGGTTGCCAGTGCCCGTCGGGCCTGGTTCAGGATGACGAGGGCCAGTGCGTGCCCGCCAGTATCTGCCCCTGCCAGAGGGGGCAGCAGATGTACCCACCGGGCAGCAGAGTCAAGAACAACTGCAATACCTGGTAGGAATGGATATCGCATCGTATTGCATCGTAGGCATATAAAATGAATTGAACAGCCTTTGAAGTGGACATGCAACTCTAGACAAAGTTTCCCTCGTTTGAAATATGGAGTCTTAGTTGTCTAAACAGTGTCAGTGACACTGTTAAAATATACAAGTTCAAGTTCAAGTATTTTATTTGTCACATACATGGTATTGTACTGAAATGATGATGGGGGCATCAGCTCTACATCTTAAGAATTAAAGAAGTAAAGTAAAAAAAGAAATAAGAAATAAGTAAAAAAAAAAATATATATATTATTTTAAAAAGTCTCTGTTCAGCAGTTGCATTGCCTCATTGATCTCACGTTCAATTGTTTATGTAAAATGAATCTATGAATTGGTCATGTAAGCTGGCAGAAAACCTGGAAGTTGAGAGAAGAGAGCCCCTAGCAGCTGGGGATGAACTGCCCTTATCTGCACCCTTCAGTCCAATCAGCTCCTTGGACACACACAAAGAGAGGGGGGCTGTTGTAGAGTAGCCTCGTGGCCAGGAGAAATTGAACAATGCAGTGACACAAAAATTACGGGGTGAAAAAATGATGGGTTTTTATTTAACCAAAGTCCCAAAAAGTGCAGAAACTATTTACAAAAAATGTAAGAGAAAAACAAAACAAACATAGAAAAAGTAAGCTAGCAAAAAAGAAAAGAAATGGTGAGGTCAAACATATGACTGAGAAAGCCACCAAAAAAAACCCAACACCTCAAATTAGGTGGGGTGACAGCACTCATGTGCTTCAGAAACAAAAAAATGAGCCTCCCGAGATCCCTGCACAGGGATTTAAATACACCAGGCAAGCGCACAATCAGCCAATCATTTGACTTAACCAATCAGGCTCCACTAATTGGAAATCAGGCTAACACAGCCAAATGAAGGTACCTCGTTACAGCCTATTAAGGGCACAGCATGCAACTCAAACAATGAAACTAAATCAGGCCTATACTTAAATACAAATAAATCAAGAAAACAAAAGTTACAGTACAGCACCTACAGTATGTGCACCTAGGACACTGACTTTTAAACAAACACATGAAAAACAAGCAAATAAATCAACTTAAAATGAGTCAAACTAGTGCGGTGGGGTTCACACCGTCACAGGGACACATACTTATTCTAATGTTCGGCACATACTGTAGACCTTCACTATTGGGTTTGGAGCGTCTTGCTTCAGATAGTGGTTTAAAAAGGTTTGCAATGTACAGTCTGGGAGGCAAAAGTTGTTAACTTCTGCCTCAACAGTCTGGCTTGACTAGACAAGAACAGAGGGATACATTACTAACTACAAATAATACAATACTTAAACTTAATATTCAAATGTATATTTATTGGTATTCAGGTGTAAAGAAATCCTGCACACTGTCCATTCCACCAACAAACTTTTTCGGAAGAAGTTCAGATGACTGAAATATTGTATTGAAGTTTGTTGGTAGAATGGACAGTGTGGAGGATTTCTTTACACTTGAATGACAACCCCACCAGCCCAACCACAGAGGTGTGCAAAAGCGTCTTCTTGAAATATTTATTGGTAGTAACAATAATATGCTTAGTGGCTACTCACTGGCTACTCTACAGAATCACCGACAGCACCATTCCACCACAAAGACAGCAATTAGCACATGCCTGTGAATATTTTGGCCTTAAAAATGAGCAGAATGTACATGAGGAATAAAATGAAGTCTTAGGAATTAACATTAAAGTTTACCATTAATCTCCATTTAGCCTATCATAACAAATCTATATATTTATCACATGGACTACAGAGCATAGGCATATACTTACAAATCTTCATTGGTACACATTCAACTTGGAAAAGGAAAACCAAATGAATGAAATACAGTGCATTTTCTCTGAGACTTTGTCTTCCTCAGGATATAAAAGCACACATCTGCTTCTATGTGTCAGTGTTGTTGTAATGTACATGGTAATGAATATCATGCATACCACTGGAAAGAGGAGAATGTAAGCTTTCGAATGGTACCCCACATGTGCCAGTTCACAGCCATGATGTCTATACAAACATGCATCAAAGAGTGTGTGGGGGAAAACAAGGTTTTGTTGAACCGCTATTTTTCGATCAACACATCCACAGACAGCATGACATCTATGGGCATTTTCAAGGCTGTATTTATTTAATGTGTGTATTATAAACGTGCATTATCAGTCTATAAGGCCAGCTGTCTTAGAAATGCACAACTCTGCTTATTTGCTGACGAACCGCATGAAATGAAATGGCATGCAACAAGAGAAACGAAGCTGTCCATCAGTATGGCACTTGGCTGTATGCTTGCCTGTATGTGGGCAGCCGTGGCCTAGTGGTTAGAGAGTTGGTCTTTCAATCTAAGGGTTGCCGGTTCGAATCCCCCTTGACCTCTCCCTTCATCTCCATCCATGGCTGAAGTGCCCTTGTGCAAGGCATCTAACCCCACATTGCTCCAAGGACTGTAACCAGTACTCTGAAAAATAATAGTTGTAAGTCGCTTTGAAAAAATTGAAAGCGTCAGCTAAGTGTAATGTAATGTAATGTATGTCGAATGGCTGAGAAAATCAACCATTATCTTTCTATTAGTAGTACAGCTGCACTTGGTACTCGAGCAGATGATTCTGCAACTGGCTTAAATGTTGACGTAATTCCTTGCAGAGTCGGAACGCACAAACTATTATAGCCTACAGATACTGGAAAGGTCCGTGAGTGATTAACAAAATTTAGGGTATTTCCAAATGTAATGCACCCTAAATATAACATTTGAAGCGTCGGTTACTTCCTTACAAAACATGCATGTAACTGTGGATAGGCCAGGTAGGCCTACTAATTATTTTCCACCATTACCAAACAAACAACAACCAAGTTTTTCGTTGTTAATGTTAAAGTGGTTATTGTGACACGTGAACTCCGATTTTTCCTCCTACCAATTTCGGGTCGTTCTTCCAGCTACCTCCCGAGGTCGCGCTTTCCGCGTTTGGTCTTTTGTTTAGGGCAGGGTTTCCCAAACTGTGGTGCGTGCCCCCCTGGGGGTGAGCGAGCTGAATAGAGCAATGGCTGATATGTGTGTTTATACAGCATTCATGAACTTGACATAGTTTTTAATTGTTTGGTGAATTGTATACTGGAAGGATCCATCTGAAGTGTCATTTATAACTCCTAGACTTGTCATGCAACAAGTTCCATTGTAATGATGGCAGAAAAAACGTCAGGTCTATTGGAAATGAGGATTGCCCAAAATGTGCGGCTGTGCAACATTTGCTTAGGGGGTGCGCGAACCACATTGAAATGTACAAGGGGGTGCGCAGGGGAAAAAGTTTGGGAACCGCTGGTTTAGGGCGTATGCATGGGTCAAACTTTGCGTGGAGCTGCACATGTTTACCGCCAAGTTCTTTTTCTATAAATACCAAACTTGGCGTGCGCAGTCTTTTGTGCGTACGCACCCGTTATAAATAAGGCCCTAGGAGAGGTCCTCAGTCAGGTGTACTCCCAGACACTTGTAATTTGAGACCCACAGTGCTAGGTCAGCCACCTCATTCAGGTAGGCTGTCTCATTGTTGTTTGAGACGAGACCCAGCACCACGGTGTCGTCAGCAAATTTTAAGATGGAATTTGAACTGCTGGTGTTTGTACAGCCATGTGTATAGATGTTATAGAGCAGTGGGCTCAAAACACAACCTTGGGGTGAGCCAATGTTGAGGGTCAGCTTGCTTGAAGTGACACCTCCCCCTATTCTGACCACTTGAGGGTGATCAGTGAGAAAGCTGAGCACCCAATTGCACAACTGAGAGTGGAATCCCAGACCCCTGTAACAAGTTTGAGAAAGTTACATTTTTGCAACTGTGTAGCGCCATCATGGTTCATGGTAGAATGTCCTATCATGTTAACAGTGCAACACTATAGGTGACCGGTGAATACAGCTTTTTATATTCCTTGGGAATTAGTGACATTGCAATATCATTACATTAGTGCAATACCAATATCATTATATTAAAAATATCCTTTGAAGTGGGGTATGTTTTGTCACCCTGTGCACGTAGCAGGACTGTGGTAATTTCATAGAAAAGCAGAAGATTCTTGGAGTTTCAAGATAACACAGTATCAGACAAACTATAAAACCCCCCGCGCACTGACCATTTTTCTTTTTTCTTTCATACTACATGACGTTTCGGTCTTCAACCTTCATTGCAATTTGAGATTCCTTTTTACTGTCAGTTTCCAGCGTGATTGCACCTAATTAGACTTTGTCTATGGCCCCATCAAGTGACTTCTTGGAAGCAAAAGCAAAGTCCATCTTCATCGATCGTTTCCTATTGTCTAATGCCGAAGATGAACAAAGAAATGCAAGTACAGATCTTGATTAAGTCGTGGCGTTTATGAGGCAATAAATATTTCACACTAAGAAGTCCGAGTCCACACTTGGTGATTGATGAGACAAATAAATATGGTTAATAAGTACTATTAATATAATGCCCTAATATCCAGATTGTATAATGGCTTGATTGCTGAATCGTGCCTGTCTTAAAGGATCATTTATGACTACAGGTACGTCAAAAAAATGTTTTGTAAACTTTTGTTAGATGGAGATTTTTCTTGGTATCAGAAATTGCCTAAAACATTTCTCAGAAATCTAGAAGATGGGGAGTTTGGAATTCACGACAGCAAAAGAGGCTGTTTGTATGGCTTTATGGTAAGCCATTAAACGCGTTTATGATCACCACGTGTATCCAAGGTGATAAGATAGCTGTTGGTTTATGGCTACTTTGGTCTCTACGCACTATAAAGTGGCCCTCCGTGACTCAGCAGAGGAGAGGAGAGCAGGTGGATAGACCATGACCCTATTGTGCTAGCCAGACCAGACTGCTTCATAAAATGTGTGTGTGTGTGTGTGTGTGTGTGTGTGTGTGTGTGTGTGTGTGTGTGTGTGTGTGTGTGTGTGTGAGTGTGAGTGTGAGTGTGAGTGTGAGTGTGAGTGTGAGTGTGAGTGTGAGAGAGAGAGAGAGAGAGAGAGAGAGAGAGAGAGAGAGAGAGAGAGAGAGAGAGAGGGGTGCATTTAAGAACACTTCAAATTCTGATTATTGCACCTTGCTGATGCTATCACAAGCCATACATTAATATGTGCTGTATATTATTATTTGGTTGCATACCTTATTCTGCATGTACTGTCTGTGTACATACGTGAATTGAATTGTGCCCCCATGCTTTTGTCATTATGCATGCATATGTGCATTCGTACTTGCGTGCGTGCGTGCGTGCATGTGTGTGTTTGTGCATGGGTGCATGGGTGTGTGAGTGTGCATGCGTGCATGTGCGTGTGTGTCTGGCTGCATTGGTCACTGTGGTGAGAGGGGTCTGATGAAA
>NC_085865.1:45432444-45452444 GCF_034702125.1 Engraulis encrasicolus
CAATGTTCTGTATTTACTTGTGATTGTTTACACATGATTGTAGCGTGTGTGTACCTAGTGAGATGATTCTATTTGTTACAGCATGTGTTTGCTAAATCTCCAGTCTTGAGTATGAAAGCCTTGTTTCCATAAACACAGATAAAATCACGCCGACCCCTGCTGACCGGAACATTACACGCGTCTGTCCGGAGTTCACCTGCCGTGATGGAGGCTGTGTTCCATTCAGAGCGGTGAGATGTGCTGTACAGCTGTATCCACACACTAAAGTAAACACACACATACAAGCAAACACACACACATGCACTAGCCACCTACACCCAATGACAGAAACAAACACCCACCCACACACACAGTTGCATACAGCAGTTGGTATCCACCAGGATAAGGCCTGGATGTTAGCCAAAAGGGCATACACTCATAGCCCCATAATGCCCGTCATTCCACCTGTGGAACGCTGTAATAGTCATTGTAAAGTTCACTACCGTAATACTACACTACTATGACATAACACTGGGCTTTTAGTAATGCACTACGACTGGGTCTATGTCATTCTGGTAAAAGAAAATTCATAATGCCTTAATGGGTTAAATGATCCACTGACTTAACCAGAGCGCATGGAGAAGATTCGTAAGTTTGGCATCCATTCTGTTCCATTTTGTATACACGTTGTGCTTGTGTGTGAATGCGTATCTGTCTGTGTGTGTATGTGTGTGTGTCTCTATACATGAGACAGGTGTGTAATGGTGTGCCGGAGTGTCCTGACGTCCCCAGGCCAGGGGGGCCCTCGGATGAGCAGGGGTGCCGCACCTGGGGCTCCTGGGGGCCATGGAGCCCTTGCAGCCGCTCGTGCGGGGCAGGCTCCATGAGCCGCCAAAGACGCTGCCCTCTAGGGGACACGCTGGGCTACTGCAGAGGGGAGGAGACGGAGAGACGGCAGTGCTTCCAGGGCTCCTGTCCAGGTGAGACAGAAAGAAAGTGGAAAAAATGGCTCTATGCCAGTCAGTCAGAAAACAAACAGGAAGTTGGAAAGTGCTTCAGAGTGTTCACCTTCTATTCCTGGTGCTCATTGGTGTAGGGACTTTCAAATTTGTGCAGGATAGAGGAAATCCAAGGCTCTCAAGTTTGAAATTTGTATACTATTTACTTGGCTATGACTTTCAGCCCATATGGCCTTCTTCAGGGCGTTGTAGCCAAATAAATAGAATAAAAATCTCAACCTTGAGTGCCTCAGATTTCCTCTATCCTATACGAGTCAGTATTCATGCAAATGCAGATGTTTTCAATATGGTAGGGATGCAAATCCCTCTGGATGTTAGCCTTCATGCCACCCTGCAGATATCACTTCAGGGGGAAAAATAAATCATGTATTATATTCATACTTACTGTAATTCACAACTACTGTATTAAAAATGCAGAAATGTACATACAAATAATTAATTTCCCCCCAAGGATCAGTAAAGTTACTCTACTCTACTCTAAATACGTATGTGTACAAAAAATGCAACTGTTTTTTAAAAAACTTTTTAATTTGCATTTGACAGTGGATGGCTACTGGCTGCCGTGGGTGTCGTGGTCTAACTGCAGCCAGAGCTGTGGGGGGGTGGAGGTGCGCCACAGGGAGTGTGTACCCCCCCAGAGTGGAGGCCGACACTGCAGCCAGCAGCCAGGAGAGACAAACATCGCCATGGAAATCAGTAAGACAGTACATTACACTAGACTTAGATGACTTAGATTTTACCCAAAAGCGTCATTTAAAGGGACACTGTGCAGGAAATGGTCAAAAAAGGTACTGCAACTGGGCAGCCTTTTGCCAAATTTGACATTTTCATGAAAGTTTACTAAGTAATACATTTATATCTTCTAGTATGGCCCAAATACATTCATTTTTGCAGCTCAAAATGGCTATTTCAGGAAATTCAAAATGGCTGACCATGGAGAACATCCCCCTTTTCATGTATGTAAGTGCAATTTTTCCAGTCATAATGAGTACTTAGAATTTGATGGTGGTGGTAAGTATTCATGAAAAAGGTAACATTAGTGAATGGGCAGCATGAATTCTGGAAATAAACAACTAAAAATCTCACACAGTGTCGTTTTAAGCGATTTTTTAAGTAATTAAAGAGTATTGGTTACAGTCCTTGGAGCAATGTGGGCTTACAGGTAGGTGCCTTGCCCAAGGAAATTTCAACCATGGAGTGGGGCAGGTAATAGAAGAGTGGGATTTCAACCTGCACCCCTCTGATTTAAAGCCCATCTCCTTAACCCCCAAGAGCTGGCCAAAGACCCCAGCACTCACACTTCCTCACCCTCACTGAACTTTTGCTGTAGGCAAGAGACTCATCTCAATAGATCCTAAAGCACAGATCTCGTAAGATATCTATTTGAAGTTATATTCAGTCATATAGATAAAAACACTTTTTGCATGTGTATGTACATAAACAGTGTGCAAATATGTTCATCTACACATATACATTCTAATGTGGTTTTTCTATGCTTGGTTAGATTTTGTGAAATACTACTTCATTTGTGTGTGTGTGTGTGTGTGTGTGTGTGTGTGTGTGTGTGTGTGTGTGTGTGTGTGTGTGTGTGTGTGTGTGTGTGTGTGTGTGTGTGTGTGTGTGTGTGTGTGTGTGTGTGTGTGTGTGTGTGTGTGTGTGCGTGTGTCCCAGAGCCTTGTCCGCAGGAGAGCTGTGGTAACGTGTCGTGCCCTGCCGGTCTGGTGTGGCATAACTGCAGCTCGTGTCCCCTGAGCTGTGCCCATGTGTCACGAGGGGCCTCGTGCCAACACCCCACCAAGTGCTTCACAGGTGCCTCCGCCTTCTCTTCGTCCTTATCTTCTCTTCACCCAAACCACTGACGGTTACATTCCTCCATCACTTTAAGCCACACTGTGACACAGTACACTCCGTACCAGAGATTCTTTAAGTATATAGAGATATGCCAACATAATAGGATTCTATGGGCACCTAACATGACCAGGTTCCGGTCTGCCTAAAGGGGCATGTCATAATGCTCCTAGAATGAATAGAACAGTCCTTAGGTCTGCCTAAAGGGGGATCCCCCCCCCTCCCCCTTGCGAAAGTAGAACCCGGAAACAATGGGCCAACGGAACCTCTCTCTTATCTACTCTCTCTGTCCGTACTGTACCCAGTCTCAAAACAGTCCCCCTTCTCTGCCATCCATATCTGAATTGAGCAAGACCTCTCCTTTTCCTACTCTCACACACAATCAACCATCACTCTCTTACTATCCAAGTCAAGTCAAGTCAAGTCAAGTAGGTTTTGTCAATTTCTTTACATGCACTGGTCATACAAAGAATTTGAAATTACATTTCTTGCTTTCCCATGCAGACATAGACTAATCTAGGTAAGGACATAGACAGTATAGACATAGACAGTACTTATACATGGACATAAGACAGTATGGACACAGACAGTGCTCATACAGACATTTAAAGTGCAAGACTGGACAACAGAAGACTTGTAGAGAACATACATTAAGAGGAGGTAATTGTTGTGCTTTTCCTAAAAGTCCTTTACACATTTCCTTTACACATTCATGAATACATTTGCATGCACATAATAGTATACATAAACACACTCTTACACACTTGAATGCAACTCTCATATGCACAAAAACACCCACACCTTATACTATGTGACAACAATGTGTATTATGTTCATGAAGCTGGATTCATTCATTTTCTTCAGGATCAATCAAGTAGGGTATCTCTAGTACTCCCTTTGGCATTCATGGATCAAGACTCACACTCAGTACATGTCTATTATATGCACTGTATTTGCTGCTGGAGTCTTCCCTTCAGTATCTATGAAGTCTCTGTGTAGTACCTCTACAAATTCACAAATACATGTGCAACCACAGCCAATGCCACTATTGTATGGATGAAATGTTTTTGTTGTTAGTGGATTATCGAAGAAGCGTATTCATTGTAGTAAGTAAGTACATTATCACCAAGCAATTAGTAATTAATTTATGGGAATTCGTTGTGGTTGTAAAACCTGACGTCTGAGCGCAAAACATTTTTCACTGGGCCCTAACGGTAGGACACTGGGCTGCTATGCCGGCGACCCGGTTTTGATTCTGGCCCGGGTCCGATGCCGATCCTTCCCCACATCTCTCTCTCTCTTCCCATTTATTTCCTGTCACTCCTTCACTGTCCTATCATGAAATAAAGTCATAAAAGACAAAAAATAAGATATTTAGGAAAAAAAACCTTAATTGACTCTCACACACCGTCATGTGCATGCTCCACCTCCAGGCTGCTGGTGTCCCGAGGGGCTGGTGATGAACCACGAGCAGCAGTGCGTGCCTGCGGAGGAGTGCGTGTGCGAGGTGGCGGGCGTGCGCTACTGGCCCGGCCAGAAGGTGAAGCAGGGCTGTGACATCTGCACCTGCGTCAGGGGGAGACCGCAGGACTGCCAGCCCAACCCTGAGTGCACAGGTCAGATGAGTACATTTCACAATGCAACATGTATCTGGATATCTGTATCTGTGTTCATTCAATGAATGAATGTATTTTGACTATTCCGATGTAGAACATGGGACAACAACTGAACCATATATTAAAAGAAAGAAATAGTCGGGGATAACACAAAAAAAAGCTGGGGATAACAGTCGGGATAGCACAAATAAGCCCGAAGGATTATTTCCATTGTGGTCCTTAATCAACCCTTACAGAATAGAACCAAGTACAAGAAGACTGTCTAAGACAGTGTTTCTCAAAGTAGGACGTGGAAGCATTCAGGCCCTCTGAAGGGGGGAATGATGGAAAAAAATTGAGAACCACTGGTCTAAGAATACCAACGAGAAGACTGCCTTGACTGACTGTCTAATGTGTTTACTGTGCTCTTACGTATACACATACACACATTACATTCACCATAACAATGGTAATGACGATATTGATAATAAAATGTGTAAGAAAGATGATGACTGACAACAATTCATCTCTCTTATATGTTGATTCACGTATCTGCTTGCGTGTGTGTGTGTATGTGTGTGTTACAGTGCATTGTGGCTGGTCTGCCTGGTCTTCGTGGGGGGAGTGCATGGGGCCGTGTGGGGTCCAGAGTGTGCAGTGGTCCTTCCGCAGTCCTAACAACCCCAGCAGCCATGGCAACGGGAGGCAGTGCCGAGGAATATACCGGAAGGCACGGCGGTAAGGCCAATATACTATACAGTACAAGCATTACTTTACCCACTTGGTGTGTGTGTGTGAGTGTCTGTGAGTGTTTTGTTTTGTGTAGCCTACTGTATGTGCAAGTGTCTGTGCGTACTCGCGTCTATCTGGTTGTGTGCACATGTTTTCTTACTTGTGTTTGTATGTCTGTTTATATCTGTGTTGATGAGTGTGTTTAGGTGTCAGACGGAGCCGTGTCTGGAGTGTGAGCACCAGGGCCACTCCTATGTCGTGGGCGAGCGGTGGAGGGCAGGCCAGTGCCTCATGTGTCAGTGCTTGGCCAACCTCACCACACACTGCGCCCCCTACTGTCCACATGCCATCACTGGATGCCCACAGGTGCGCATGTTTTTACATTACATCACACTCAACGGCCACTTTTATGCAAAGCGACTTATTTTATTTTAAAGGTAAGGGATACAAGGTAGAATTGAAAGGTTATTTAATTACTGCCTTAAATTGGCTGATGCTTAAATGAGTGAACGATAACTCTCCTAACCACTTTCGGGGTGCACTGTAAAAATTCCCTGCATGTCACTTTTGGCTGACGTCGCCAAACGAGCGTCACGTGAAAAAAACTAGTCATGAGGAAAAAAGACTTTACATGCCACAGGAGAAATATTGTCATTTGTATTCATGTTTGGTACTCTAGGATGAAAACATTAACACTGCCAGGGGAGCTTAAAGGGACACTGTGTGAGATTTTTTGTTGTTTATTTCCAGAACTCATGCTGCCCATTCACTAATGTTACCTTTTTCATGAATACTTACCACCAGCATCAAATTCTAAGTATTCATTATGACTGGAAAAATTGCACTTTTCATACATGAAAAGGGGGATCTTCTCCATGGTCCGCCATTTTGAATTTCCAAAAATAGCCATTTTCAGCTGCAAAAATGACTGTACTTGGACCATACTAGAAAATATTTGTTTATTACTTAGTAAACTTTCATGTAAAGATCAACTTTGGCAATAGGCAGCCCAGTTTCAATGAGCAGCATAGTTGCAGTACCTTTTTTGACCATTTCCTGCACAGTGTCCCTTTAACAGCATTTTTAAATGACTAGATTTTGAGAGAGGCATGCGGTGGGCACCATGCAAACTCACTGCTTACAGTCCTTGGAGCAATGTGGGGTTAGGTGCATTGCTCACCTCAGCCATGGAGTGAGATAGGGAGTAGAGGGGTGGGATTTGAACCTACAACCCTCTGATGTAAAGCCCATCTCCTTAACCACGAGGCTACAACTGCCAACATATTTTTCTGTGGATGTGCTTTACGTATGTTTACGTATGTGCATGTACACATTTTTGTGTATGTATCTCATGGTGTATTTTGTTTCTTAATATGATGAGGATAAGTAGGCCTATACGATTTGTCATATACCGTATAAGTATATGATTTGGTTTTGTTGTGGTGAACACATATGCATGTGTGTGCTTGTTTATAGGACCATGGTCATACTGTGTGCTCGCACGCACGCACGCACACACACACACACACACACACACACACACACACACACACACACACACACACACACACACACACACACACACACAGTACACATACACACACACACACACACACACACACACACACACACACACACACACACACACACACACACACACACACACACACACGCATGCATCTGTTCCTCTCTCTGTGTGCAAACATGACTAATTCGATGAACAACACACACTGACAAACTCATGTTGCTCCACACACTCCTATTCATTTACTGACACACACACATCACACAGTTGAGCATGTTCCTGCACACAGAGCCGATCTGTTCCTATCTCCACGTTTATGTAGCTAATCACCTTTCTGTTGCTCTCTCTCTCGCTCTCTCTCTCTCTCTCTCACTCTCTCTCTATTCTCCCTCTCTCTTTCTCTCTCTCTCTCTCTCTCTCTCTCTCTCTCTCTCTCTCTCTCTCTCTCTCTCTGTACTCTCTTCCTCTTTCTCCCCCCCTCCCCTGTCATTCTCCCTCTCTCTTTCTCTATTCCCCCTCTATCCTCCTTTTCCTCACTTTCTTTCTACCTCCCCTTCCTCCTTTTCCTCAGGATCACACCCTGGTCCCCGGTGAAGGAGACAGGTGTTGCTACTGTGAGCGCACAGGTGAGCAAACAGACAAATATATTACAGCAGCGACTCTCAATCTGGCCCACGGCAGAGGCCCTCTGCGACTGCAACACATCAACATCTGTCACTGTGGTTGGTTTAAATATGGTACAGACAACACAGTCTGTGTTTGGTAGTTACTATTTGTCTTTGATAATGTTTTCAGATTAAATCATAGATAAAAAAAAAAAGATGTGCATAGGGAATGTAAATTAATTAACCAAATTAAAATGAAATTGTACAAAAAAATAATGTGAAGAATGGTACAAATTTTTTAATTGTAATATGTTATTTAAAGCAAAACTGACACCGAGTATTAATTGTCCTGGTGTGTCCTTCAGGTGGGAATGGCACATTCTCAGGGACGACTCCAGCCACGATACCAATCAGTCTGCAGCCCTCAGCCACACCAGCTGGACCCATAGTGCCCACCTACCCTCTTCCTCCTGGAGGTCAGTGAAATGATGCACTTGTTTACTTGTGTAGCCCCATAATGCATGCCGGTCCAACAGTGGAACGCTGTAATAGTCATTGAAAAGATAACTGCCATTATACTACACTACTATGATGACATAACACAGGGCCTTCAGGAATGCACTATGCAATAGACAATTTATAACGCTGTGTCTTAACGGGTTAAGCTTGTTTACCCAGAACTGGTATATGCATACCAAGACAGTAATGAGTTATACTTATTTAGAAATCGATTGATGTCCTCATCTTTACCATTTATCTCAGTTTGTTCTGTATTCTGTGTGATAATCTTCTTCTGAATTCTTCTCTGAATTACTGTGTTTTTTTCTCTCTCCTCCCCTGAGGATATTCTCTGACTATGCATAACTGTCTGTTTTTCTCTCGCCTCACCTCCTGTGTCTCCCGCTACACAGATGACTGCTGGTCTCCTCTAGGGGTGCAGTCTCTCCCCTCGTCCAGCTTCAGTTCCTCCTCCCACCAGCAGGGGCACCCTCCGTGGGCTGGCCGCCTCCACACCTTCAGCCTGGCCACTGACCTGCAGGGCTGGAGCCCCGAGCCACGGCAATACCACGACCTGACGCCAGGGGCGCCAGAGGGCTACAGCAGTGGACGGCAGCCGCCATACCTGCAGATTGACTTGCTGAAGCCACACAATATCACAGGTGATACATAAATCCAATGTAAGCAAAAACGTAATTCTATGCAGACTGCTTGTCTCTTAGTATCATGTATGTGTTCCTGGGTGATCATGATGATTATGGTGTGTGCGTGCATGCGTGCGTTCATGTATGTGTTTGTGCGTGTTTTTGTCTGTGTTGTAGGAATACTGATCCAGGGAGGCGGGAGGTTTGATACCTTTGTGTCCAGTTTCTACCTGCAATTCAGCACAGATGGCAACCAATGGTTAACCTACAAGGAACTCATCACTGACGCCCGGCCCAAAGCCAAGGTGCTGACGTGTGTGTGTGTGTGTGTGTGTGTGTGTGGTGTTACCTTTAAATTGCAATTTGTTTTCGCTATAATATGTGGCATTGATTGCCATTCTGATTGCGTTGTTTTGGCAACCACATGACAGGTGTTCATGGGTAACCGTGACGATCGTAGTGTTGCTCAAACGCGATTGGACAGGATGGTGGAGGCGCGGTTTGTGCGGGTGCTTCCTCACGACTTTCAGAACGGCATCTATCTGCGAGTGGAGCTGATGGGCTGCGAGTCAGGTACACACATCACCTTTCTGCCCTACAACGCAAAAAGGCAGTAACTGTGCATATCTCTGAACCGAGTAACATGTCTTTAAAATCATTCTGCTGTTCAGCCTAAGAGGTACAAGGTAGATTCTTGATATGGCTGTTTCTTATATTACATTGTGCTCATTCCTACAGAACAGAAATCCTAGAAGGCAGGGTATATTCTACTTTGAAGCTGACAGTGTGGGCAGTCGTGGTCTAATGGTTAGGGAGTTGGTCTTAAGATCAGAGGGTTTCTGGTTTTAACCTCACGCTTACCTCCCCTCATGCTTACCTCCCCACACTTACCTCCTCTCACCTCCATCCATGGCTGAAGTGCCCTTGAGCAAGGCACCTATCCCCGCTCTGCTCTAGGGACTGTACCCATATATTGGAATGTGCATGCCATATCTGTTTATTTTCCAGGCTACCAGTGGCTGTCCACCCCGGCTCCCTCTCTGTCGCCCCTGACCCCTAAGGCGTGCAGGGAGAGGGAGTTCCGCTGTGACAACGGGCGCTGTGTACCAGCGGGACCTGGAGGTGTGGTCTGTGATGGAGTCAATGACTGTGGGGACGGCTCAGACGAGCGCCACTGTGGTGAGTGGAAAATTTCTACACACAATTATAATCCTGTTTGTAATGATATTCCTGTAATTAATTATAATCCTATAGATTAGTTTTCTTAAGATCTTATATATGAGTGTAACAAAGACAAAGAAAGTAAATCACATACGTAGAGGCTGAATTTTATCGACAATGCAATTTTTTCTATTCTGAGACCACTCTTTCTTTTTTATTTAATATTTTTTCTTCTCTGTTCTAACGGTACTTTTGGAATGTTACACTTGTCACAATAGTAGCATAGACACAAGTGCAGACAATGCTTCTACAACACTTCTTTGTCCGTTAATCAATGAATGCTTAATATTGTGATCTACATAATGTTTATAAAATAAACTTACATGAAAATTAACTTTTAAATTCGTCTGGTTATTTGTGTTTATTCCCCAGGCACTCGGTCCCCCACCACCCCACGACCCAGAGGATGCGCTGCCGGCCAGTTCTCCTGTCCGCCACCAGGGGGCTGCATCGAGGCGTCTCAGCGCTGTGACGGAGTGGCCCAGTGCCCTGACGGAGCCGATGAGAGTGGCTGCCACCCCTCCAAACCCATCACCCCCACCCCTGCTCCCCTCAGGACCCCCAGCAGGGCTGCAATCACAGCTGCCCGCGTCACACCCACTACCACTCCCACACCCACGGTTAGTGATTGCCTGCCCAGTTGACTTCCTCTATCATAGTGATTCTCAACGGGGGCTCTACAGCCCCCCAGGGGGCATTGGGGAGCCCTAGGGGGGCATTGAGAAGGAGACAGCTGAGAGGGGGCAGTGCTTAGTTGCCATTGGGGGACATGAGTCCATATTATGTTTTAATACTAAGGGTGCCTTAGCTTATGATGAGGTCAAGGGGGCGTTGGGAAGGTTATGATGAGGTCTAGGCGTTTACGAAAAAAGGTAGAGAACTGTTGGTCTATTAGAATGCTTGCTACCCTTATGCTACCAAAATGCTTTATCATGGTGCTGAAATGCTCTATTGTCAATCCTTATTTTTTTAGTCAGACACGGTACGACACTTTGGACAGTTTGCACTGTTACTGTAAATCTGGTTTATAAATAAAATTACTTACTTGCTTATTTACTTCTTTACTTACTTACTTAAAGTGTCATATCCCTGTGGCTTGCACTAATTTACACAACAGAACCTTTTCTTTTTAAAGTATCTAACCATTTGTTTCTTTGTCTGTTTCTTTCTTGTGTCTTACAGGAAAGTGTCCCCTGGCATAGAGGTATGAATACATTCTTTTTTAATATGATGTAATTGCTCTGTACAGGACAGCCCTATCTTTTGAATAACTATGATTTGTCATACGTATATCTGTCTCTGACTACTATTGCAGAATAGCCCTGTCCACTCATGATGCTGGCCCTGTGTCTGCTGATGATGATGATAGTGGTGGTGCGGTTGATAATGATTATGGTGCTGATTGCACAGCGTATCGGGGTGATAATGATGAGTTTATATGGGGAGCCAAACAGACCCTGTATAACGAACCATCATTTTTTCAGTTTTATGATGCAGTATCTGCATGCGTGTATGTGTGCCTATGTGTCTGTGTCCGTGTGCGTGTGTGTGTGTGTGTGTGTGTGCGTGTGTGTGTATGTCTGTGTGTGTGTGTGTGTGTGTGTGTGTGTGTGTGTGTGTGTGTGTGTGTGTGTGTGTGTGTGTGTGTGTGTGTGTGTGTGTGTGTGTGTGTGTGTGTGTGTGTGTGTGTGTGTGTGTGTGCAGGAGTGTGTTCGTCGCCTCTGGGCATGGAGGACGGCCAGATCCACTACTCTCAGCTGACCTCCTCATCATACCGAAACCTGAACAACAATGCAGACGGAGGGCGCCTCAATGTCTTCCCTAACGTGTGAGTGCAATGGGAAACAAACTTTTCAAAAATTAAATGTGAAACAAACGTGTCTGTACATTTAATCCTTTCTTTTAATTGGGCCCTGAGGATGGTCTTTGACCATTAAAAAAAGGATTTGATGGTGCAGACATTTTTGTTTCAATGCCTGGCACCTTTTAGTTGTGCGTGCATCGTATTCCATTTAAATGGAATGTGAAAAGTCAAAGACCAGTCTTTCTCATCCTTGTCCCATTGGTGAATTGGCAAGAAGCCACCTGCAGGCAGCAGACATTGAGCGCAGTCACATTGCATGCACCGTAATCTGGTTTCAGATGGAATATTGTCAGCATTGGGTTTACAGCAAACTCCAAAATATTTCATTTACAAGTTAGCAGAGTTTACATGACTTGTGTGCAAATGAAATACTGCCACTATTCTGTTTAAATTACATTGATTAAGCTGAATTAAACTGAATTGAATTTAGTAGAGTTAAACTGAGTTTGCACACTTAAAACTCATGGCCCAATACAAGCTATAAACATTTCACTTTTGTTACACATCAGTTCCATTCAATTAAATTCAATTATGTCTGTTTTCTTCACTTCAATGTCTTTGACACATATCTGATCTCTGCAGACCTATCATGGAGCCTGGCTGGAGTCCGTTGCCTAGCGACCCCCACCCCTACTTCCAGGTGGACTTCCGGGAGCCCACCTGGGTGGCGGGGGTGGTGACCCAGGGCAGTGAGCGCATGTGGGGCTACATGACCAAGTACCGCCTGGCCTTCGCCATGGAGGAGGGTCACTTCACTGACTACACGGAAAGTGGACACACAGGTGAAGCGCCTAAGGTGAGGGTCTTTCTCTATATGCTGAACAGCAAATGTTTGAGTCATTTGTGCTCCTTAATTAGCCAATTTAGGCTAATAGACTGGGCTAATATAAGTGCTATAATATGCCTTGAAAGTGAGAATGGACAGACAGGTGAACCGACTAACGTGCGGATCTCTCTCCCTCTCTATCGGATAAAATAATACATTCCTTGCATTGGAGTCATTTTGTGCTGTTGTGCTGAGTAATTTGTATTAGCGTGGGTTAAAATTGCATTGTGTAATAGTTACAATATGTATAGTTTGCTTTTAGGTAGCTAGATGTCTATGACATCTCAGATTTACTGCAGAATTGAACTTCACAATCAAAAAACTTTCTGTGTTTCTGTGTGTTTGTGTATGAATTGTATGGTGTTAGGTGTTTGAGGTACGTATGGTGGGCAGGATGCCTGTGACGCGGTGGCTGAATCGACTGGTGAAGGCTCGGTACCTACGCATCATGCCCGTGGAGTACCGCCACACCTTCTACCTGCGCGTGGAGATACTGGGCTGCAGAGAAGGTACATGGTTTTAGTGGACTTTCTAGTAAGAATTATTTTCATTGCAGCATATCAACCACCAATTACTAATTTATTTATGGGCATTAGATGCTTTTGCACCACCTGTCTGAGCCCAAAATAAAAAAAAGTCTTCGACCCTTATACTTGGCAGACGAGCTGGTGACTCCTAGAAGCGTGACGAGCGCGGCCCCTGTGGTAACCAGGAGGTGTTTGAGCGGCATGTTCAGCTGCTCCAGTGGCGAGTGCGTTCCCATCGCCCTGCTGTGTGACGGCCATCCAGACTGCTTGGACCACTCAGATGAGATGGGCTGTGGTGAGTTGCAATGGGCTCGGGAAAGTGTCAGTGTACGTTATGTTTTATTATTGACACAGGAAATTTGCCTGCGACATCTAGCCCTTCAGTCAATACTCTAAACCAAATGTGGCCGTTTTTATAATCGTATTGCTCACCCTTGGAATAATGAAATGTAGGCTACAGTAGTTGTGATGAAGGGATATGATGTGATGCAAAGGGATACGTTTTCATGTCCTTTACAATGTAAACCATTTTATTTAAATGTAGTGTAATGTCTTTCTTTGGGTTTCAGTAAACGCACACCGTTTGAGGTGCGTACGGCAGACAATTAGACTCAACTTGAAAAAGAATGGTCGTCGCACACTCAGAACTTCATGCAGTTACATTTAATAAGACCAACATTTCGGCTTACGCCTTCATCAGGGTCATCTTCTGTCATCTTCTGACCCTGATGAGGGCCGAAACGTTGGTCTTATTAAATGTAACAGCATGAAGTTCTGAGTGTGCGACGACCATTCTTTTTCAAGTTAAGTCTAAATGTAGTGTAATACCATGAATATGTGTAACCCTGTAACTTCCCCTCTGACAGGGACCGGCTCACCTGGACTGCGGAACCAGACTGGAGGTCCAGGGATGCGCACTACACCAGCTCCTAACGTGTTTACAGGGGAGCCAGGGGTTCACAACGTCACCACCTCCAGACCAGGGGTCACCCCTTCATATCACCCAGGGCTTCGCACCCCTACACCCTACACTGGAAACCCGGGAGTCAAGACTACACCAGGTGCATGCTTTAAGGATATGCCCCTGGGTACATTCCATTATATCCCATATCTCCCAAACTCCCATCCTCCCTTGTGCTTCTGGCCTTGTGGCTTCTGGATAGAAGACGATTTGATCCAATATCTCAAACAAATGCAATTAAAATTCAAAGGTCATTTTTTTGCAGTCAGGATGTTGAATGGGGAAACTTCCCCCAATAGTTGTTGTGTCTAGGCTGACTGTGGGAAACCTTGCAGAGGATGGGAGCTTGGATAATGGAACGTACCCAGTGTGTGTGTTTTAGTGTTTGTGTGCTAGTTTTTTTTGCTGTGGTTTATTTGACAGGGACAAATACATATCATGTGGGCTGTACAATAGCCGAACAGACAAGCATCATAGCATTTATAGCCATAGGCTGATTTCCAATGCCAGTCCCTAGTCTGGCATTTTAGAGCAGAATTAATGCATGAAAATATCTATACTATAAACCTATCTAAATATCTTTTTAAATGCACCGATATGGTCCACAGCTCGTGTGATCACCACAACGCCTCATGATGGTGGATTACCCAGAGTGCTTTGTGTGGAGGGCCAGTTTTCCTGCCGAGTGTTTGGCTGCATTGATGCTGCGCTGGTGTGTGACGGACACGAAGACTGCGTGGATGGCTCTGATGAGGATCGCTGTGGTATCAGATTTTCCCCCGTTCCTTCACAAATGTCATTGTCATGCCCTAGTAGTGGACATGTTCCAGAAATGCTGCCATTGTCACATTCCACTAACTTTCACATTACTTAAATGTCACAGTCATGGTTCACGGTAAATGTCACTGTCTTCATGTTCCACAAGTGTCATAATGACATGCCTGTTGTGTCCCTTGTAATTTGTTTTATGTGGCAGCTTCCATGCTGCAGACATGACGCCTTTTTGTTTTTGTGCTTTTACGCTTGTCTTCATGCAAGAATTTCATCATAATTCAGGCCTAGCCAACGAAAAGAAGTGTCACCTTATATCAATAAATCTAGTTAGTTAGTAGTATATATGTGTTTTTGTCAATGAGAACAACATCGTAACCATTATCGTCCATCCTCACCTCCACCACACACTCTCAGACCCCCTACACATAAACCTACGCACAGTACAGGCGGACAATGTTTTACTTTATTCGTTTATTTTTCAGGTACACCCACTCTCTTCCCGGTCACACCTGTTCCTAGCGGCCCCACCCCCTGCTCAGATAAGCAGTTCACCTGTGCCAGTGGAGAGTGTGTGCACCTGGACAAGAGGTGTGACCTGCACAGGGACTGTGCCGATGGCTCAGATGAAATGGACTGTGGTAAGAGGGGCAACGCTTTATTTTAAAGTCACATCTATTAGCACGAATGCATACAATGTGCCTGTATACGTAAGTTACTTGTAAGGCATGTACTAAGCAAAATCAAGCATTTGTTAGGCATGTATTCGCAAATGTCTTGTTCATGCACAATAAGGGATTTATTACCAATATAACCTTAGTAAGGAGTACCTAGTAGGCCTTAGCTTTTGCTTAGTACATGCCTTACAAGTTACTTTTGCAGGAATGAACACTGTATGTATTAGTGCTAATACATGTAAGTGGACAAAAGCTTGAGGAGACGATACACTAAGATGACTGGAAGACTGTCACTGTATTGCTTTATTTATGGGCCTTTTGGGTCTCAATGAGATAGGACACTGCTGTGAGAGTGCAGTGTAGCGCTTGGGAGAAAGAGATGGGGTAGAGAGGGGAAATCAGCCAAGCCGGAATCGAACCATGGCCATGTAGTCCATATGTGGTATGGGTGTATTTGCACCTGTCCCCATAACCCCCCCCCCACACACCACCACACACACACACACACACACACACACACACACACACACACACACACACACACACACACACACACACACACACACACACACACACACACACACACACACACACACACACACACACACACACACACACACACACACTATCACTGTATTCTTGAAATTCTTAAAAGAAAGGGCTATAAAAAATGCAGGATCGAGTGAGTGTATCACATATGATAACAATTAAGCCTGAACTGTGATATTGTCGTTGCAGTGGACTGTGTGCTGTCGCCATGGACGCAGTGGAGTGGCTGCAGTGTGTCGTGTGGTCTGGGCTCCATCTTCCGCCAGAGGGAGGTGCTCCGGGATGCCCGTCCTGGGGGAGCCTGCGGGGGGGCCCAGTTCGATAGCAGGGCCTGCTTCCTACGGGCGTGTCCGGGTGAGGAGTGCCGTTCATAATAATAATATTAATGTTACTATTACTACTGCTACTACTACTACTATTACTATTACTACTACTACCACTATTGCTACTACTACTACTACTAATAATAATAATAATGACTTTATTTGTAAAGCACAATTCAAACAAGACATGCAGCTACATGTGCTTTAACAATCAGCAAAAGTTAAGGTTAAGGTTAAACTTTAGCAAAAGCTAAGGTTAAAGTATGCCGGGTGACAATCTCAGAATTTGGAAGTCATGGAATAGAAAGTCCGAAAATGTTCAAAAACATTTGAAAAACACATATAGTATACACATTCAGACACACTGTTTTGAATGTACTGTAACGAATCAGAGCCACAAAGCTTACAAAATTTGCCTGATGCTCATTATCTGAGATTTTTTTTCTCTCTTTTTTTCCTCTTTGTCCTAAGTGGACAAGGCGTCTGAGTCTGAGTGCAGCATGCAAACAGAAAGATAGTACAGGTGACAGATGAAGTTTCAATAGTATATTAGACATAGTTTCAATTAATATTTCACCTCAATAGGCCATAACCTGTCCAAAAAGGAGTCACCTTTAAGCAGTTTCTCACCGGAAATTTCACTCATTCTTTTTATATGACCAACAAACGCAACAGAAATCACAAAGATCATATCCAACTTCAAGAGTTCATACACCGCCGGCGCTAATGGAATATGCAGTAAAATCATAAAAGCCATTGCAGACATCATTGCAGAGCCATTGGCTCATTGTATTAATCTCTCCCTAGTCACTGGGACTGTACCGAACATTTAAAAAATATCTAAGGTCATCCCTCTTTTCAAATCAGGTGACAAAAATGACCTGACTAACTATCGACCCATATTCATTCTGCCAGTCCTATCAAAAGTGTTGGAGAAAGTTGTATATAACAGAATAAGCGGCTACCTTGACATGCTGGATATTCTGGTTCCCTCCCAGTATGGCTTTAGGAAAAAAGAGTACAACATGTATGGCAATGATTGACCTAATCGAAAAAATAAAAGACTGCCTAGAGGAGGGGAAATGTGGGATCGGGATCTTTCTAGACCTATCTAAGACTTTTGATATCATACATTTTGACATTTTATTACATAAAGTACAACACTATGGTGTACGAGGTGTCACACTCGACTGGTTTAGAAGCTACTTATACAACAGGGAGCAGTATGTTCATTTTAAGGACTGCTACTCCCCTTGTAATCCCATAACCTGTGGGGTCCCCCAGGGGTCTATTCTGGGTCCACTACTATTCATCCTTTACATAAATGATTTTGTCAATTCCTCTGCTTATTTTCACAAAATCATATTTGCTGATGACACAAATTTATTCGCATCACACAAAAATCCAACAATATTACAAGATACTATCAACTCTGAACTAAACAATGTAGATACATGGTTCAGATGCAATAAACTTTCGCTCAACGTCAAGAAAACAAACTTTATGATATTTACTCTAAACAAACAGTTGAAAAAAAACAACGCCTGTCAAATCCTCTTAAGCGGTGAAGAAGTAAAAAGAGTGGATTCCACAAAGTTCCTGGGGGTCCTCATAGATGACTCATTCAACTTCAAATCCCATATTGATCTCCTTGGTCTATTCTGCAGAGTCAGACACTTTCTCCCTCAGTCTTCCCTACTAACGCTATATAAAACCCTATTTGAACCTCACCTCAACTATGTGATATGGGGCAATACCTTCTCTAGTCATCTAAAAAAACCTCCTATATTTACAAAAGAAAGTCATTAGGGCCCTGGCTTGGGCTGAGGTAAACTCTCCATCTCTCCCTCTATTCCACCATGTTCAGTTATTGCGACTAACTAAATTAACTGACTTCCACAATGCCTGTCTGATGTTTCAAGTCATTAACAAGAGAAACATCATACTATGTAATCTCATTCCTATCACTACCCCCCAGCATTCTCATCATATGTGAAATAAAACACTCATACATGGAAAATATCGCAAGTATGCTCGCACTTATATGAGTATTGCCTGCAAGGGGCCTCAGATCTGGAACAAACTTGATGAAGCTCTGAAGATGATATCCTCCATCTCCAACTTCAAAAAACATCTACATAGAAATCTAGTTCTAACCTATAGCTAAAACCTCATCTTCCATAGTTGGCAGGTCTTGTGCGTGTGTGTGTGTTGCGGGTGTATGCGTGTGTGGTTTGTGCGTGTGCATGTGAATGAACTGCATGAGTGTGTGCTTGGTGGTTTTTGCCTGTCATAACTCCAAAATGCATCATGTAACCAAGTGGTATGCTTGGGAGCGCTTGTGTGTGAGTATGGTTAAGTGTTGTATGATAACTTATGTATCTATAAATGTGTGAGTGCTGTGCCTGATGGTTTTCCGTCTCCCACAATCTGCAAAATGTACTATGAAACCATGCAGCATGCTTGGGAGTGAATATGGGTTGTAATAATTACACTGCATCTTGTATGCCTGTTTATTTTCTATTTTTCATTTCTTTTTCCTTTTGTTTTCTTTTGTTTTCTTTTGTTTATCACAAAGCTTACTTACCTAATGTACTACTGGGCCCCAGTTTATAAGCTAATACTTAGCTTCGTTTGGGGACCCGTCTCTACATACTGTAATACATTTTCATGAGATGTAACCGTTAGTCAAATGTACGGTATGAAGAGAGAAATAAAATCAAATCAAATAAATACACATCTCCATAGGCATGCAGAATGCACACATTCAAAAACTTCATTTTGCTTGCGTTCTGCTCTGAGATTGTTCTTTTTTTCCCTTCATGACCATCTTCTCTTTATTCTCGTCCTCCTCAGTGGACGGGGCATGGTCGGAGTGGAGCCCCTGGTCTTCCTGTGACGTGTCGTGTGGTGGGGGTCTGATGATCAGGAACCGCTCCTGCTCCAGCCCCCCTCCCAAAAACGGGGGCAGGGACTGCGAAGGCATGACCCAGCAGACACAAACCTGCAACATGCAGTCATGCAGCCTGCAGCCACACACAGGTCAGTCACACAAGGCTGTGTAGTCAAGTATCATAGTTGACTGTAACCTCTGGTATAGCACCTTTCATAATCTACAGTATGGCAGCCATGTTACCTATTGCACTTGTAACATGCAGTCATGCAGCCTGCAGCCACACACAGGTCGGTTACACAGTAACACAAATACAACGTTTATATGAGTCCAAACATCTAAATTACGACCAGCCAACCAATTTCAGTTTGGCTGGTAGAAAAAACAACTTACTAGCTAGCCACTTTGATCCGTCAGTGATGGTGTGTCTGGCTAGTATGATTAACATCTGCTAGCCATTTTGCTTGGCTGGTGATAGTTAATTCAGAGCCCTGTACAAGCCTATTCAATGTCAATTAATGTCATAGAAGCCATGTCATCTATAGTACTTGCAACATGCAGTCATGCAGCCTGCAGCCACACACAGATCAGTCATCCAGCAACCGCATAGCCCATGCAAAGGTTGCACACTCACAACGAGTAGTCAAGAAACCCACACAGCTTACAACATGCAGCGCTGCACCATAGGGCTTCACGATTATGGAAACAAATCATAATTGCGATTATTTTCGATTAATTGTGCAGCCCTACTGCACCATATGAACTATCAACTGCACAACAATAGGTTTACACTGTTCAGCTATTGTAGTCAAGTCAAGTCAAGTCAAGTAGTCAAGTAGGTTTTATTGTCAATTTCTTTACATGCACTGGTCATACAAAGAATTTGAAATTACATTTCTTGCTTTCCCATACAGACATAGACTAATCTAGGTAAGGACATAGA
>NC_085865.1:45457444-45459944 GCF_034702125.1 Engraulis encrasicolus
GCATCAACAGCTACGGTCACATTCAGTGCAAGTTTGTTTTAAATTTCTTGCTTGCCTTGTATTATTCTGCATTATGTTTTTAGATTCATACAGTTCAATATTACAAAATGTGAGATCAGAGACATTTTCGACTGCAACAACTTGGATCAGCCTTCAAATCAATGCACAAAAAATGAATTCTTCCAAGTACCACCAGAGATGTCTCAAGTACCACCAGTGGTACGCGTACCACAGTTTGAGCACCACTGTACTAGTACATCTACTTTAAGTTCAAGTTCAAGTTCAAGTTTTATTTAGCCATATCAGCAGTATAAAATACAGTTGTCAGGAATGTTATTTGGTGTGCTCACATAACACTACAACTTGATACTTACAGTAATAACGGTGACAGTTGTGACAGCACGTGTCCATGTTGTGTGTGTGTGGTGTAGAGGATGGTGGTGCTGCGTGGAGCGAGTGGACGTCCTGGTCGGAGTGCAGTAAGAGCTGCTTCCTGCACGTGGATGACGTGGGGCTGCGGACGCGCTTCCGCTCCTGCAACCACACGGCCACCACGCCCTGCCTGGGGGACAGCCACGAGCAGGAGCCATGCAACACCAGACACTGCCCAGGTAGCGCACGCACGCATGCACGCACGCACGCACACACTCACACACCACGCCCTGCCTGGGGGACAACCACGAGCAGGAGCCATGCAACACCAGACATTGCCCAGGTAGCGCACGCACGCACGCATACGCATGCACGCACACATGCACGCATGCACGCACGCATGCACGCACGCATGCACACGCACACACGCACGCACGCACGCACACACACACACACTCACACACCACACCCTGTCTGGGAGACAACCACGAACAGGAGCCATGCAACACCAGACACTGCCCAGGTAGCGCACATCTGTCTCTGTCTCTCTCTCTCTCTCTCTCTCTCTCTCTCTCTCTCTCTCTCTCTCTCTCTCTCTCTCTCTCTCTCTCTCACTCTCAAACACACATACACACACACACAGACACACACACACACACACACACACACACACACACACACACACACACACACACACACACACACACACACACACACACACACACACACACACACACACACACACACACCCAACACCATACCATACGCATCCAACCACCTATCAACAGATCACATAAACCTGATGCAGGTATGCCAGACGGCTGTCACACGCATCCATGTCTTGTCTCTGTCGCTCTAAACCTGTGATGTTGTTGGTTGACTCCATGGTCGTGTTCCAATCTTCCTGCAGTGCACGGTGGTTGGACGGCATGGTCTCGATGGTCTCCGTGCTCCGCAGAGTGTGACTCTGGCGTACAGACACGAGAGCGCCTCTGCAGTTCCCCCTCCCCACAGCACGGGGGCAGCACCTGCCCTGGGCCCCACATCCAGACGCGAGACTGCAACGCTCAGCCCTGCTCAGGTGTGCAATGTGTAAAGTTCTTTAAAATGCTTTTTGACTCGTACTTGTTGAGAAGAGCTGTAAAATAGATCAGAAACCCAGGGGAACTCCTCTTGGTACGTGCATGCTTGTCTGTCTGTCTGCATGTGTATTTGCATGTGTGCTTGCAGTATTTGTAAAAATCTGTGTATGGAAATTTATTTTGCCAGTGGTCTGTGTGTTCATATGCATTCATTTAAATGATGTACCGGTATGTGTGTGTGTGCGTGTACTGTGTCTGCTCTTTGTGTGTATACTGTATGTAAGGTTTCTTTTTAGATAGTAAACTTTTGGAAACTTCATCAAGGTCTGTGTATTATATGTTTTTTGGCTTGTGTGCTTATTTGTCCGATTGAGGCCGGCCGCACATTGGCTCCGACAGCACTGCGGCGCACTTTGCTTCCGACATAATTCGGACCCCCAAACCAAATTTCACACGAACATAGCATTGATAGTCAGTGGGCGGCGCCGACAAAATAGAACTCGTCTCTAATTGCTATCTGACATCGGTGAATGTCAGCGGACAACGCCAGTCTGCGTTGTTCTTTTGAAAACAATGAAATCAAACTTTTGCCCAGCAGTGCTCAACACCTTGTCGGAGCCGGTGTGCGGAAGCCCTAAGTGTGTATCTTCCTAGCAGGATTCTTGTGGTGTGTGTGTGTGTGTGTGTGTGTGTGTGTGTGTGTGTGTGTGTGTGTGTGTGTGTGTGTGTGTGCGCGCGCGTGTCTGCATCTGCTTTCTGCGTATGCATGTATCTCCTGCAGGTTCGTGCCCGGAGGGCATGGCCTTCCTGACAGTGGAGGAGTGCCAGGCGCAGGGTGGCGCGTGCCCGCGCGTGTGCCTGGACATGACGGCGGAGGTGGAGTGTGCCACCGAGTGCTTCGACGGCTGCTACTGCGCCCCGGGCTTCTACCTGTACAACGGCACCTGCCTGCCCCTCGACCAGTGCCCCTGCTACCACCAGGGGGTGGTATACCCACGCGGAGCCGTCGCCCCGCTCGACGAGTGCAACAACTGGTAGGGCTCAGC
>NC_085865.1:45464944-45472444 GCF_034702125.1 Engraulis encrasicolus
CGAACGTTGGGGAGCCCCGTTGAAATGAATGGAGCATTCGACAGATGACGTCACAACCATATAATAATGAACCTTAAAGCGACCGACTGGGGTCATTTATGACCCAGGGCACATATTTTCATACACCATGTCTGCAATTTTCATCAGAAAAACTTGTCCTTCGAGGAGTTTGTCAATATATTTGTCGTGCATGTTGTGAATGATTTTGTGAGGATTGGACCATCTATAAAACAAAACATATGTGGGGTCATTTATGACCCTGAGAGTATCCATGAGATACTCAACATTATAATGTCCATTGTTGTTGGAATTTTCAACTCTAGTTTTTGTATTTTGTGTCTTCGGGCAGGCCATGGTCAGCAGACCTAAAATGTTCATGATATAAATATTTATAACATTAAAACATACTATATTATATAAATAAACAGGACACCACCGCGATAGCCAACCAAGCATATTGTGAGGGCACCCAGGTAGCATTTCCTGTTATTGCTCCATATTTGTTGATATCATGGCACAGTGGTCCTAGACACATGATGTGACCTGAGGAAGATCCCTCTGTTGGATCGAAACGTTGCCATATGTTACAATTAAATAAAGTATTTTTGGAGTTAATAATCAGTGTGCAGACCGCTTCATCACACCTAGACACATGATGAGAATATGAAATGGAAGTCATCCTCATGAACAAAAAGGGAGGAAATAAGTCATCAGTGTAAAAATCAATGGCGTTTTTCAGAATTTTCCTTATTATATGGCTGTTAAAAGGCTCAAGCATCAGTTGAATCATGTCTTTGCTGTAATACATTTGGAAGACACCTTTCCACAGCTACAATGTCCAGAAAAAAGAGAAATTTTGAGTGTGCATAAGCTTATATGTTTGAGACATGGTTTTGTCTATGTAAATGACCATATTCTCTGATCTTGTGATTTCATGAACCCAGAAATGTTGAGTACCCTAATATTTTATTGCAGAAATATCATCTATGGGCCTAATAGATTTTAGCTTGGTTTCCCAAAGTTTCACTTTGAGCAATTTCCATAATTCCACTGTGTTATTATGGTTAGACTGCTACAAGTGAATAGGCTAATACATGTAAATGATAGATATCACCATGAAACTTTCTCAGTTGATTACTGATGATGAGAGAAGAAAAAAATGTATTGGATGTTTTTTGTATTTTTATGTTTACATATGCAAATGAGGGCATACATCATATTAAGCATATACGTAAGTTTGACTAATATTTAGCCAACATTAAAATGTTCAAATTCACATTTTTTTTTGCTTTAGATGAGGGACACGTATGTGCAAGATGTAAATAAATTTGAATGAACTCAAAAAATTATTTATATACTGGTATTTCTATATAAACTCCTTGGGGTCATAAATGACCCTGCTCGGTCAGATTAGTCGCAAAAACAGGTTGGTCGCTTGAGGGTTAATGAAATGACGATGGAAGTAAATTTTTAAAACGCTGGCCAGAACTAAGATAACCTTTTGTCTAGACTTTAGAGAGAGCAGCTAAGCTAGCAAGGGCCTGGATTCCAGCTTTGCAAATCTGTCCCCCCTTTCAAAAGTTAGCGATATACAGTAAATAGATTGTAAGTAAATGGAGAGAATGTGAAAACTGATGGATTTCTGTGAATTAAAACTGAGAAGAAAATTTTATGCATTCAACAATGATCCATTTGTACAAAAACTTGATGGATTCCTTTGCTGTCCCTTGAGGGAAATTTTTTCAAACTTGAAACCCAACTTGACACCCAATCGGGTACAGAAAGCCATCAACACATCATCAACAGTTAACAGCTCATACTGTAGCACTTGCACAGTATTTAAAAAAACAAACACACAAAACATCAGACCGTACAGCACAATAATAATTATTTTATTTGTATTCCACAAATTCATTCATCCACAGCATGTACTGTAGTTCTACGTGTTTTAAGAGTCAGATTGAAAAACAGTAATCAGCAAAATCAATAAATAAAATTGATTAAGAAAAAGACAGATTAAAAACATTTTAAATAAGAACTTAAAAAAAAACGATATAGCCTACATTAAGATAAGCACTGTGAAAGATTGTTGAATAAACATGGCAGACGATACAAAGGTCTTTCTGAAATGTGCCAACATTATCTTATAGTCCTGTACCTGTGGCTAGATGTTAGCAGTGTGAAGTGTGGGTAGAAAGGGAGATTGTGGTCTGCAATTACTCATGGTGTGACAGCTTTGAGGCTGAGCTCAATGAGCTTTCATGTGGGGTGGCAAATGATTTTGGATGCAGAGGGGGATTTTTGTCAGTTTGTTTCTGTTGGAGAATGGGCTGGAGTAAAGAGGAGACAGGAGAGGAGGGGCAACAGACAGGGCATGGACTTTGCAGAAGACCTAGAGCTTCTGTTTAGACCTCCTGTGTGTGTTTATTTTTTGCAGAATCAAACTTTTCTAATGTGTAGATCAAACACCCTTCCCCATCAACTTAGGTCTTAAACATCTTACAGCTCATTGACTATCACATTACTTGTATCTGTATTCCCTTGTTGCCTCTTACAAAAGCAGCAAAATATAGCACTGAAGGAAACATTACCATCAGTCCTTATTAAGAAATATAGGATAAGATCAACTAGAGGGGTCAGTGAAAGAAGAAAACGACATGAAGAGTTCAAAATCAAAGATAAAGAAGACATACTGGACAAAGCATCACTGAAAATAATCACAAGAAAGCCAGATAACAACCAGATGGTGTAAATGGATAGGATTAGAGCCAGGATTGCTCTTATGCGTTTCTGAGCATTGTAAGGTAGAGATGACTTAGAGAGAGCCCTCCATGTTCCCACAAATAGAAACCACATGGGAACGTAAGGAGCAACCAACAGCAGTGTACGAGTCCAAAACCAAACTCTCTCACTAATGAAGATTGTGGTAGTAATAACGGCTGATAAAATCCAAACTGCTACAGACACATAGACTTTTGTTCTCGTGACTCTGAATGATCTGTACCAAACAGCATGAGCAATCATTACGTACCTCTCCACAGATATGCATGCCATAAAGAAAACATTAGCTAGCAAAGCAAAGAAATAGGTAAGGTATATTGTCAATATAAAACCATACATTTTATGATGTCTAATATGTACAAAAAGTGTCATGCAAATTGCGTTTGCATTCATTTGCATCAGGTCAGAAATTAGGATGTTTATAACATACACGGGAATAACTTTTTCAAATGTAGTCTTAGAGCACAGTCTATAAATGGCAAAGCATAATCCAGGGAGTGTAACAGAGACAATTGTCCAATAATATATCATAAAAATGCGATCCCAAGACAAGTGGGCGAAATTGGCGTTTCCATCATTTTCTGGGGTCCCAGTAAGATGGAGGTCACCAAGACCACATGTGTAGATCATATCTGAAAGTGTCAAGTTGTTATGCTCCTCCATTTGAGATAGAAAATCTAGAAATATTCAGTGAGAAATTACATGAAATCAAAGTTCTGTCCACTCAACAACCTACAGTTTACATTAATTCAAAGTAAATACTATTATACAACTTTAGACCCATTTTGCTTTTACCTCATCTGCAATTACCTCATGTTAACCTCTAACGCAATTATGTCATTTAAAATATGAAATATGATAACACGATAGGCCTACATAAACTTGTGAATCAATAATGTAGTTGTGCCCTTTTCTGCTATTCCATAGTTGAACACTGCTAAGTGCATTTCAAATGTGTTCACTGGTTTGTCTAGAGTAGACCTTAAAGTTGCCAGTTTATATTTTTACAAACAATATGAAAACATTCTCAAACTCACCAGTAGAACGTTCTTCTGGGTCTCTAGTGGTGAATGGTTGTGTCTGAAAACTCATTCATGGAGTTAAGTTGGACAACACCTGTACCAACACAAAAACACATTTTCACTGAAGATCTGCCCACATTTAGGGCATGTTCCCTATGAAAATGAATGAAAATATTTAACAAAATCACTTCGCTCTCCGGTCAGATGAATCCTTTAGTGTTTCTAGGCTTGATGTAGGAAAACAGACATCCAGTGATGATGATTTCAAAAAGACTGTTAGCCCACTGCTGTGTATGTTGTGAAGAATTCACGGTCACAGTTATGCAAACCATCACACCATCACACAGGGAAGAGGAAATGAAACATGGAAAGTCCTTCCCATCTTATCCCATCACGCTTGACAAATTACAAAATACATTTGCCTAAACTGTGACAACTTCACAGTAGCAAGGCTTAGCATGATACATAAATGCTATGCAAAGTACTGTTGAAAATCTATCAAAGCACTGTTGCATAAATACGTTGCAAAGTCCTGTGTAAAATCTAGTAGTCTAATCAGGATTCTTTAGCCATTGGTTCATGCTAGTATTGCTGAACATCATTTTCCATTTGAAAAGTGCCGGCTGCAGACAGAGTAGTTCTGTACTCCAAACATTTTTTTTTGGGATTTCACACACGGTTCTGTATTAGAAAGAACTTGTCTGGTCTCTTTATTTCCCTGATGGAGTACATATAATTCCTCATTTCCATTTTGAGGCCACCGCATCTGCCACAAAATTTGAGTATCACCTTTTTTCAACAACCCACAATGCTGTGTGTGTGTGTGCGTGTGTGTGTGTGTGTGTGTGTGTGTGTGTGCGTGTGCGTGTGCGTGCGCGTGCGCGTGCTTGTGCGTGTGCGTGTGCTTGTGTGAGTGTGTGAGTGTGGTGTTTTACAACATTATACTTTCCAACAAAGACTTGCAATGTAATGGCTGTATACTATTTTCAGCACCCCCTTTTCCAGATGAAAATGTCTCTGTTCTAATATGCATGTCTGTGTGCACATAAGAGAAAATGTGCAGTAATGACAGGTTATGTGATAATGACTTACATGTGCTTTTCACTTTCCTTTTACTGTTTTTGTCTCCTGCTCTTTCTTTCTAATGTCTTTTTTTAATGTGCACTTGTGTGTGTGTGTGTGTGTGTGTGCGTGTGTGTGCGTGCCTGCGTGTGCATGCGTGCGTGCATGCATGCGTGTTTGTCTTCCTCAGGCTGGGAAGTGTGTGCCACTGCCTGAATGCCTGTGTGATGTGGAGGGGGAGCAGTATCGGCCAGGGGACACGGTGGCCAAAGACTGCAACAACTGGTAATGCTTCGTTTAAGTAAATACTCTGTGTACGATGGTCTTTTTACGTGAGTGAGGGTTTACGTGAGTGAGGGTTTGTGTGCGTGCGTGCGTGCGTGCTTGCCTGCCTGCCTGCCTGCCTGCCTGCCTGCGTGCCTGCGTGCCTGCCTGCCTGCGTGCGTGTGTTTGGGGGCGGCAGTGTTGTTGGTGTTGGTTGTTGTTGTTGATGGTGGTGTTGGAGGGGGTAGTGGTGGTGGTGCATGTCGGTGAGTGGGCATCTGTACTGTTTTTCATGCATTAACTCTAGTCTGTGACTCTTATACATTAACTGTAATGTGTGCTGTTTTTCATGCATTAACTCAAGTCTGTGACTCTTATACATCAGTTGTAATGTGTGCTGTTTGTTATGCATTAACCCTCCAGTCTCTCCTTCCTTGACAGCACATGTGAATCAGGGAGGCTGGTGAACTGCACCGATCATGACTGCAGTGGTGAGTCTGATACACAGCAATGTAACATTAGGGCCAAAACATACCAAGGCGTAACGGAACGGTCACAGGACGAATGCAGGCCGGTGTGTTTTTCTCTGCCTTTCACACTGACAGCGTTGGCGTGCGTGGCCAGTCCTGTTCAAAACCCTCCCCACAGCCAAAGCTAGCATGCTAGTCTGCCATTCATTTGAATGAGACACCACCGGTCACCGGCGTGAAAAATGTGCTCGAGTTCTATTTTCCAAATGCAGCGCTCGACTACAGCCCGTTGATGTGTAAGGACAGATATGTTTCAATGTATTTTCACCGACGCCGGTAAAAAACGCGGCCGTTCCGCGACGCTTTGCCGCCCTGGTGTGTAAGACCCCTTAGAGTTACCTCATCTGTATGCTGTATTTGTATGGTTGCAAGTTCATATCTCTGCCCATCTGTTTTACATGCTAACTGCACATTGGAGACTGGTGCAATTTAAAACTTCTGTGCTAACCATGTTACATAGATTTTTGACAATACAATACTCTTGTACTTGAACTTGAACTTGAAGATCCATTGAGTTAGTTTTGCTTCCATGCTTAAGCTTAGTGTGTACTTATGTTTCACATTTATTCATGCATTACATTTTTATTTGCCCTGCCACTTCTTTTCCGTGTGTGTGTGTGTGTGTGTGTGTGTGTGTGTGTGTGTGTGTGTGTGTGTGCGTGCGTGCGTGCGTGCGTGTGTGTGTGTGTGTGTGTGTGTGTGTGTGTGTGTGTGTGTGTGTGTGTGTGTGTGTGTGCGCGTGTCTACGCTCCTGTGTGTGTGTGTGTATGCTTGCACCCTGTAGTGGATGGCCACTGGTCTGACTGGAGTGGCTGGAGTGTGTGCTCTGTGAGCTGTGGTCCGGGCCTGCGCTCGCGGTACCGCTTCTGCTCCAGCCCTGAGAGGAGTGGTCGAGGGGTGCCCTGCCTGGGGCCCCAGCGCCACGACCAAGTCTGCGTGCTGCCCCCCTGTGACCGTACGTATGCATAGAAGAAGAAAAGAAGAAGAATACTTTATTGTCATGCGAGCATGAAATTTGTCTTTGGTCTCACCATACAAAAACATAAATGGACATTCAATCCATTGCTCAGAAAATAAATACATACATACTGTAGATACATCATATCATACATCTCATCCCTATAGCCACCCTTCCCAGCATACACATCATATTCAAGTCAGGTATAGATACCAGATCCATGTAATGTCTCATATCTCTTGTGTATACTAAGAGCCATTTGCTGCTGTATGAGCATGCCATGCGACCTCTATGTGACTTCTGAGAGGTGTTTTTAGTTGGAGCTTGGGCATAGCAAACCCCCCACAAGAACCCCCCCCAACACACACACACACACACACACACACACACACACACACACACACACACACACACACACACACACACACACACACACACACACACACACACACACACACACACACACACACACACACACACACACACACACACACACACACACACACACACACACACACACACACACACACACACACACACACACACACACACACACACACACACACACACTTCTCAGGAACACCTAAGAAAATGAAAATGAAAATCATACAGCAGATTGCATTCAGGAAATGATTTAGTCATTGTCCTCAGATTTTTGTGCATGGTGCATTGGTGCATGTAAGTCTGCATGTCTGTCTCTTTGTGTCATTGTTAATGTGTGTGTGGTTCCCCTGTAGGTAACGGAGGCTGGAGTGAGTGGAGCTCCTGGACGGACTGTACCAAGTCGTGTGGCGGTGGGGTACGGAGCCGCAGGCGGGAGTGCGACAGCCCCCCTCCACAGGGTCGCGGGGATTACTGTGAGGGCCTGGCCTCCGAGGTCATC
>NC_085865.1:45479944-45482444 GCF_034702125.1 Engraulis encrasicolus
ACATAGATGAATGGTCAAAGCATTTTGAGTATGTTTTCACACCATTTAATGACACAACATCATCAATTAGGCTACGTTGCGAGTGACAGTTGACTCGTTACGTTGCCTAGTCACCGCATTCGAATGGGCACTGGATCCGCGCTCGGTGTGGTCACTTCTGATTAATCAGCTGGACGCGCATCACAAATTGTAAGCAGAAATCTGCGGTCTGTGTGATCGCGCCCTTAGTCAGTCATTAGTTGCTAAATTTACTGGCAAGTCTTTGTCTTCAATAGCAGTTTATAATTAGGGAAATCGTACTGCTTTACATGTGTTTATTGATCCTGACAGTCATGTGTGGATTTCTATATACCATATCCTCTCCTCATTGTGTTTCATTTATTTCATAATGTTCATGTATCAGACGGCCTGGACGCAAGGAACGCCTCCTGGGTCTGGCCGGGCCAGTCAGATTGGCAGTACACAAATCCAGGAGATACCATCATCAGTGACTGCTACAACTGGTACTCCTGTCACTCTCACTTTATGCTAAATACAGTAATGTTACCTGACTTGTTAGTTTTAGTAACTTTCATGAAATGTAATTAAGTTCTCGTCTCATTTCTTTAGTATTGTTGTTTATTGCATTTTATTTTGTCAACTCTAAAAGTGCTCTTGTGTGACTGTGCTGCAGCTGTTCTTTAACTTTGTTATTGAGGGTATTTTGTGTGTGTCAACTGTCAAACAGCTCCTGCGATTCCGGAGTTCTTCAGTGTCAGTCAGTTCCAGGTTGCCATGTGGACGGGGCGTGGAGCCAATGGGGTGGCTGGTCAGAGTGTTCCATACCCTGTGGGGGCGGAGTTAAGCTGCGCTGGAGGCAGTGTGATAACCCCGCCCCTCAGGGAAGTGGGAGGAGTTGTCTAGGAGTTGGGGAACAACAGAAAGAGTGCAACACTCACCTGTGCACAGGCAAGACAATACATAGACTCGACACGAACGTGCATGCACTCACGCACAGGGGGCCCAGAATTGGTTCCCCATTACATTGTATGGGCTTTGGGGCCCTTTCAGGTGACTTTGTCCTGGGCCCAGCCAAAGCTGTCTTCAGCCCTGCTCGTGTGTGTGTGTATGACTTATTTCTTTGTGTGTGTGTGTGTGTACTGTAGATTCAGGCCCGTGGTATGACTGGTCATCATGGAGCGCGTGCACGGTGAGCTGTGGGGGAGGGGAGCAGCTCCGAACCCGAACCTGTCGCACGCCACCCTGCCCCGGCCTCCCACGCCAGAGCAAGACCTGCAACACACAGGTCTGCCTGGGTAAGTTTCACGCACGCACGCACGCATGCACACATGCACGCACGCATGCACACATGCACGCTTTCTCTCTCTCTCCCACACACGAGCCAGGTGTGCTCAAATGCGAAAATAAGACCTGCAATACACAGGTCTGCCTGGGTACGACACACACACGCACGCACGCACGCACGCACGCACGCACGCACGCACACACACACACACACACACACACACACACACACACACACACACACACACACACACACACACAATACAAACATCCCATGAACTAAAATATAACAGCAAGACCTGCAACACGCAGATAATGGGAAATGGTTTATTTGATAGAGACCATTAACAAAATAAGTACTCTTCATCTGCAGTCCCGAAATAAAGAAGACAAAACAAAGTATTAAAAACATAAATTCAACGCTGCTCAGAATTTTTTCCATGTTATTATATTTATGAAGCACAATGAACTATCTGCCCCTGCGGATGAAATTCGCCCTTCAAACTTGCCTTGCCTTATAGATTCTATAACCAAATGATCTTTGCACTGAGGATGGGGTCACCCGAAACGTTTGCATTTTGTAAATAGCACGGCATAGGTGAGATCATTAAAAACCCACTTTATTTGGGCATCTCTTCTTAGTTTTTATTGAGTGTGAGCTCCAGACTTTCTGATTTTGTATTACTCTATATTCCAAGCCAACGCACCACCACACAACTAAAGCCATCTTGCAAGAAGCAGGCCCTCTTTTTTTAATACTCTAGCCAAATGATGACATCCCTCCCCAGTAAAATAAAGTAAATGACGATAGACTTTCAACAGAAGGTGTAAGGTGTGCCTGGGCACACATAAAGCAAGACTTTAAGGCGCACTCATACTCATAATACAGACCCTCAAACACATAAGCACACACATTCCCTATTGCGTATACGACAGGGTTAGAATATATGTATAGCTTCCATACATTCCCACAGCAATGATTGTGAATGTAGATCACGTAGACTCTCTTACACTGCATCGGAGGATGTGTCCTACATTATCACAAAGAATTATAACCACATTCATTTACTGAGAGATTCATTTTTCTGTAACTCAGGCATAAAAGGCAGACTCTGTGGTTCTCACATTAATTAAAAAAGGATGAAATAAAATAAGTTAAGCATCCCACAGAGGCCGTGTGTTGAACTTCTTTCATCTCTGCTAATATAGAAACACC
>NC_085865.1:45487444-45522444 GCF_034702125.1 Engraulis encrasicolus
GTCTGTGTGCCTCTTCATCCTGCTCCCCCAAATATACCACCTGCTGTCTAATCTGGTTAAAGGGTGTTGCTCCCCGGGTTCTCTCCTTGGGTTCACCCCATTAGTTCTGAGAAAACTCTACTCAGGAATGAAAGTCAAACTGAAGCAAAAGTCACCCGTCCTCGTGATTTGTGACATAGCTGAAAAGTGTGGATGAGTATCATGCATTGCGTCTGTGGTGTACTGCAGTGGTGTAGTCTACGTAGAACGCGGGTATACGGAGTATACACTTCTAAATTTCAGGGATTTCAGTAGGCTATGCCTACCCACTTAAAATGGATTGATCCATTGTTTTGAATAGCACAAATATATACAGTAGGCCTATACCCACTTCAAAAAATGCTCAAATATACAGTATACCCACCATAAAAAGTAGACTACACCACTGGTGTACTGTACCTTGTTCATTTGTGTCTACAGTTATGACATGTACTGTAGATACAGTTACATACGCATTACAGCTATTGAATGTTTAAGTTTTTATTGTGAAAGATGTCATGTTCTGTATTGCTTTATTAACAAGTCCACTTCTCATTTTTATTATGAACATTGTATGCTATGAACTATGTAAGTCTACTAATGTCTATTTCTCTCTTTTTAGTGGTGACCACTCCAACAGAAGAACCGCCGCTGCCTGGTAAAGCATCTGAATTGCATTCTTTTAGTAAATTTTTCCATTTAATAAAGGTCCATAATGCAAAAAAAGGTTTCCATTGGATATGGTTCTACTGCGTCTTTTAGATTCCTTTGGCAGTTTGTTCTGTATATTGGCTATGGCTCACTTGGAAAAGAGGCAACAGCCTTAAAACCTTTAAGAGTGTGGGTTTTTGAGCATTCTATAAAAAGAATGCGTTCTATAACAATGCAAGATTCTACAATTCCATATTGTATTGAATGACGCCCAGAATTCTATAGAACTTTCACTGCCCGAACATTCCCGTCACACCGGTGTGACAGTACACTCTTAAAGGTTAAAGGTTAATGTGACTACCCTAATAAAATAACTGAGAAAAAAATAAAATAAATGTTCTAAGCACTGTAGCATACGGTAATGTAATATATCTGTTTTCCTACTTTTGCTTCAATGCCCCATCATGTCCTCCTGCTTGTGTAGATGACGATGCTGGGTTCTCCAAGTGGTCCTCCTGGACTCCGTGTTCTAAGACCTGTACGGACGCCCGCACGCCTGTTCTAAAGTTCCGCCAGAGGGAGTGCGTGACACCCCCCTGCTCTGGAGAGAGCCACCAGCAGAAGGCCTGCAACCTGCCCCAGTGCCCAGGTGCGCTCACCTCGCTCTCACCCTCTCCATGTTCTAAATGTTCCAGCAGCCACTCTCTCATACTCATCCTGAATCCCATTGGCATCTGGTTAATTGTCAAGCAGCTGCGCACAATAATTGGCCACTTTGTTTACCTTTGTTTGCCTGTTTTAATCTAATTTTTTTAAAGAATGAATTTGTTTGTGCATGTGTTCATGTATTCATGTTTCATAGGAGCCACAGCATGCTTACTTTTTCTAGAACTTAAAAGCATATACTGTAGTGTAGTATATTGTAGTGTATTTTGGTGCTTTGGAATGCACTCCAAATACTTAAAAAAAAATATATTATTAATAGACATATTGGACAGACAGCAATACATGGCAACATTGCCTTATGCTGCTTATTGCTTATTATGCCATTACGCATGCTTCATTATGTATGTCCAGGTGTGGTGGAGGAGTGTGTTGGGGAGGAGTGCGAGCAGAGGAACTGCTCCTGGACGGAGTGGGGGGAGTGGGGGCCGTGCTCCCGATCGTGTGGCGTGGGGCAACAGCAGCGCCTCCGCACCTTCCTGCCCCCCGGGGCCAACGGAACCTGGTGCCCCGACATCCTCGGGGGCAACTCCGACAGCCGCTTCTGCAACATCCGCGCCTGCCGCGGTGAGTGAAAGGCATTCTGGGATATGGGGAGGTAACGGCAGAGAGAATAGAAGGAAGAAGTAGAATGTCTGGGAAAGGGCTCAGAAGATAGACAAAGTTGGCAAAATGTTGAAATCAGACATATTAGCTACATTATATTGCTTGGCACTGACATGAGGTTGTTCATTCCAGACATAAAGGACTGCTGCCTAATATAAGAGGATTTAACAATGATTTTTTAAGTAAAATATATTCAAAGTATTTACAATAATCCTGGTCCAATATTAGAGCTCTAATATTGGACCAGGATTATTGTTAATAGTGGATATTTAAATTTAAAGTGTTCACACAACTTCTGAAGGATTGTATGTGTATTGCGACATAGTTACTGTGTTACTGCATTAGTGTGTGCGTGTGTGTGTGTGTGTGTGTGTGTGTGTGTGTGTGTGTGTGTGTGTGTGTGTGTGTGTGTGTGTGTGTGTGTGTGTGTGTTTCTGTGTGTTTCTGTGTGTTTTTGTGTGTTTTTGTGTGTGTGTGTGTGCGCACCTATGTTTCGGTGGGTGCTTATGCAATTATGCCAATGTGTAAATCTCTGAATTGGCATTGTGTGTGTGTGTGTGTCATGCGCGTGCGTGCGTGCGTGCGTGCATATGTGTGTATGTGTGTTTGCAGTGGATGGGGGCTGGTCCCGCTGGAGCCCGTGGTCGCGGTGTGATAAGCGGTGTGGAGGGGGGCGCTCTATGAGGACACGCTCCTGCTCCAGCCCCCCGCCCAAGAACGGCGGCCGCAAGTGTGAAGGGGAGAAGAACCAGGTGAAACCATGCAACACCAAACCCTGCGGTAAGACACTGTGTGTGTGTGTGTGTGTGTGTGTGTGTGTGTGTGTGTGTGTGTGTGTGTGTGTGTGTGTGTGTGTGTGTGTGTGTGTGTGTGTGTGTGTGTGTGTGTGTGTGTGTGTGTATGTGTGTGTGTGTGTGTGTGTGTTTGTGTGTTTCTGTTTGTGTGCTGCATTTTGAGTTTAAATTCTCAAGGTACTGAGAGGCTACTCTACAATGTGCATGTTTGAATAGAGATAGAGTTGATTAATTGTGTGCTTGTTCATCCATCTCTACAGATTAATTATCATTAACGTTTGCCAACTTTGTATAATCATTAATCTCTTTTAAGTACAGTCGCGACTTAAGACAAGTGCACAATTCCCATGGGTAATCAAGACTGTTTACGTATAGTCTTATGACCATGTGGAGCTGATCAATTTAGGAATAATAAGATAATTGAAAAACATCCATTGCCATTGAGCAAGAAGACATCCTCAAGAACATTTTGTTTTTGAATGTTAAAAAGTTTGCAGAAAATCTTTCTGGCAAAAAAAAACAAAAAACAAAAAAAACCCTGCAGCGTCAACAAATGTTCTTTCACATGCCAGTCCAGTTCCTGGAATCTCTTCTGTGTTCCCTGCATGTGGCGTAAGTGTGTTTGGATCAAAAGTGTTGGATGAATAACTAGTAGCCTGTGCTGAGAACAGCCTCAGTGGTAGCCCCAGTCTGTCTGTGGGGGGGGTGGGGAGTTTGACTCCAAAGAGTGGATGTCTGTGTCTGGCACAGCGCCATAGCACACTGGCATTGCAGGTGTGTTTGATAGGCTGTTTGGCTCCCTGTCTCGCTGTCTCTCTCTCTATATCCATGTGTCTCTCTGTACTGTCCCCATCGTTCTGTCTCCATCACTCTCCCTCTCTCTGTTACGCCTTCTCTATTCCTGTCATCTTTTCTCATTCTCTCTCTCTCTCTCTCTCTCCCTCTTGCACTGTTGCTGCTGGGTCGCTCTCTCTGATTCTACTCTCTCTGTCTCATTCACTCTCCTTCCCTCCCATGCTCTTCTTTTCTATCCATCACTTTCCCTCCATACTCTTTTCCTTCTGTCTCTCCTGCTGTTCCCCCCACTCTCTCTCTCTCCCTCCCCTCTCTCTCTCTCTCTCTGACTCTTTCACTCTCCTTTTCTCCCCTTCTCTTCTCTGCTCTTCTCATCATTCTCCCTCTATTTGTTCATTATCCTCACTCCATCTCTGTCTCTCACTCTCTTCATCTCTCTCCCTCATCTTTCTCTCTCTCTCTCTCTCTCTCTCTCTCTCTCTCTCTCTCTCTCTCTCTCTCTCTCTCTCTCTCTCTCTGTTGCTGTGTCCCTCTCTCTGACTCTTTCACTCTCCTTTTCTCCCCTTCTCTTCTCTGCTCTTCTCATATCACTCTCCCTCCATTTGTTCATTATCCTCACTCCATCTCTGTCTCTCACTCTCTTCATCTCTCTCTCTCTCTCTCTCTCTCTCTCTCTCTCTCTCTCTCTCTCTCTCTCTCTCTCTCTCTCTCTCTCTCTCTCTCTCTCTCTCTCCCTCTCCAGATGAGCGTGGCTGTCCCCCAGGCCAGGAGTTTGTGTCGTGTGCCAACGAGTGCCCGCAGCGCTGCTCAGATCTGCAGCAGGGTATCCAGTGCCAGCGCAGCGCCGAGTGCCAGCCAGGATGCCGCTGCCCGCGAGGTGAGGATGAGAGATGTGAGAAGTCAACAAGAGAAGGAGAAAATGGTGGAACAGGGGAACAAGACAAGGAGAATTAAATGAAAGCAGGTGGGAGTCAAGTTGAGGAGTGGAGGAGTGCAAGAGGGAAGGGAGTAGAATTTTTATTTTTAATGATTTGGCATATAAAAATTATGTATTCCCATGCATAGTTCCAGGGTGTCTCTCTTCATGTGCACAGTGTAAAGCAGGATGTGTCAAATTCCCCAGACCTGGGACTATGATACAGAGCTAAAATATGATCACTTTTCTATCCAAAGACATTGTATTGGCCCATACCCCCTGTACATGTAAGGATCTATTGAGTGCCGGCCAGGATACCACTGCCCTCGAGGTAAAGAATGGGAGGAGTACGAGAGGGGTGAGGGGATGAGAAAAGGGAACAAGAGAAACATGTGTAATGCGTAATGTGTATGCTCATGTACAGTACCAGCCAGGATCCCGCTGGCCGTGAGATGAGAGAGGAGAAGGAAGAGGAGAGTGTGAGAGGATGTTAAAAGAAAGTGAGTGAGAGAGGAATAAAGAGATGAATGATTTGGATTTCCATGTGTATACCCATGTGTAGTGCCATGGTGTCATTTTTTTCATGTGTAAATTAATGAAGTTTAAATGTTAGTTCTGGCCAGGCCGTGGTGATGTAGAAGCTTGCCACTTTCCTCTCACCTCTAGTTCCATTACTAAAATTGATCCAGGTGTATCCCCTCAGCTGGTCATCCTTCCTCCCTAGCGATTGGCCAATTTCATTTTCCTTGTATGACCTGTGCATATGAAGTGACAATAAAAGTTGACTTGACTGACTTGACTTGAATTGACTTGAAATTCTAATCTAAACTGTTCCCTTCAGCCCCTGTTCCTCCTTGCCGTGTATGACATTGCATGTTCTCTTGTCATGTCACCTGGCCCTGTTCGTGGGGGAATATTTATCTCTCCCTGTTCTGCCTGAGAGAGAATTCCCTTGCGGCTGCTGCCCTCTCACTCTCTGCTTTTCCATAGTGCTCATTGGGGGGGCTCCTCTGAACAGAGCCATACTGCCAAATGTAATTCATAGTTTATAAAAAACAATTTTCATTCAGTTTCTTGACTAAAATGATTCTGACAGAAGTAGTATAAGACAGGGTTTCTTAAACCTCCCTAACCTGGGGGTTGTGGAAATTTCAGATCGATTAATATTACCATACTTTCATAAACTATTGAAATGACCCATACCTACCCTGTAAGAATCTGCAGGATTAGTTTAATCTGTTGAATATCCAATTGCCATTGCTTATTGGTTATTGGCTAACTTGAGAATTCGTAAGTATAAAAAAATCTATTTTTTTGTGTGTTGCTTTTTGTGTTAGTAATGTGTGATTGAGGTTTTTGTTTCATTAATCTTGCAAGGGTGCACCGTTCTGTTGTACATGTATATCCAGTTGCCATGGCTTATGGGCTTGAGAATTTGTAGGTAGAAGACAAAAAAACTATTTTTGTGCATGTGTGTGTGTGTTTTTTTTTTAAATTGATCTTGCGAGTGTGCACCATCGTGTGTTGTGTTTCGAATGCATATGCAGGCCAGCTGCTGCAGGACGGCGTCTGCGTGAAGCTGTGGCAGTGCGACTGCGTGGACTCCCTGGGCCAGAGCTGGGCCGCGGGCAGCACGCACCAGGTGGACTGCAACAACTGCAGCTGCGCAGATGGCACGCTCTCCTGCACCAACCAGAGCTGCGGTGCCGAGCCCAGCTGCTCCTGGAGCTCCTGGTCCAACTGGGCGTCCTGTAGCGCCACCTGTGGGACGGGAGGACAGAGGACGCGATTTAGGTGACCAGAACAAACGCTACACTAAAACTATTGAAATCTCCAAAGAACCAGAAGATATTTGAGAGTGACAATTGAGAGTGATATCTTTATTGCATTTTATTATTGAGAAAGTAGGTCATGACAGTTATGGAGTATGACACTGTTGAAGGCCATTTCTTAATGACTAGGTGCTAATGGGATACAATGGCACAGCACAGCAATTTTGTTGATTTTCAACATTACGTTACCTTTCATTTAGTTATAGCCACCTTCCTAAATGTGGCAATGTTGTTGTCCCCAACCAATCAGGTCCTTTGTTGCTGAGACCCCCGATGCTGAATGTCAGTTTGAGGAAGTGCAGCATAAGCCGTGTGATCCAGGACCGTGCCCACCCCTCTGTCTCCATGACGATCAGGAGCTGTCAGTGGGTGACACATGGCTACAGGGGGAGTGTAAACAATGGTGAGCTGTAACCATAGTAATGGAGTTGGTAGTGGGATGGTCTTGTAACTAAAGAGATGCAAGATGCATGACATACCATTTTTACTCTCAAAAAAGTAGAAAAATTCCATGTTTTTTTCCTAATTTATAATATCATTTAGGCAGATACCCCGGGTTTCATTAAGGCAGATTTACACCCAGGTGTAAATAGTGAACATTGCTATTTGCACCCGGATGTAAACAGTCGTTGTTGCTGTTTACACCCGCATGAAAATATTAATTGTTGCTATATGCACCCAGGTGTAAATGGCGAACATTGCTATTTGCACCTGGGTCTAAATTGACATTGTTGCTATTTACACCCACATGTAAATAGTCATTGCTGCTATTTGCACCCGGGTGCATATAGTGAACATTGCTATTTGCACCCAGGTGTAAATAGTGAACTCATTGAGCAAACTCAATATGGGCTCTTCCACTGTCAGCCCAAATAAGAATGCAGGAAAGGTGTCATGATCGATTTTTCGACGTTTTATCGTCCTTGGTCCACATAGGCCTAGCCTCAAGTGCCCAGGCATATCCCTTCTCACATTTTGATGATGCCAGAATCAAACACTTGGACTCATTGTCTGAAAGGGAATGTTTGAATGACAGCTCTAAAGAGTTTTGGGCTCTATAGAAACAAAGTACTTTGTAGATGCATGCACATCCCACATTCCATCTCAGAAATGATGAAATATCCTCACAAATGTCCTCATAATGAAACTCCAAACAAAAGGATTTAATACAAGCAATGTGGTGTGTCGGTTGTTTTAATCAATCCTTTTGGTAAAATTTTCAAGGTGCATATGTCTACTTTTTGTTATGTCCAAAAACTACTAAAGGTTAAATGTCACGAGAAGGGGGAATTTCTTACCTATTACCTGTCACCTGTTGTTTTCCGCTGACAGCACCTGCACCCCAGAGGGAGATTACTGCCAAGACATCGACTGCAGGGGTAAGTTTCTGACAGAGGTGACAACAGTCTTTGGAGAGAAGAGTGAGCAGACAGATGAATGCACGCACACACACATACACAAGAGCGCGCACACACACACACACACACACACACACACACACACACACACACACACACACACACACACACACACACACACACACACACACACACACACACACACACACACACACACACACACACACACACACACACACACACACACTCTCTATTTCTCTCTCTCTCTCTCTCTCTCTCTCTCTCTCTCTCTCTCTCTCTCTCTCTCTCTCTCACACACACACACACACACACACACACACACACACACACACACACACACACACACACACACACACACACACACACACACACACACACACACACACACACACACACACACACACACACACAAAACTCTGAAGTCCCACAGATAAGGTCAGGAAGAGGAGTCCAAAGTCAAAGGGCCTTTTGCCCCCATATCAGTTTCAGGCCAGATGTCATATGTGCATGAGACGAAAGAGGATCTATTTCACTGCCTCAAACAAACACCATCCACTTCTCCCCCCCTCTGTAGATTAGGTGTCCACTGCTCCCAAGCCCTCACTAAAATTTGCAGACTTTCAGTTGATTAACTTTTGAGATTCACTATGAAAATTGAAGTACGTGTATTTGCTGGTTCAGCATGACAATATTTGAGTCCGCAGACGTGTCTAGAACTAAATTGTCATCTCTTGGCATAGTACATTAGTACAGCAATCATCTGTTGCTTTGAGATTACGCACTTATACGTACATTTGGGTTAGAGTATGTGTCTGCGGCATCATGTTGCATAGTAGTTAATGTGTGTGTGTGTGTGTGTGTGTGTGTGTGTGTGTGTGTGTGTCTGTGTGTGTGTGCGCGTGTGTGTGCGTGCGTGCCTGCGTACCTGCGTGCCTGCGTGCCTGCGTGTTTGTGTGTTTGTACATGTGTGTGGGTGCTTTTGTTTTTGTGTGTGTGCACATGTGTGTGTGTGTTTCTCTGTGTGTTTGTGTGCTGAGCCTAGTTGATGGAGATTGGACCCCTTGGTCGTTGTGGTCTGAGTGCCCCGTGACGTGTGGCCAGGGCACACAGGTCCGTAGCCGAGCCTGCATCAACCCCCCGCCCCGCAACAACGGCTCTGACTGCTCCGGACCTGAACGCCAAGCTCAGGAATGCTACTCCAAACCCTGCCTTGGTGAGACAATTTGATAAGGGGTTAAAGGTGCACTGTGTAATATTTGTAGTACTTTATTTCCAGAATCCATGCTAACCATTCACAAATGATAGGCTACTTTTTTAGTAATATTTACCACCACCATGAAATTCCAAGTGTTTATTGTGACTGAGAAATTGCTACTACTTTTCTTGTATGAAAATGGGGATCTTCTCCATGTCCGCATTTGAATTTCCAGAAATAGACATTTTTACCTGCAACATTTACTCTATTTTGGTCACACTAGTAAATATTCAGTTTATCACTGAAAAGATCAAATTTGGCAGTATAGGCAGGACAGTTTCAATGAGCAGCATAGTTGCAATACTTGTTCTGGCCACCATACTACACAGTGCTTTTTTTAATGACTTTGTTAGGAAATGTAGGGCCTAGTGAGATTGCTTTCATTACTTTGTAGGATGATGTAGTTAGGTCTAGTTTAATTTAGTTCAGAATGAGTAGGTTTGACCCAGTAAGACATTGCTGCAGTCATAACTTGACTGTTACCAGAATGGCAATGACCAAGTCATAATGGATTACTATAGGCCCTGCGCACGGTCATAATGGTGTAGTAATTTGATAGTTAATTTTTTTCCGTGACTATTACAGTCATCCACTGGTGGAGCGGCATGTGCTCAGAGGCTACGGCTTCACGAATGACAGTTTGTGAATGAGTCAATCTTGTGAGTAAATGACTTGACTTACAAAACAGCTGCCTAAATGAATTAGTTTGTGACTGAAAGAATTAAGTTGGTGAGGGAGTTAATGACCCAGCAGAATGAATTAAACCGTTGCCGGGATGAATCAGATGTGATCACTTGAATCACTTCACTCTCATTGGCTCTTTGTCTTCAGATGACCTTTGCCCCTGGTCACCATGGTCATCGTGCTCCCGCAGCTGTGGGGCGGGTGTGATGTCACGGCGACGTAGGTGTACGTGCGAAGAGGACGGGGACAACGCGTGTCCCGCAGACATACACCCACACAGGGACGACCAGGAAACACAACTCTGCTACTCCAGACCATGTGCAGGTACACATACTTAGAGATGTACAGGATCCAAGATCCGGTTCCGGATCCGGCAGGATAATAGGGTTTTTCAGACTATCCGGATCCGGCAGGATCTTAAGCAGTGGATCCGGTATCCGGCAGTTACCTAAAAATCAGGATCTGGGGCATCTCTACTTTTTAAGTAGCCTAGGCTTTTCAGTCAGTCTTTCACAACCACAATCACTGCATGGAGTGAAAGCCCTTTGGAAGCAGCCGTTGAAAGCAGTGTGGCAGTAAGCCAATGAGTCTTAAAAATAGCGTGCGCCAACGTAATAAAAAGGGCCCATGTGTGCGAGTTGGCTATGTGTTTCAACCCTTTCATAGGATCCGGTATCCGGTAGCAGTGGATCCGGTATCCGGCAGGATCCTTAAAATCAGGATCCGGTGCATCTCTACACATAATAGACTGAGCAACTGTTGTATTCTAACTATTCTATAACTAATCTATCTGCTAAGTCAAGCTACAAAGTTATAATGCATTTATGACACGTGTAAAGTATTCCGATTATACATGATCGTATAGTGCTTTGGCATAAGCCCAAGTCCAAGCCCTACTCCAAGTTCAGGTTGCACTCTGCATTCTTGGTTATGCGTCACATCAAGCGTTAACACATATATTACAGTATATTCGGCTATCCGTCCTACATTGATGACCTTATTTGGATCCATACATAATTCATATAGCGCATGCACGTGGCATATAAAATGGTATATTTTCCCATCCTAGTATGTGTTTGATTGTTTTTCTATAGTTTCAGAAATTGTCTCAAATTAATTTCATTGCATAATGTAAAACTAAGGTATGGTGTATTTCTAAGTTAAAAACAACCTTTACACCCGGTGCCCTTCTTGAAAGACAGTGAGTAGTGTGTGAAATGAAAGCATGAAGAGGAAAAAAGTGCATGATCATCCTAGTCGATCGTGATTAAGCCTGGCAGCTTAGTGAAGGACAGCGATTTGGCATTCACCGGGATGCCAATATGCCCTTCTAATAGTCTGTGGTGAATCATTAAATTGTTATTAGTCTCCAAAACTTCCCTGGCCTTTCTCATAACCTGTGTGTGTGTGTGTGTGTGTGTGTGTGTGTGTGTGTGTGTGTGTGTGTGTGTGTGTGTGTGTGTGTGTGTGTGTGTGTGTGTGTGTGTGTGTGTGTGTGTGTGTGTGTGTGTGTGTGCGTGTGTGTGTGCGTGTGTGTGTGTGTGCGCGCACTTGTGTGTGTGTGTGTGTATGTGTGTGTGTGCGGTTGTGTGTGTGTGTGTGTGTGCGTGTGTGTACGTGTGTGTGTGTGTGTGTGCGCGCGCTTGTGTGTGTGCGCTTGTGTGTGTATGTGTGTGTGTGGGGGGGGGTACGTGTGTGTGTGTGTGTGTGTGTGTGTGTGTGTGTGTGTGTGTGTGTGTGTGTGTGTGCGTGTGCATGCTTGCGTGCGCACGTGTGTGTGTCTGTGTGTTTGTTTGTTCGAGTGCCTGCATACTACATGTGTTTGTCTGTGTGTCTGTGAATGCACGTGTGTGTGTCTGTGTGTGTGCTGTCTGGGGTGTCTTTCTGTCTTTGTTTGTCTGTCTGTACTGTATGTGTGTGTGTGTGTGTGTGTGCCTTTGTGCCTGTTTGCAAAAAAATAAATAAATAAATAAATAAATAAGTAAATATGCATTTGTGTGTCTGTATCTGTGTGTGTCCTTCCATCCATCCATCTGTCCGTCTGTCCATCTGCGTAGAGTGTCCGATGTCGGAGTGGAGTGAGTGGTCGTCCTGCTCCTGCGTGTCCCAGTGGCAGCAGCGCTACCGCGCGCCGCTCTCGACCGGCAGCAGGGGGCAGCAGTGCCCAGAGCTGGACACGGAGAGCAGGGTCTGCCAGCCTGAACACTGCCAAGGTGAGAAAGCCTTCACCTCAACGTCCAGGAACGCAGACCCAGTGTGTGCATGCATCTATGCGTGTGTATGTATGTGTGTGTATGTGTGTGTGAGTGTGTGTGCGTGTGTGTGTCTGTGTCTGTGTGTGTGTGTGTGTGTGTGTGTGTGTGTGTGTGTGTGTGTGTGTGTGTGTGTGTGTGTGTGTGTGTCTGTGTGTGTCTGTGTGGGTGTGTGTGGGTCTGTGTGTGTCTGTGTGTGGGGGGGGGGGGGTCTCTGTGTGTGTGTGTGTGTGTGTGTGTATATGTGTGTATGGGAGCGTGAATAACAGTGGGAATGTGGTGTCTGTGTGCATGAGTAGCCAGTGTTAATCGTTGCATGCAAATACTGTGTATTTGCGTGCGTGCGTGTGTGCATGAATGCGTGTGTGTGTGCATGCATGTATTTGACAGAGAGAAAGAGAATTTGTGTGTGTGTGTGCGCGTGCGTGCGTGGGTGCGTGCGTGAGTGCGTGCATGCGTGTGTGTGTGTGTGCGCTTATGTTAAGGTGTGTGTGTATGTATTAGAGAGAGAGCGAGTGTGTGTGTGTACTTGATAGAGAGTGTGTGCGTTTGTGTGTGCATGCATGAGGCAGGCCAGCAATCCTCTCTGCCTGCCAGCATGTCTGGGCGTCGGTGTGTGTTTACACTCCTTTCTCCACCATGCCCTCTCCTCCCCCCATCGTCAATATCCTGGATTCTCCCGGCACCGTCTCCGGATGCCAACTTCGGCATCCCACCTTAATCTCACTGGCATGTTGTTTCGCTGGGATCATCCTACCTCTACTTCACCTCACCTCCCCACTGTGCCCTCTCCCTTAAGACGCCACCCTCACCACCACCACAACTCAATCCCTTTTCCTACTTACAGCAACCATGCTCACCCCACCTCCACACCCCTCCCCTCAGGCCTGGCCTGGGGCCACAGCATTCTGGCATAGACCAGCCCCTCCCCCTACTACCATTATGATGGGCTCAGTCCACTGTATATTAAGGATGGGTCACCAATGGTCCACCCTATTGAAATTGTGGGCCAGTCTGTAAGGGACAACTTGAAACAAAGCAAAAAAAAGCAAAAGCATCGGCCCCTGATAAGTCAAGTCATGTCAAGTCAAGTCAGCTTTTATTGTCACTTTATTCATATGCACAAGTCATACAAGGAAAATGAAATTACGTTTTCTCTCTATAGTATAGAGTCTATACCATGCCAGGACATAGACATGTACAAGACTGACATTTTACAGACTGACATAAAGTGCAAGACAGGACAGGTAACAGTGATGGACTGGTAACAATAAGTGGTCAATAATAAATACAATACAAATGAACATTTAACATTTAACTTTTAACATTTAACATTTAACGTTCAACATTTAACATTGAACATGTGAACAGAAGATAAGATCAATATAAAATAGAATGTAGACATTGCAATAATAGAATAATAACAGTGACAGTAGCAATAGTAACAGTATAATAGTTATATAAGTAGTAGATGGGGTAGCAGCATTGTATGCAGCATGTTGTATTGTCTTATGTACCAGGACTGAGGTAGTGCAGGTAAGGTGCAGTCCCATGGTACAGTACCATGTGTGTGTCTGTCGGCCCACTGGGAAAATGCCTCATATGCCAGATGACCAGACCAGCCTTGCCTTCACTAACCCATCTCTCCCCCTCTGCCAACCTAACCATCACTATCACTACCACCCTTCTCCAATCCCCCTTCTACCCACACTCCTTACCTTACCTCCTCCAGGGGTGGTTTTACAATGGAGACAAAGGTAGGCAACTGCCTTGGACCCATCCATCTTCCCTGAACTGCAGGGGCCTCCAGATCAGCTGCCCGCTCCCAATTCTTTCATAAAAGAAAGGATTTTAAGGGCCCACTAGCTAAATTCACATTGGGCCCCCCAAATTGCTGAATATACCACTGCTCATCTCCCCCTCCTCTGCCAACCTATCTTCCTTCTATCACCCCTCGCCAAGCTTCCCTCTTCTGCCAGCCTAACCATCATTTCCACTACCACCCCTCTCCAATCCCTCCACACCTCACCTCATCTCACCTCGTTGAAGAGATGTATGACGTTCATTATGTCTAAGTGTTACAGTAAAACTTGGGTATTTCTTATTCTTCAGACATGTGACATCGTTACCCTGTCCAATCTAAATCTCGCCACCACCCTCTCTCACCGTCCCTTCTCCTCTTCTCCTCCTCTCCCTCCTCTCTCCTCCTCTCTTCTCCTCTCTTCTCCTCTCTTCCTCTCCTCCTCTGTTCTCTTCCTCTCCTCTCGTCCCTCCGCAGACTGTGAGACTCCGTTCCAGTTCCAGGAGTGTGGCTACCCGTGCCAGAAGCACTGTGTGCTGCAGGCCCAGAAGGAGGCGTGTGTCGGGGAGCAGCACTGCACTCCTGGCTGCTACTGCCCCCAGGTCTGCTGTGCACACACACACACACACACACACACACACACACACACACACACACACACACACACACACACACACACACACACACACACACACACACACACACACACACACACACACACACACACACACACACACACACACACACACACACACACACACACACACACACACACACACACACAGACACACACACCCACACACACACACACACACACACACACACACACACGCACGCACGCACACAAAGTCACACAAACGCACACGCACACACACACGCGCACACACACACGCGCGCGCACACACACACACATACACACGCACGCACACACACAGACACACACACACACGCGCACGCACACACACACACACACACACACACACACACACACACACACACACACACACACACACACAGCGCTGCACTCTGGGCTGCTACTGCCCCCAGGTCTGCTCTGCATTGGCTACACAGCACACACAGCAGCATCATACCACCATAACCTGCTGTGGCCTGGCCCAGCTTCAACACACACACACACACACACACACACACACACGCATGTGCACACACACACACACACACACACACACACACACACACACACACACACACACACACACACACACACACACACACACACACACACACACACACACACACACACATGAACAGACCTTAAATCACAGTGAATGACAAAATTCTCCTTTTTCTTCTCTTTTTCTTTTCTCTCCTTGTGTCACTCACTGCATCGTGCTATCTGTGTGTCTCTGTCACTTTACTAGGCTCTTTACTTCTGCCTTTCTACCTCTACTCTCTCTCTCACTCCCTCTATCTTTCTATTCTCTCTGTCTCTGTCTCTGTCTCTCTCTCTCACTCTCTCTCTCTCTCTCCATCTCATCCTTTTGTTTTCTCTGTCCCCAGGTGTTTCTGTAGAGGTTTTTTTTACAAGTAGATCTTGTGTAAAAGGTATTGGACACAGCATTATTGGACACATAGTTGTATACAAGCTTTATTTGCTCTGCACCAGTCCTGTGCATTGTGGTCCCAGCATGCTCTGATGTAGGGACCTGATTAAAAAACAATTAGAGTAAGCCAGTAATAATTACAGTAATAGCCATTTCCTCCACCACCATGTTTGTCAGTAGGGGCAGCAACTTTATTATATTCTACACAGGACTCTAATTGGTGCGGTCCGGTTCTCGATTCTGATTGGCTGATAGCTGTGGTCAATCGAGCGTAAGCCTACACCTTTCACATGAAGATTCTATGCGCGTCCAAGTTACCCAGCGCATCTACGTCGGTAATGAGAATATGTTGCAGTTGGGGTAGGGAGTCTGCAAGAAGAGCACATCTTTGCACCTTTTTGGTTGGGGTATCAGTGTGATTGCAAAGACATTTTATTCTTGCGGTGTTTATCACCCCTTTTTGAGTTTTTGTAGCGAAGTGTTTTCTGGCAGCGCGACGCACGCACGCAGAGTAACGTTGCCGGGGTAACCACAATCACTTCCTCAACTTGTCAACTCGTCGCGGATTAAATTAATTGTCATTAAAGCGTTTTTTGGTCAGCGATTAAGTGTAACAGTGTTAGATAAGCAATAAGCCACTTGAGTCCGTGGGTTACGCCCGATTGATAACGGGCAAGGGGACGTTTACGGCACTGTGCTTCACGTCGTGCCCCACTCGCCTTGGCCGTTATCAATCGACTGTAACCCACGGCCTCTCGTGGCTTATTGCTTAAATATAGGGAAGGGAACATCACGAGCGGCGAAGGGCATTTGGGCATCGACATCTTGTTATTATTTTTGATAACAAGATCTAAATCTCAGTTATAAACAAATAGAGCAGTGTTTCTCAATCTTTTTTGAACAAACGCCCCTTTCACCTCCCCCGCCCCCCCCCTTTAGTATTGAAAAATAAAGTGGACTAATGCCCCCAATGGGAATTAAGCCCCGCCCCGACTCAGCTGTATTCTTTTAAACGCCTCCTGGGGGGCTGTAGCACGCCCATTGAGTACAATATGCAGTCGGCCCCATGTTGCGCCCCCCTGTCAGTTGGGATGTTAGGCTTTTCTTCACCCTGAGCCAAAACCCGAAATCATGGGTTATGGAAGACACGCTTGCTATTTCCGCAGGTACAGTATTTGCTTTACTGTTTTAAACATTACTCTTCTGCAACGTCCATGCAATCTCACATTGTGTTGTATTCAGAACACAAGAACAAACCTCCCCCTGGCCTAGTGCTGTCATACAGTAGCACACTGGAGAGATATGGTGGCAAGGCAACCTGGCGGAAGATGAAGCACACATTATATTGGAAGGGACTTTTTTTTAAAGCAAAGCTGTGAGAAATAAGAAGACTGGTAGGGAGATAGCACTTTTTTTATTTATAACCTTTTGGATGTACTGTACAGCACCCCAAAGGAATGATCAGCTCCTGCAAGGCTACAGGAGAATGTGTTGAAACCCTTGTGGAGCAAAGATTAATGTTTTGCGCACATTGTTTAACCCCTCCCTGCTTGTGTGTGTGTGTGTGTGTGTGTGTGTGTGTGTGTGTGTGTGTGTGTGTGTGTGTGTGTGTGTGTGTGTGTGTGTGTGTGTGTGTGTGTGTGTATGTGTGTGTGTGTGTGTGTGTGCGCGCGCACGCTTGTGTGTGTGTGTGTGTGTGTGTGTGCGTGCGTGCGTGCGTGCATGCGTGCGTGCGTTCGTGTGTGTGTGCACATGCGTCTGCCTATGTGTGTGCATGTGTCTGTGAGCATGCAGCATGTGTGTGTGCCAGTGTGCGCAGTGTGTGTGTGTGTGTGTGTGTGTGCGTGTGTGTGTGTCTGTGCGTGTGTGAATGCGCAAAAGTGTTATGTGTGTGTCATGTTGTGTGTGTGTGTATATGCGTCTATTGTTTCTAAATGGATGTCCATGTGTGTGTTTCTTCAGGGCTTGCTGCAGCAAAATGGCACGTGTGTGGAGCCAGAGCGGTGCGGTTGTGTTCACGTTATCCATGAGGGAATGGATACGCCCATTACTGTCACCCTCCCACAGGGGGCGATAGTGAGCAGGGGCTGCAGCACCTGGTGAGAGAGCAAGGGATTGTATACTGTACATAGACACATGCACGTGTTATATAGAAACTGTATATTTCTCCCCTCACAGTATGTGTTTGATTGCTTTTCTATAGTTTCAGGAATGGTCTTTGATGTTTATTGCATTTTCTGAGGGGTAGAGGCGTGTGTCTAAAGCTGGGAAGGATTTCTGGTGGGGAATCGAATGAGCCTTCCTCTTTTGATGTTGTGCGGTGGAGAGAGAGAGAGAGAGAGAGAGAGAGAGAGAGAGAGAGAGAGAGAGAGAGAGAGAGAGAGAGAGAGAGAGAGAGAGAGAGAGAGAGAGAGAGAGAGGGGCCAGTGGGTTTCCCCTGTGCTAAATGGCGGTTTTTAGGCTATTTTTGTGCATAGTCACACTGCATAGAGCACATGTACAATGCCCCTCTTTGACCCCTTTCCTGGGCCGTATGTGGGGCAGAGAGAAGCAACCCTCTCTGGGGAAGATGCTTTTTCTGTTTGGCCCTGGAAACCTCAGGTGACACTTGGAGCGATGGGGAACGCTTTTTTAGCTGAAAGCAGATACTGTACACTACAGTAAGAGGTGACGGTAAGGAGGAGATATTTTGGGCTCAGCTTGGGATGGCATTTGAGGGCCGGTGTTGGGTTTCTGTTATGAATAAAGTACAACGCTGTGCTGCAGTTTCAAAAAAGATTTTGATTTTGTCATGCCGATTTTACGACAGTATTACTGTAGTGTACTGTAGTATTATAGTTGGATTAGTGTAGTAGTAAATGTAATAGTCTACTTTAAACCCAAAAACTGCACACTACAGAAATGCCACAATTTATTTCAGAATGGAAAAGGTTACTAAACTGAATTACAAACCCCATGCAATACAGAAAAATAATGTGCATTATTCACATTTGGACAGCACTAGTTTTGGCAGGCCTTTGAGTGAAAGCGATTTTCAGTTAGATGAAACAGGCAATTGCTGACCGATGTTGCTGCTTTCTCAGTTAATCAAGTAGTTGAGAAAGTAGTTTCTAGTGCTGCCACGAAATTAACAAGTTGATTCAATCTTGGCGTGATTGCGCTGGCTATTTAGAAAGTCTCTTGACTTGCGGTGTCAGGGCCGGTTCTAGTCAATGTGGTGCCCTAGGCGAGCATTCCTCTTTGGTTTTAATGGAATTTGAAATTGGCATGTGTAATAGTGTCATACATCTGACAGAGCACAGCTGGTCTACTACCTAGATATATACTGAGTGCCCATTAATAATAATCATCAATATAAAGCTTAATGCTTTATTTTGCTTAATGTTCTAAGTCTGTGGGACTTGGCGCCCCCAAGACATTTGGCGCCCTAGGTGACCGCCTGGTCGGCCTATGCCTAGCGCCGGCCCTGCGCGGTGTAGTATCGACACTGCCTCAAGTCAAATGTCGATGCTAGCTCTGGGGAAATCTATTATTATGCTGCCCTGCTCACACCGCATGACTGATCAACATGGGTCTCTTCAGGTGAGGTCGGGAGTCTCTATGGCAGAGGTGTCAAAAGTAAAAGTGAAAGTAGAAAAAAAAAGAAACACAGTTTCCTTCCAACACGGGTAACTTACTGAGTAACCAGTAGAGATGTGAGCATGTCTTATGATGAGCTTACTCTACACAGGTTGGATAAAGTTTGTGGTGGGTCCTTGTTAGTGGGCAGTCATGGGCGAGCGGTTAGGGCGTCAGACTCGCATCCCAGAGGTTGCCGGTTCGACTCCCGACCCGCCAGGTTGGTGGGGGGAGTAATCAACCAGTGCTCTCCCCCATCCTCCTCCATGACTGAGGTACCCTGAGCATGGTACTGTCCCACCGCACTGCTCCCCATGGGGCGCCACTGAGGGCTGCCCCCTTGCACGGGTGAGGCATAAATGCAATTTCGTTGTGTGCAGTGTTCACTTGTGTGCTGTGGAGTGCTGTGTCACAATGACAATGGGAGTTGGAGTTTCCCAATGGGCTTTCACTTTCACTTTCACTTTGTTAGGTTTTTAGTGATTTTCAGCAACAACACCGTCTAGCTCATTAGGTACAATGTAGTAACTGGTGTAACAGCTTGTTATATCATGTGTGAGTTTTGTACTTAAATCGTGAATTTACTTTTCACTTTCACTTTTGGCACCTCTATTCCATGAGCTGCTGTGGTGTATAAAGTACTGGTTTGGGAGTAGCTGTAATGGAAGTGCACTCCAGGTTCCAGCATGAAGTAACCAGCACCAGAATAAAAATGGTTATAGAGGAGCACAAGCAAAGAGACTGACAGAATCAGGAGAGAGAGAGAGAGAGAGAGAGAGAGAGAGAGAGAGAGAGAGAGAGAGAGAGAGAGAGAGAGAGAGAGAGAGAGAGAGAGAGAGAGAGAGACAGAGGGACAAACAGAGAGAGAGAGAAAGAGAGAGAGAAACTGTGAAAAAAAAGATTAAATGAAAGGTGGACACCGTACAAGGCAGAGATTGATCTGCTTGTTTGGCGTCTTGACACCGGCTTTGTTAAATGCAAATGCAATTAGACTGAGGTGACATGAGAGACGGATGGAGGGAGCGAATGAGATAGACAGCTCCAGGAAGACGACAAGACACACACTCACACTCACACACACACCGCACCACACCGCACCGCACATCAGCTTGATGAATGTGCTCCGGAAGTTTGCGAGGCTGGAAGTTTTTTGGAGCCGCTTGAGTTTTGTAAAATATTTGCTGACGGGATTTAAAAGCTCCTGAGTGACTTCAGCCTACCCCAGTTGGTTAGTGAGATGGAGAATGTCTGCATACCAAATTCACCTCCACCAAACTCCCAAAAGAAAGTCCCCAAAACTCTTAAAAGAGGCGCTAAGTAACTTTTTTTGTTATCACCTTCACCATTAATTAATCACTGTCACAAGTCGGACAATGCTTAAATGAGTCATGAAGGTGAATGGTGACTCTCCAGACACCAGCAAGATCAGGGGTGCATTTCTCGAAAGCGTAGTTGTTAGCAGTTAGCAACTTGGGTAGTTGCCAATAGGAAATTGCATTGCAACCAACAAAGTACCTACCGTAATTAGCAACTATGTTTTCAAGAAATGTACCCCTGGACTGTTGTGCCTACAGGAGCATCTGAAACAAACTTGCCATACGGAAATCTTACTTTAGACATGATGATAACGTGACGGCTGGCGCTTGGATGTAAAACATTTCATGTTGGTCAGTTGTTTTGTACTAGACGTAATGATGACGCATATTTTGTGGAGGTGAAACAGTGTATGGGCAGTTCTCCTCCCTGTTTGTCGGCCACTTGCAGCTACTTTGGCAAACTTTTGCTAGTAGCGGTGTGCCAGACAAAGTGCTGATGCCAAAGTTTGTTAAACTACTTGCTGACGGTGTGCAGACATTCTTTTTTAAATAACTAGCTCCCGCTCTCCTCTTTCCCTTACAGTCTGTGCCATGATGGGACCCTGCAGTGTGATACGCGCGAGTGCGAGGGTGAGTGTTTGATTCATCAGTCTTCACAAAAAACAAAAAGCAACAGTAAAATGCACTTTAATGGAATTATTCATCCCTTGAGTGCACAATCAGTCGATACTTGTGCTGTTTTTTTCAGCTTCATCAGCTTAAAATGGAAAGCTTTAATGTGTTGATCAAGTCATTTCTTTTAGGGCTGAGAAAAACATGAACTCTAATAACGCAAGTATGCTAAAATTATTTTTTTGCCCTAAGCAACTTTAAAATGATTGAGGCATTTAGTTTTGCGTTGTGATGATTATCAGTAATGATTTCAGATGTATGCATCATTTTATCTTAGCTGTGTGTGTGTGTGTGTGTGTGTGTGTGTGTGTGTGTGTGTGTGTGTGTGTGTGTGTGTGTGTGTGTGTGTGTGTGTGTGTGTGTGTGTGTGTGTGTGTGTGTGTGTGTGTGTGTGTGTGTGTGTGTGTGTGTGTGTGTGTGTGTGTGTGTGTGAGGGATTGAGAGAATGTTTACCCACACTGGGGGGGAGTTTGTATGCATTGCCCTGCCACTGCCCTGCCACATGTATTTTCCCTGCCACTTCTTTTCCGTGTGTGTGTCTGTGTCTGTGTCTGTGTCTGTGTCTGTGTGTGTGTGTGTGTGTGTGTGCGTGTGTGTGTGTGTGTGTGTGTGTGTGTGTGTGTGTGTGTGTGTGTGTGTGTGTGTGTGTGTGTGTTTTCTGTGTTCTGTTTCTGTGTGTGTGTGTTCGGTTCTCATGCTGGTGTGTGTACTCTATGTGTGTCTCTCAGTCTCTCCGAGTGAGTGGTCAGAATGGACTCCCTGTTCGCCCTGTGTGCCCCTGTCCGACGCCCGGGCCTCCACTCGGCCCCTGGCGGGTAGTGCCCGAGTGGTGTCGCTCCAGCGGCGCTACCGAGCCTGTTTGGACCTGGACACAGGGCTGCCGGCTGACGGGGATGACCAGAACCAGGGCCCGGACCAGGACCAGGGGACCCAGTGCTCTGAGGAACTGGAGCAGGAGAGGCTCTGTCCCGACCCGGATGTCTGTAGAGGTGAGGGTATGACTGAATGAATGAATGAATGAATGAATGAATGAATGAATGAATGAATGAATGAATGAATGAATGAATGAATGAATGAATGAATGAATGAATGAATGATGTATTTCTCTTTACACCATCATTTAGACTTTCAGTTATATGTCATGAAAAATGTATATTAGTGTGGAGAAAGGGTCCCCATAAGAAGCTAAATACAAGCTTATAAGCTGGGGCCCGCATTTGTGCATTTGGTACAATAGGTATCCTCAGCTACTCCAGTGATCTCTTAACGTTTTCAGGTCGAGGGAGAATTGTACTGGTGCTGGTTCATGCTAGCCTGATTGTCATCGACTTTCAAATCTCTGTTCGAGACTTGCTCTGACCTCGTGCACAACGATGAGCATTTCCAAAATGGCATGGTTGACCTGCCTCCCCCGGTTTGCTACAATACTGGTCAAGGCCAGAAAAGGCTGTGCCAAAGTTTAACCAAACATTTTATTAGACCCAATAAAAAGCCTGTGCTTAAACCACTTCACTGCCTTGAACACACCTCTACCCAGGGAGCTGCTTCAATTTGATTGATTCCCAACAAAGTGGGGGGAGTTCCCGATTTTTCCAGAGCTCAGAAACGATATATATATTGCTTGTGGCCTGACTAGAAGCAACGCCAAAGGTGTTGTGTCACTAGGATGGCTGGCTAGGTTCCTGGCTAGGTAGCCTGGCTAGGTTCCTGCACTTACATAATCTCGACTGATGTGTTCACACCAAAAAGTAAAGGTTGTGGAACCACAGGGACCAAAGGAGACTTTGGTTTCTCTAAGCCAGGGTTTCCCAAACTGGGGTGCGTGCACCCCTGGGGGTGCGCGGCCTGTCAGAAGGGGGTGCGTGAACTGAATAGAGCAATGGTGGATATGTGCGTTTTGTGTGCAACATTAATGAACATTGGGTAGTTTTAGTTGTTTGATTAATTGTATTCTGGAAGGATACATCTGAAGTATAATTTATAACTCCTAGACTTGTCATTCAACAAGTTCCATTGTAATGATGGCAGAAAAAAAACGTCAGGTTGATTGGAAATGAGAATTGCGCTGTGCAACATTCGCTTAGGGGGTGTGCGAAACACATTGAAATGTAAAAGGGGTGCGCAGGGGGAAAAGTTTGGGAACCGCTGCTCTAAGCGAACTGTGACGACAAAGTAGATGTACATAAGTAGGTTCATCGAGATGTGGTAAAGCAAACAAACAGTGTTAAGGTGGGTTTCTCACCGTTAAGCACCTACGCTCCCAGTTCACCAATCCGACAACAGTAAGTGTGAGGAGAACACAAAGACTTATCGCTCGTTTGTTACTGCCACTGTGTCCTGTGCCCAGTCTCGATTAGATCTAGTTCTGCTCGTTTCAACTCCAAAGTGACAGATGCTTGATGCCAAAAAGCTGGCACTGGCAGAGCCTTGCGAAAATGGATGGGCCCCATGTGGATACCACAATGTCACAGTGCTCTGTCTCTCAAATCTTTCGAAAGCGTGCTGGCTGGACATTGGCATTGCCACAGACTGCAGATTGGTCCTGGTGGAAAAGGCCTATTAGGACAGCAGTAGTGATGTTGTCACACAAATGAGTTGCCGACTTCAATAACAGAAGTATGGTATGCTTTTGGAAGTAATGTACAATATTTACACAAGTTGTACTCTGCGCACGTGCACACACACACACACACACACACACACACACACACACACACACACACACACACACACACACACACACACACACACACACACAGACACATAAGTCAGGTCGTCAAGCATTTTGATAGAGATGGAGTACTAATTTACATGCACACACACACACACATGCACACATAGAGACACACACACACACACACACACACACACACACACACACACACACACACACACACACACACACACACACACACACACACACACACACACACACACACACACACACACACACACATGTGCGTGCGCGGTACATTCCCAATTTAGTCACAATATTCCCACAGAGTAGTGCAGATATATCCCTGTCTTTTTACTGGTAATGAAGACATAGCTCACCTGATGATGCTGATATTTCGCTTGTTCTACCATAACTCCTTGTCAGAAGCGATCAATGTAAGATATGCTGTAGGTCATTGTGTGCGAAGAACTATGTTCAATACTATCCAATAGCATAGACTGCGTGGACATAAGATCGCAAGTCTCATTTTTATTGGTGGGGTTCATGGATGGAAACAGGGAGAGACTACTGCAGGTGCCCCGAGTCTAATATAATAAGTCAGTAATCAGATTGTGTGTGTGTGTGTGTGTGTGTGTGTGTGTGTGTGTGTGTGTGTGTGTGTGTGTGTGTGTGTGTGTGTGTGTGTGTGTGTGTGTGTGTGTGTGTGTCTGTGTGTCTGTGTCTGTGTGTCTGTGTGTCTGTGTGTGTGTGTGTGTGTGTGTGCGTGTGTGAGCGCACGCGCAGGGCCACTGACAGCTTCCGCTGGGCCCAGGACAAAGTCCTCTGAAAAGGCCCCCTACCCAATACATACAATGTAATGGGGACACATTTCTGGCCCCCCTATCTATCTGGTCCCAGGACGACAAACCCGCTTGCCCTCTCCCGTCTGCGGGCCTGTGTGTGTGTGTGTGTGTGTGTGTGTGTGTGTGTGTGTGTGTGTGTGTGTGTGTGTGTGTGTGTGTGTGTGTGTGTGTGTGTGTGTGTGTGTGTGTGTGTGTTTGTGTGTTCATGGGCGGCAGAGTTCCATGTACGAAAGCGTCAGCTAATTGCAATGCAATGCAATGTAGCAGCTGTGTGTTTCTGTGGGAGGTCCCTCGTGTGTATTCCATATGTTCCTTACAAAAGCTACACATTTTTTGCAGAACTTTCTGTTTAACACCTTATTTGGACTGCAGACCCACAGAGATATTACAGATGGATTATTAGGAATACATATTTTATCCAGTTAACGCTTTACACTATTTACTGACTTGTTACCTTAATCGCCTCATTACAACAACAGGCTCTCATTAGGTACATTGCATGATATTAAATTGCATTGCAGAACATTGCACTTAGCCAATGCTTTTATCCAAAGCAACTTATAGTTATTTCAGGGTTATCTAGTGCCTTGCTCATGCCTCTTCATCCATGGATAGAGGTGTAGGGAGAGGTAAGGGTGGGATTCGAACCTGCAACCCTCTGATCTTAAAACCACCTCCTTAACCATCAGGCCACGGCTGCCACTTCCTTTCAACAAAGGTTACTAAATGGTATACTAATAGTCTGGGTATATAGACATGTTATTCATAGGTTTCACATTTACAAACATTCGTGGGGTGAGGAGGGGCAAGATGCTTAGCAACCAACCACATGAGCTCATTTTGTGAATGACAGCTGCATTTTCCAACAATCAGAGTGTACAGCCAGGGCTGCGCAGCCGGGGGTGTTAACAAATGTGCAACCCATGTGTGCAGGACCATAGAAAAGAATAGAATAGAATAGAATAGAATAGAATAGAATAGAATAGAATAGAATAGAATGGAAAATAAGTACTATAGACTATTGATGTTACCATGCAAATATAGTATGAACACATTTTTTGAATGATTTCACAGAGACAGAACTCTCCCCCCCAGGGGAATCTCTGCTCACTCTTGCGTTGAGGACCGCTGATGATTAGACAGAAGATCCCCCACCGTTGTAGAACACTGTAGCCGTGCTCCGCGCGCATGCTAACGAGGTCTCGTTAAATCCCTCTGATGCTGATGCTGATAAAGGAAGGCCTTTAATTGCCACATCCAGGGCTGCCGACAGCTTTTGCTGGGCCCAGGACAAAGTCATCTGAAAGGGCCCCCTACCCAATACATACAATATACTATAATGGGGACACAATTCTGGGCCCCTATCTACCTGCGCCCAGGGCAACACCCCCCACCCCGCAATTCTGGGCCCAGGGCATGGGCGTAATTTCCACGGGGGTTAGGGGGGTTTTGACCCCCCCAGACTTCAAACCCTGACAATATAACCCCCCTTATATAATTGTACAACCCCCCCTATATAATTACAGTACTAGTCTTGCATGAACAACTTTACTTTATTTTATGTAAAATAGTGAAAAATAGTTTCGTTCAGTTATGTTTAATCATGTTGTAATGTAACCCCCCCTGCCCCCTTGGTATTCCCCAAATCTGCGTTAGTTGTGTACAATCAATGGGGGAGGTAGATGGACACTCCCAACTGAGATCGCTCCCGGACGTGTAGTCCCAGGTGTTTCTATCACTCCCGGACGTGTAGTCCCACCCGATTATATTTCACGTATTATCATACACTGCCACATACAAGCAATTTAGGGTTAGGGTTAGGTTTAGGGTTAAGGTTAGGGTTAGGGTTAGAAACAAAAAACTAACATCAAAAAGATAACTAGCTCCGTTATATGGCGGTGGGATCGATAGTCTGGCTAGTGGGAGCGAGCCGACCGGGGAGCGTCCTGCGTTGGGAGCGACAATCAGGGAATCTCTCAATGGGTAATCCTCTTCTCCACTATCCCAAATTCAAACTGATTAGCGATCAGCTTTATCAAGTATTGTCAATTGTTTTTTTCTACTTTTAACTTGCAATTGCCACATGATCATGCGTGGATGCGTCTTTGGCACAAGAGACATTATTTCCGAGTGTTTTGAGAACCTATTGTACCACTGCCTTTCTGCCTGTCAGTTAGTTATATAGCTATTTTATGCTAGGTTACGACAGACAGCTAGTTCAATAACACTGGACGTGGCTGGCTATTTTGGACGTTGATGGCTAGCACTTGGGATATTTACTCAAACCAACACATTTTGTGAAACCCTAGCAATCGGACGTCTGTTTGTTTTATTTCACGTCATTTAAGTAGTTTTTGGTTACCCCCTGTCCAGTTGCCTGCGTGATTTCCTATGATAGTATCCACTTCAAATGAGAAGCTTGTTCAATGCAGCTGAACCAAAATGCCTGTAAGTTTTTTTGACACCAATAGTAAACACATCCATTTTAAATAAGATGTATTGTGGCATTATATTTTGTTTTCAAAATCGCATTTGTTGACAACAGCCAAGCGATTACAGTTTGTTTCGCCAGTGAAGTAATGAAGAGAGACACGAGAGAGGGTTGGGGAGACAAGGGGTTCCTTCCTCGCGTGACACTATGCGTGGCTGTGCTTGGAGTGAGACAGAGGAGGTCCTCTCAATATTTTTGTCGCCAGTCGCCACTGTATATTTAGTTATAAAAAAAACAACAACAGTCAATTGTATAAATAATGGGTATGGGATATTATGTAGCCAGCAGGCTACTTTAATTTCTACCACAGCAACTTTCTTCTGATCATATGATTAACAACATGGCGAACAGCAGACAAGAGATCCTATTTGTGCAGCATCCTGATTAGTGATTGATGGTTGGGATATGTCATTCATATTTGGCACTGCATCAAAGATTTTATCAACCATCTCTGACTGTAGCTTTCTTCTGATCATATGAATTAGGCCTACTAAGCAAAGGGTAGGAATGTTTTTAATTAATTAATTAATTCATTAACTCATCTTTGCTTTATTGCTATATGCCACATTACAAATGGAGATTTTCTGACAGCTTGACTTTAGCCTGATTGGGAAAATGCATTCTCTAAAACTCTGATGTGAGTTTGCTGCCAAGCCATTTGAACATTAACTGAGGTTTTTTTTTTATATCAGGTTCAAAAACTTGATTGTGCAGGTCACCAAAGAGAGATCCAAGGCCAAGGAGGTACAGGTGATGAGAGAGAGACTGGTGTCCAGAGAGAGAGACGAGGAAGCACAGATGAGAGGGAGAGAGAAGGAGGTGACAAAGGAGGTGAACCAGTTCAAGAGATCGAGTATGAAGGTGTCAGAGGAGGTGCAGCAAGGAGAGAGAGGCAACGGAGGAGATGTAGCAGTTGAGCAACAGAAAGGAGGTGATGGAGGAAGTGCATCAGTTGAAGACAGAGGGAGAGAACGAGGCGAAGGAGAATCGGATGACCAAAAACAGGGAGAGAGAGTACAGAGAGAGACAGCGCAGGAGGCACAAATGACCAGGTAACATACATAACTGTACATGCAAATACTGAAGAAAACTGTTTAGCCATTTAATTCATTTAGATGGAAATCTTGACCCCCCCAATTGTCAGCATAAAGTTACGCCCTTGCCCCAGGGCAACACCCGTTCTCGGCCCCCCATCCAATACATACAATGTAATGAAAACCCAAATTTGGGCCCCCTGTCTCCCTGGGCCTGGAACAGCTGACCCCTTTGCCCCCCCCCTGTCGGCTTCCCTGGCCACATCCACTAATTACTCCAGCCGCTTATGTGTGATTGCTCTCAGCGTTCTGTCAAGGAAATTAGCATATATATCTGTCCCTGCCTGGTCCCACAGATTTGATATTATTATTGTATATAAAAAATGTATTTTTAACGGCAACACAGAGTTTGATCGTCGTGCTCGCTTGCTGCATTATGAAATTGCGTCCTGCGGTGTCTCAGAATAGTGATAATAAAAAAGAATAAAAATATGATATCTTCCTATGATCCACAGAAAGTAATATGGTTTGGACATCATTTTCATTTTGAGTGAGCTATGTCTTTTAATAAAAAAGTTTTCCTTCTTCAAAGAGTATATGCAGTTAGCGCCTTTTAATACCTTGCATGCTAGTTTGCCGTTTAGTTTCACGGTCACACACCCTCAGATCAGCAGTATGTAGAGTGTGGCTCGGGCCGGTTTTTTCTCTCCGAGCCCGGCCCTCAGCCGACAGAAAAGTGATCGACCCCGACCCGAGCCCGAGACTAATTAAAATGTTTGTGTCCGAACCCGTCCGAAGCCCGAGACCACTGTAATAACAACAGAACCTGTGCGCAAGCAAGATTTTCTATGTGGGCTCCTCCATACTCAAAATACCACGTGATAAATAGCCAGGATAGGCAAAGACGTTAGGATAAGGCAATTTGCAGTAGCCTAATTAAGTTACGCACGCATAGTAAGTATAAACACACACACACACACACACACACACACACGTGACAGTGCACCTTATGTTTCTTTCGGTTAGACCAGAGATGTCGGGTGCGGTGATAAAATGCATGGGAGGGGCGTGAGAGGATAAGAAAGGCGAAAACTAACGAATACGTTTTGGATGCGGTCAGCGCGGCTATGGAACATTTGTTACGTTACTGTTACTGTGCAAATAAATCCCAACGAGCCCCGTAAAGATGCCGCTCCTTGTCGTTAAGAAGGATGGGCTATAAGTTCACCGAAGAACAGTAGCCTGTTCGGCCCTCCAAGAGAATCATTTCCCCTGATGTCCATGCGGTCAATATAAAATCAGGAAAGGTTGCACGCGCATAGTTACAACTGTACAGTAGGCCTAAAAGTGACAAGAATTAAGAACCTACGTGAAGGACATGAAATGTCACAGCGGACAAAATAGTAACAGGAAACCTCTCCGCCTACCTTAGGCAACTCCACGTAGCGTGTGCGTCTTCTTTAATCCACATTATGCTCATTGCTACCCCACGCTGGAAATGTAATCCTTGGCGAGCAAAGCAGTGACAAACTTCGTCATTTTATGTTCAACACTTAAGACAGCATCGAAGGCATGCTAAAACATGGCCTAGGCCTACAACAAAAGACCACGCGTTCACTGACAACTGTTGATTTGGCGCTTATTAAGAAAGCAAGTTGACTCGGCATTCCTGCTCGGCTGACTGGGAGTGAGCGTCCATGTTGCCGCTGGTAACTGGCGCGTGCATACAGCCAATAATAATCACTCGCACGAGTAGCCTACCAACATTTTCATTTATGCATATTCAATTTCTTATTTTTTAATCACAAAACTGCCGTTTGCATGAACTGAAACGTTTCCTCTGGTTGCTTACACTTTTCACAATGTCTGTTTGCTTCAAGACCGAGTCCGAACCGAGTCCGACAGATATTCTATTTTTTTTGTCCGAGTCCGGCCCGGCCCGTCGGGTTCCGACCCGGCCCGTCGGGCTTCGGTCGGGTTGCCATGCTCTGGCAGTATGTCATCTGGATGGACACTTTTATCCAGACTGACTCAGACTACAGGGAGTGTTACTCCTCAAGCACCCCAGGATTGAGTGCCTCACTTGGGCTCACTGTAATGACAGGACCTGGGTTAAACCCAGAAACAGGTTTTTACTACATAAAAGCATGTGCTGCTCACTATAGTTCAAACTGCCAAACTGGAGTGCTACCATGGACAACATACCATGCGAGAACGAAAACAAACCAAAACCAAACCTGTATCCAACCAAATATGCTAGTCTTAGCTATAACGCATATGACATACATACACGTACATAATCTGACATGACACCCAGCCAGATATAGTAAAAGTAAAAATAGAAGTAGAAAAAGAAAAGTACAAGGTGTTCTGCTGTGTGGTTTGATTGCACAGTGACTTTGGCTGTGTGTGTGTGTGTGCAAGGGCGTAACTTTATGCTGACAATTGGGGGGGTCAAGATTTCCATCTAAATGAATTAAATGGCTAAACAGTTTTCTTCAGTATTTGCATGTACAGTTATGTATGTTACCTGGTCATTTGTGCCTCCTGCGCTGTCTCTCTCTGTACTCTCTCTCCCTGTTTTTGGTCATCCGATTCTCCTTCGCCTCGTTCTCTCCCTCTGTCTTCAACTGATGCACTTCCTCCATCACCTCCTTTCTGTTGCTCAACTGCTACATCTCCTCCGTTGCCTCTCTCTCCTTGCTGCACCTCCTCTGACACCTTCATACTCTATCTCTTGAACTGGTTCACCTCCTTTGTCACCTCCTTCTCTCTCCCTCTCATCTGTGCTTCCTCGTCTCTCTCTCTGGACACCAGTCTCTCTCTCATCACCTGTACCTCCTTGGCCTTGGATCTCTCTTTGGTGACCTGCACAATCAAACAAGTTTTTGAACCTGATATAAAAAAAAAACTCAGTTAATGTTCAAATGGCTTGGCAGCAAACTCACATCAGAGTTTTAGAGAATGCATTTTCCCAATCAGGCTAAAGTCAAGCTGTCAGAAAATCTCCATTTGTAATGTGGCATATAGCAATAAAGCAAAGATGAGTTAATGAATTAATTAATTAATTAAAAACATTCCTACCCTTTGCTTAGTAGGCCTAATTCATATGATCAGAAGAAAGCTACAGTCAGAGATGGTTGATAAAATCTTTGATGCAGTGCCAAATATGAATGACATATCCCAACCATCAATCACTAATCAGGATGCTGCACAAATAGGATCTCTTGTCTGCTGTTCGCCATGTTGTTAATCATATGATCAGAAGAAAGTTGCTGTGGTAGAAATTAAAGTAGCCTGCTGGCTACATAATATCCCATACCCATTATTTATACAATTGACTGTTGTTGTTTTTTTTATAACTAAATATACAGTGGCGACTGGCGACAAAAATATTGAGAGGACCTCCTCTGTCTCACTCCAAGCACAGCCACGCATAGTGTCACGCGAGGAAGGAACCCCTTGTCTCCCCAATCCTCTCTCGTGTCTGTCTTCATTACTACACTGGCGAAACAAACTGTAATCGCTTGGCTGTTGTCAACAAATGCGATTTTGAAAACAAAATATGATGCCACAATACATCTTATTTAAAATGGATGTGTTTACTAGGGCTGGGTAAAATAATCGATTCAATCGATAATCGATCAATATCATTTAAAATTCACATAATCGATTCACAGGGCACAAAATCGATTTTTTTGCTCTTTTTCTTTTTGTTTTTTTTTGTTTCATTTAGGTGTATGGAAAATACCCAGTAGGTATTAGTCAATTAGGCCTAGGCCTACTTATTACAAATTAGCAATCTGTTAACACTGTCAAGCCACAGCCCTTTGACATTTTTATATAAAAATAGGCAACAGCATCTTTTGTGGGAAATCCTTTCACCAAAAACGGAACGGATTGAATCGATTTGGAGTGAATCGAATCGAATCGTGATTAATCGATTCAAAACCCTCAGAATCGAAATCGAATCGATACAGGAACATAGCTGCAATACCCAGCCCTAGTGTTTACTATTGGTGTCAAAAAACTTACAGGCATTTTGGTTCAGCTGCATTGAACAAGCTTCTCATTTGAAGTGGATACTATCATAGGAAATCACGCAGGCAACTGGACAGGGGGTAACCAAAAACTACTTAAATTACGTGAAATAAAACAAACAGACGTCCGATTGCTAGGGTTTCACAAAATGTGTTGGTTTGAGTAAATATCCCAAGTACTAGCCATCAACGTCCAAAATAGCCAGCCACGTCCAGTGTTATTGAACTAGCTGTCTGTCGTAACCTAGCATAAAATAGCTATATAACTAACTGACAGGCAGAAAGGCAGTGGTACAATAGGTTCTCAAAACACTCGGAAATAATGTCTCTTGTGCCAAAGACGCATCCACGCATGATCATGTGGCAATTGCAAGTTAAAAGTAGAAAAAAACAATTGCTCAATACTTGATAAAGCTGATCGCTAATCAGTTTGAATTTGGGATAGTGGAGAAGAGGATTACCCATTGAGAGATTCCCTGATTGTCGCTCCCAACGCAGGACGCTCCCCGGTCGGCTCGCTCCCATAGCCAGACTATCGATCCCACCGCCATATAACGGAGCTAGTTATCTTTTTGATGTTAGTTTTTTGTTTCTAACCCTAACCCTAACCTTAACCCTAAACCTAACCCTAACCCTAAATTGCTTGTATGTGGCAGTGTATGATAATACGTGAAATATAATCGGGTGGGACTACACGTCCGGGAGTGATAGAAACACCTGGGACTACACGTCCGGGAGCGATCTCAGTTGGGAGTGTCCATCTACCTCCCCCATTGATTGTACACAACTAACGCAGATTTGGGGAATACCAAGGGGGCAGGGGGGGTTACATTACAACATGATTAAACATAACTGAACGAAACTATTTTTCACTATTTTACATAAAATAAAGTAAAGTTGTTCATGCAAGACTAGTACTGTAATTATATAGGGGGGGTTGTACAATTATATAAGGGGGGTTATATTGTCAGGGTTGGAAGTGTGGGGGGGTCAAAACCCCCCTGACCCCCGTGGAAATTACGCCCATGTGTGTGTGTGTCTCAGGATATCTGCACAGGAGAACTCTGTGACACCTGTGCTGTGTCAGTGAGACACGGTGTGTTAGAGTGAGCTCCCGTTACGTAACCATGGCAAATAGAAGATGCACCGCGAGTGTCGCCGCGGTGACATTGAGCTGAGTGTCTGCTGGAGATGCGGAGTCCTGCAGCATACAGTAAACTAGGTCACTGGGAAACTGAGCAGCATACAACAGTTAACATACAAGTGTATATGAGGAGTTCAGATGCAAAACCCCCTAAGTGCCTTTTCAGAAAATAATCTTAATTCATTTTTTTAAATACAAATCTATCAAAATTGCATATTTCTTTATTTTATTTACGTAATATAAGTATTTATATGTATTATCAAGTACATGCATGTAAACCAAACCAACAACGGGGTTCTCTAAAAATATAGAAGTGTAGGTCTTCAGAAATGGAGTTAGGGGGTTTTGCATCTGAACTCTTCATATGCAGTATCTGGATTTGACTATGCCGTCATACAAAGCAAAAAGGCAGTAGCTGGATTGTTGTTGAAAATTAGTTATGGTATTGTGATTTTGATGACCTATAGTAAATATTGATAAAATGATTCATCTGCAAAGAATGTACTAATGGAGCCTTTCGAACAACAAACAGTTGCATGTCAATGATCTACCTAACACTACTTAGGCTGGACAACAGAATACTTTTAAAATAATTGTACTCAGTTCAGAGCTGTGCGCAGTTACTGCCTTTTGCTTTGTAGTGCAGCATGCATGTACGTACGGATATGATGAATGGACAAAAGAAAACTGGAGCACTATTTCAGAGACTATATAGGGCTGCAGCAAATTTAAACCATGCATTTGGAAGCATATTGAGTCATCTTTCCAATGATGGCAGGGTGTTTGTGCAAGCAATAGTATGGCCATTAAAAAAAATCCAATAAAGCTTGATGCAAATGCTGATGTAATGAACGTGTATCAGTTCTCTTGTTGCCTTGAAAGCAGTAAAAAATAATGATACCGGAGTGTCACAGCTTCCTCCTTCTTTTATGATGACCATAGTATCTGTTTCTTTGCATGGTCATTAAGTGTGATAAAATCTGAAAGACAGTGGAATAGATCTCAATATGCATGGTTTCTAAGTTGAGGTATCCAAAATAATCGAGGACCTTAAACCTTAATTTCAAAGTTTTTTCCTTTTCCACTCTGAATATTCTGTATATATACGTGTACATATCACACAGGCCTGAATAAAAGTAGACTCCATCGTGTGAATGTGCAACAACCGTTACCGTGGTGACAAGGTTGTACGCATTAATGTGTCTCGCTTGTTGACATGGCAGAGCGGAGCCACATGCAACAACAGCACATAAACAGCTATCAGAGTTATTATTTATAATGATGAGTGGTTATCATGTCTCTTCCACACCTACAGGCACGCTGGCCCTCCGCATATGTTGCTGTGGCATTCTGATGTTTGTGCATGTGAAGGAGGTTGGATGTGAGCTGTGTTGCCAGATGTGTCTGATCAAATCCCGCCCAAAAGGTTCTCAAAAACCGCCAAAATGTGCTAAATTCTGCCCAAATTCAACAAATTGCACTGATTTATATGGGCCCAAAACTGCATAAAAAAACACAGAATGGCCAATTTTTCCTGATTTTACCCGCAGACGGTCATCCTTAGTAGCCCATTTGGGCAGGTAACCGCCCAATCTGGCAACACTGATCCTGATGTTTGTGCACGTGAAGGAGGTTGGATGTGAGCTCTGTCTGTAGGCGTGCAGGTGGATGGCTGTATGGATGTGAATTGGGGAGCGTGTGAGTAAATAAATGTGTTCATGTACTGTATACAGTTACAGACAGAGCTCTGAATAGAACAAGCATGTACTGCAAGAACACCCAGGCCCTTCAGTATGGTTTTCTCTGACCAAAGCATTTATCTCCAGTTTGTGTTCCATTGATGTATGTGAGAGACCCAGGGTGTGTGTGTGTGTGTGTGTGTGTGTGTGTGTGTG
>NC_085865.1:45527444-45529944 GCF_034702125.1 Engraulis encrasicolus
TCGCCACAGGCATAACAGCTGGCGGAAACCAGCTTTGCCTTTATGATGATTTTATTTATATTCATTTATATTATTATTATTATTATTATTATTATTATTATTATAATTATTATTATTATTATTATTATTATTATTATTATTGTTGTTGTTGTTTTATCCAGACATGCACACGTCAGACTCAAAATTTACACTCGCACACACACTCTTTATTTTATTTATCATTTTATTTATATTCATTTATATTATTATTATTATTATTATTATTTATTTATTTCGTCTAGCTCCACACAGCCACAATCCAGACGTCAGACTCACACGTCAGCCTCAAAATACAGACTGGCACACACACTCACTATGTAGAATACTGTTGAGGAACACAGCAAGGCCAGAGGCGACACAGCTGGCAGGAGCCAGGAACACGTTGTTTCTTTACTAGCTTTTTGAGCTTTTTCAGCATTTGTTCTCTTACTTGACAAAGCCAAGTCCCGGCAAGTTGGAATTCAAACAGTCACAATGGTGAAAGAGACACGCATGCACGCACGCACGCACGCACGCACGCACGCACGCACGCACGCACGCACGCACGCACGCACGCACGCACGCACACACACACACACACACACACACACACACACACACACACACACACACACACACACACACACTTTTGAGTTCACGCAATCACACACGCACACACACACACTCTCTCTCTCGCTCACACACACACACACCACACACACACTTTTGCCTTCACTGTACACTCTTGTAGTTTCACACATTCACACTATAATGCACACACACAGACACACGCACACGCACACACACTCACACACACGCACACACATTTTTTTCTCAGTTCACACCCTCACAATGCAGAAACGGACAATGCTGATTCGGACATTGAGACTGTGCAAACGGCGTGTTCTCACAGCCTGTGCAGTGCCTGCCTTCTGTGTGTGAATAGCCAATGAGCCAGAGGGGCAAGAGGGGCCAGAACAAAGCTGGCTCAGCCCAGACTTCAGCTGAATAAATCACTTCACTGGTAGAGACAGTGCTTTTCTACCCTAGCCCACCTCTGACTTAGGGATGCAAGTGTGTGTGCATTCATGCTGCGTGTACGTGTGTGTACGTGTAAGGTGTGTGTGTGTATGTGTATGTGCATGTGTTCGTGTCAGGTGTCTGTGTCTGTGTGTGTGTGTGTGTGTGTGTGTGTGTGTGTGTGTGTGTGTGTGTGTGTGTGTGTGTGTGTGTGTGTGTGTGTGTGTGTGTGTGTGTGTGTGTGTGTGTGTGTGTGCATATCTGTGCGTGTGTGTGCGTGCGTGCGTGCGTGTGTGTGTGCGTGTCTGTGTCTGTCTGTGTCTGTGTGTGCGTGTGCGTGTGCATGTGTGCGTGTGCGTGTGTATGAGGTGTAGGTAGTATGAGGTGTACTATGTGTGTATGATGTGGGGAACAAAAGGAACACGCCTTCAGGTCCTGTGTGAACACTGCCTGTCTGAGCTTAAAGAAACCCCACCAGAATGAGCCAACCGTGTGGGCTACACTTCAAAGAATTTCAATTTTAAATGAAGGAACGTCCTTCCTTTCTCATCTACATGCGAGTCATCTCTGTGTGGGCCCCTATGAAAAAGGAAGACAGGCACAGTCCACTGATCAAAAGTAATTCATGAAATCCCCCACCCCCATCTCAGATTCCCCATCTCAGATTTATCTGTCTGGCTGTCGGCTGTCATAATTGATATCTTGCACTCTAACTAGATGTCCATTCATCCATATCCATATCCATCTAATAATGTAAAGGGAGCTGTCAATGTCGATATATCATGTCATGCCGCACTCATTTCTATTGCTTTGGATGTATGTTATATTGGTGAATAAAGAAAGAGAAAAAGGCAAAGTGCAATAACTGTCTGAAAATGGCAGTTGTATAAATGCACACTCAAACATAGTCTGCCTACACCACATTTTTATGAATGCCCTGTCAAACAATAGTCATTCATATGTCAGTTGGAGAATAGTGTTGCATGTATGTACTTTCCTAACAGGAAGAAGCGAGAGGTTTGGTCACTCAACAAAGAGTTTATATTAACTCAATTTCCAAACAATTTGAAACTCACTTTCAACAAGTTGTGCACTGTTGCCTTTACTAGACAGAATATAGGGACGCATCTCCTCAGTTAGGCAGCTTGCAGTCAAAGCCACTGTCAGCTTTTACCGGGCCTGGGACAAAATCATCTAAGCTAAGGGCCCAAATCTCAATGCATCTAATGTCATGGGGTCCCAATTCTGGGCCAGCCCATTACCTGGGCCCGGGACAACTGACCCCTTTGTCCCCCCATGGTGATCGTGGATAAATGGGTTCTGTCCTCGGGGTGTGCTTTCTCTGTCCTGTGAGTAAGGTATCCTGCCCCAACAGTAGCTGATGTAAGCGATCCTGTTTCAGCTTTATCAGATTTTATAGGCCACCCAAAACCGCCGTGCCCTACTGGTAATGGACTCTCCT
>NC_085865.1:45537444-45542444 GCF_034702125.1 Engraulis encrasicolus
CGCTCAATCTTTCTCTTCATTCTCCCTCTCTCTGTCTGTCAATCTCTGTCTTCCTCATGCCAGCGTGTGCACAGGAGGCGTGTTCAATTGCAGCGAGGACGTATGTGACGGTGAGTGACCTTGAGAAGTTTTCTTGATGCTTGTAAGCATTTGTTCTACACCCCCCCCCCTTTCTCAGAGGTCCTCCAGGGACGGATTATGATTCCATGATGGGCCCCTGGGTCAGACAGCAAGAAAGGCCCCCCTCAATGGATGTTGCTACAGTAGTCTTAGGCCAGATGTGGGAGTCTGTGGTGTTGGTTGAGAATGATTTGAAAATGCAGTTCTGAAAAGTGCAAATTTAACACAATTTGAGAATGAAAATATAGAGATGTAACAGAGGCCAACTAGCAGAGTGTGGCTTGGAACATTAGTAAACCTCCTTCCTAAAAGCCTCATACAGTACCGGTAGCGATGTGCTAGCGGACTTGTCCTTTAGCTTAGCGGTATTGTACTGTGCCTCCCATACCAGAACCTATGCGTTGACTAGGAGGTGCGAGTTTGAGCCTCGAGTGGCTGACTGCGCAGGAACATCTGCAGAGGCTTGGGCTTCATGGCCCCCTTGAAACACTCAGGCCCCTGGGCCCAGGCCCAGTAGGCCCATGCAGTTAACTGTCCTTGCCTAAATTCCCGCCCCTTTCTCAGATGTCCTCCAGATGTGAATACCACTGATCTTCTTATACACTGCTGTCAGATGTATGCATATCCATTACCTTTCGAAACTCTACAATCAAATGGTCCCATCAAAAATACAGTATTTCACGTTCCCTTCTTCTATTCTCTCTGGTGATACCACTGCTCCTCAATAACACTTTGATGCAGATTTAATTTCCCTTCTGATGCCTAACTATCAGATCCACTTTTTTGTGCTGAGCAAGGACATTTCCAAGGCTTTGACCGGATGATGCCTAGCATGCAGATGTTAATCACATCCAACACACTTCACTTTCCCGCCATCACCTGTCCTCAGTAACGCTCAAGTGTAAAAGAAACAGTAGAAAAAAATTGGAGAGCTTCTGTGATTAAACCCCTCTGCGAATTCAAGGTCGGCTACAGCACACAACAGTGTGAAGATCTTAGAGAAAGGCAAACATTGTAGTATTATTATTATTTAGTAGAGATGGCGAGTCTTGGCGACAGCTCTCCAGAAGGTTAAAAGTGTCTTCTCTTCACATGATGAAGGCTTTCCTGGCAGGCTTTGGGGATTTCTGGCTGTCCCCCGAAGTCCTGACAAGAGCCATTACATTGCACGCCTGTGGAATAATAATAATAATAATCACGTCTTGTGTTATGTCATCCGCTAGGGTAGCTAGCTCTCATTAGCGCTGTACTCTCACAAACCAAGATGTTCATTAATCTGGATGAGTTGCAGGAGCACAGTGTACTCGCGGGACTTTAATAAAGGGACACAGAGTTAGAGGGAAATGTCTTGGTGTGGGGTTACTAATGACAGTAATGGTCTTATTAGCTGTGTTAAAAGGCTCCCAAAAACCCTTCTCTTGACAACAGCATCTTTATCAACCTAACTAACGATTTTAACTTACGCAGGGCTATGTGCACTCTCCTCTTGTGTCGTACATTCTCTCCTCATGACTGTCTCGTATTTGCTGTGTCTTGATGTTTTTTTTTAAAGTTAATCAAACTTGTGCATACAATACAATACAATGCAATACAATACAATGCAACCCCATGCAATACAATGCAAGACAAGGAAAGACAATAGTATTCAATGAAATGCAAGAGAAGACAGCGTACCTATTGTGTCTCCTAACAATTACATTTTCTTTCTGGTGGACTGTCTAAGGCTACCTTTTCATGTAGATCTCAAAAGAGAATTCCATGAACAGAAAATGTCCTAAAACAGACAGTCGAATGTGGAGGTGGAAACTGTGGATGAGACTGTGGCCTGGGTGGAAATACTGTATAAGAGCTCAGGGAGAAACAAACATTCAAGGTGACCTGTTTCTTGAAAACAATGGAGATGCGGAGAGAACGGGGGCACGTTTCTTGAAAATGTAGCTGTTAGCCAGTTAGCAACTTAAGTAGTTGCCAATGAGAAATTGCATTGCAAGCAACAAAGTAGCAAATGTAGTTAGCAACTATGGTATCGAGAAACGCACCCCTGGTTTCTTCACTTCAGCATGATTTCCACTGTAAACAGGTCGTCTAGATGGCCATTATCTGTTCCTCATTTTTTCTCTTCATATATGAGTCGTTATACCAGCTTCTGTATTCTGAATCTGTGCTGTGATTTTTTTGTCTGTGGATGAGTCATTTTCAACTGTTTTAATGTGCAGACAGTTCATCCATAAGTGAAGAACTTGTTAGAATACTGTATGTTGTAATGTAAGCAGCACCTGACTTGTTGTATAATGTAATGTGTAATGGAAAGAAGGATGACGTGTTTTGAAGAAATGTATGTCCCTGTACGACCATGACTCTCCACCGAGCACCCACTTATGTGATGTTTGTGTCCCCACCTTAGTGGATTGTGAGTGGGGCAGCTGGTCTGACTGGACACCTTGCTCGGCCAGCTGTGGTTCTGGAGAGCAGAGCTCAGAGCGGAGCGTCCTGCTGTCCCGGCAGTATGGCGGAGCAGAGTGCGAGGGGCCGGCACAGCGGACCAGAACCTGCCAAGCACCGGACTGTGGTAAGGAGATGGTGGATGTAGACTGTGTGAGTGCGCGTTTGTGTTTTGTTATGTATTACATTATACGTTACATTACGCACATTACGTTACGAACATTTCACATTACATTACATTACACTTAGCTGAGGCTTTTATCCAAAGCAACTTACAGTTAGTTTACAAGGTATTGGTTCCAGTCCCTGGAGCAATGTGAGGTTAGGTGCCCTGCTCAAGAGCACTTCAGACATGGATGGAGGTGGAGGGAGAGGTAAGGTTGGGATTCGAACCTGCAACCATCTGATTAGGCCACAACTGCCCCCTGTTATCTAAAAGGAAACCACATTCCTGTTATGGGTTTCTTTTTTTACACTAATGGAGCTGGATTTGACTAAAATAAAGTTAGAACATGCTTCAATTTTAATTCCCAATTCAAATTATGTTCTCTACCATTACCATTACATAGCGTACTCATATACTATACAGTGTGTCATATCCTTCATCAATAAATATATATTGCCAAGGTTCCTGGCAGGTAAAATGTATGACAATAGGAAATTGATCAGGGAAATTGTAGTATTTGTTATGATATGTTTATATGAACTGTTCAGTGTACTAGCTTAACCTTGTTTACTGTATAGACTGTTTGGAAGCCTACTTGTGGATTTTCACCCTTTTATCTTAAGAGACTGATGTCACTTTGTAAACCCGGATGACACTTTTGAAGTCACTGATGTCACTTTAAATGGTCGGATTTGTACCTCAGGAGGAGTCATCTTACCTGCCTTTGGCCCCTGAGCAACATGACACTGGAACACTTGAGACGTCCGTGTCACTTCCACCGTGTCGTTTCCTCTAAGTGTCGTCTTACAAGCGCTCCTCTCCTTCCCTCTCTCTCTGTACTTCTCTGCCAATCCCTCCTTTGTTGTGTATCTCTTAATCCCTCTCTTCTCTCCTTTTATATCCTCTACTTCTCTCTTTCTTCCCATATGTCTGTCTCCTCTCAAACATCTCTTCTCATCCCCTCACTCTGGCCTTAACTGTATTTTCTCATTCCGTACCATTCCTCACACCTTTTCTATATTCTTCTCCATAACCTTCCCCTTGTCTTCCTGTCTCCCTCCCATCTCTTTCTTCCACTCCTGTCATCTCTTCCCATCACCACTCCCTCGCTGCATCCTCTGTCCCTTACTCCCTCATTCCCTTTCAGCACCATCCCTTATACTTATTTTATTACCTCCTGCAAGGAGGTTATGTTTTCAGTCGCGTCGTTTTGTCTGTCTCTTTGTCTGTTTGTCTGTTTGTCTGTCAGTAGTATAACCCAAAAACTTATGAACGGAAATTTTGTGGAGTTGTTGGAGATGACCAAAAAAAACCAAGTGGTTACATTTTGGTGGTGATCCAGATCACAAACCGGAGCCAGGATTTTGGAAAAAAATCTTCACCATTGCTGGCCTACAAATCTAGATGTCCCTAGTGACTGTAAATTGAATTGTGGGACAGGGTCAGGGTGTAACATAGTCAAATTTGCTATCAAACAGCTTCCTTGGCGGAGGTCTGCACTTCCTGAGTGCATTTCTAGTTCCCTTCGCTTTCTCACTACTCTCCCTGTCCTGTGGTTTCCTTTTATTTTCTTCCACCCCTCCATCTCACCCCTCCTCCTGTCCCTACGCTCTTTTCTACCAAGTGGCAACAACCAATTAAACCGAAACGAAAAATGTAAAAATTGCAAAGTCTCACATATCCATTGGGAGCTGGCTGTAGTCCCTTTGACTCTCATACATTTAAAAAGTCAATTTCACAGTAAAATAAATATTATTTTGGTGCGTTTCTGTTCAGCTTGATGAAAAAAGAAGGAGGGGAGGAATTTTTTAACTTTCACTTTTTCTACTCCGATACATGTGACTTTTTTTTTTTTACTGAAATGTCATGCTTCACTTTTTGTCCTTTTTTACATCTTTCTCTGTGTTTCTCTCCGCCACTGAGAAGCTATTTATAAACTATACACAACAATAAGTGCAGATGTCAAGTACTTGTAATTTTAATTACACGAGTACAGGGATAAGTAGAGTGCACACATTCAGTATACTCACAACAGTCTACCCCAGGACTGGGCCATCTTAAGCATTAATGCAGTAAATCATTACGGAAAAGAAGAGTCTTTAATCAGTAACCAGCACCTAACTAACACTCATCCATCCATCCATCCATCCACCTCACCCTTGTGTGTCTCCATAGAGTGCCCAGAGGGGGAGCGCTGGCATCGGCCTACCGTTCCCTGGGGCCCTAGTGCCGGTACGGTACCTGTTCACTGTGATCGCACCTGTGGGGACAT
>NC_085865.1:45557444-45572444 GCF_034702125.1 Engraulis encrasicolus
TACCTCTCTCTCAAATCCCCCTCTCTTCCCATCCTCACCTATCACTGTCGTCCTCCCTCTCCTCCACTGTTTGTTTAAAACATTGTCATAATGCTTCACTCCTCTTACCAAACATTCCCCTGTTCCCTCTTACATTTCTGTCTCCCTCCCTCTATATGTCTCCGAAATGTTCATTTCAACCTCTGCTTCATCAGCATGACTGTGTGTGCACTGTGTACAGTGCTGTAAAATCCTGTGTTCAGACTCAGACTCAGTAATACGTTAATATCACTTTTCAAATATGCAGTGGATATATGATGGTTTCTGTGTCGCTCTGCATCTGTCTCTCTCTCTCCTTCTCTGATTGACCTCTTTCTGTCTGTCTGTCTGTCTGTCTGTCTCTCTCTCTCTCTCTCTCTCTCTCTCTCTCTCTCTCTCTCTCTCTCTCTCTCTCTCTCTCTCTCTCTCTCTCGAAAGAGCGTATCTCTCTCTGTCTCTCTTTCTCGCTCTCTCTGTAAGTCTCTCTTTCTCTTCTCTCTCTCTCTCTCTCCCTCTCTCTCTCTCTCCACAGGAGCCCTACCTCCAGGCGGTGTGTGACTGCTGCAGCTATCGTCTGGACCCCGAGCGTCCGGTGCGCTTCCTCAGCCTGCTCTGCTCCAGCGGGGACACCGAGCCCGTCGTGCTGCCCGTCATACACAGCTGCGAATGCACCAGCTGCCAGGGTACTAATGGACACATACGACATGCACACTAGACCTGTTCCAAAAAACACCTGTTTTGTTCTCCAAGGTGTGAAATGACCAAATATAAAATGAGAATGCCTACCTCATGAGCCATGAAGTTTTATTTTTATTTTTTTTATCAAAACACCTGACATTTGGCCCCATTTGTGAAAACAAGCCGTGAAAGCCCATCTGGGAAACTCCAACTCCCATTGTCAATGTGACACAGCACTCCACAGCACACAAGTGTTCACTGCACACAATGAAATTGCATTTATGCCTCACCCGTGCAAGGGAGCAGCCCCCAATGGCGCCCCAAGGGAGCAGTGCGGCGTGACGGTAAGCTACCATGCTCAGGGTACCTCAGTCATGAAGGAGGATGGGGGAGAGCACTGGTTAATTACTCCCCCCATCAACCTGGCGGGGTCAGGAGACCAGTTTCGCCTCATAACCATTTCTTATAGAGCATTGTGAGTGGTACCACATGAAAGCGGACAAAATCAACTTTCAGATGATACCCAATATATTAGTAGCTTACACAATTACAGTTGTCCTTAAAGCAGAAATGTCTGTGACAAAAGTCATTTTACGCAATAACTGCGTAGCTATGCTTTGTGCAAGTCTGGCGAGAGTCAGCCTTGAAATTATCCATCAAGAGCCTCAAGTTTTGAAATCAACTCAGTGACGCCCAACACATTTTGTTTGTTAGTTTTTCTATATGATAAAACCTTGCTTCAGACTTTCTAAATAAAGTGTGACCACCAGGCTTTTCACTTGTAATTGGCAAAAACACACTCCCTCTGTACTCCGCCCTGGACTCCCTGATATTGAACCACCTCGACAGTCTGCCACTGCTGCTGGGCAAACCCACTTCTCCGACAGTGCACTTGACATACTCTGGAAGTCAATTGGAGTTGTATTGGGTAATCATGGCATGGGACAGTGATGGTGGCAGCCAGGGCCGCTGACAGCTTTTGCTGGGCCCAGAACAAAGTCATCAGAAAGGGCCCCCACCCAATACATACAATGTAATGGGGGGGGAGGCAATTCTGGGCCCCCTATCTTCCTGGGCCCGGGACAGCGTACCCCTTTGTCCCCCACTGCCGGCGGGCTTGGTGGCAGTTCTGCACAGCCGTCTTGCCTCCCTCTTGCTCCTGTGCTCTCGTCCCCCTGGGCTTCCCTGCTGCACCTCATGGTGTACTCTTTAATTAACAGATGCAAATAAGTGCAGGGGACCGCCTCGCCTTGCTTGCTTCGCACATCGATAAACATCACAGAGACTCAGGCTCAGCCACTCGGCACAAACTCGGCACACACAAACACACACATGCGTGCGCACACACACACGACGACACCATGCACACACACGCACGCAGACACGCACGCACTCACGCACTCGCCTAAGCAAACACACACACACACTCATGAACACACACACACACACACACACACACACACACACACACACACACACACACACACACACACACACACACACACACACACACACACACACACACACACACACACACACACACACACACACACACACACACACACACACACACACACACACAAACTTTCATTCACTTTCATTCATGCACACACACTCACACACTAGCCCTGCCCTCAGCTTTTGCGAAAGGCGGCCTGACACGATGATTATCGCAGTCAATAGGAACATTATTGCCACAGCAAAACCGTTCAAGCGTTGTCGTTTTGTTCCTCCCCTTTTTCTTGTCCTCCCTCTGTCGCTGACAGTAATTGCTCCCATCCATTCCAAGAAAACTTTTTTGCAGAAACTCTTTGCGGCACATTTACCAGAGAAAAAGTAGGGGGGAAAAAGAGGGTAGCGGCTCTTCAGAGCACCTTGAAGGTTTTTTTTTTCTGCCGCCGCTGCACAGGAGGCTGTCTGGGCCGGTGATATAAAGCCCTTTTGGAGTTGGAGTAGAGAGCCCTCCTATTGGAGAGCCCTTTTCACAGCTTTTAAATGTGAAAGCTCTGATGTTGAAGGGCCCTGTTTCATCAGTGCCAATTTTACCTCGAGATTACATCTCAACCGCCCCATCCCCTTCCTCCTCCTGAACATTGCCGATCCAGGGACTCATTCTTGAATGGACACCATCACTCTTTTTTTCTGAGCTACCTGCCGATTTTTGCACTGCCCTTATGGACTGCATTCCCTACATCGTGGCAGAGATTCTTTAAGTATAGAGATATGCCAATGTAATAGGTTGCTATGGGCACCTAACATGAACAGGTTGCGGTCTGCCTAAAGGGGCGTGTCATAATACTCCGAGTCCTAGCATTGAATAGAACAGTCCTTAGGTCTGCCTAAAGGGGGATCCCCCCCCCTCCCCCTTGCAATTGTAGAACCCGGAAACAATGGGCCAATGGAACCTCTCTCTCTCTCTACTCTCTCTGATCGTGGGCAGTGGTGGCTCTGTTGGTAGGGGAGCAAAAAGAAGGTTGCAGGTTCAAGCCCTGCACCACCTGACCCCCGTCGATGTTTCCCTTAGTGAGATACACTTAACGCCAAATTGCTGATGGCTGATGGCACCCTGCGTGGAAGGCACGGCCTTAAGTGTGTAAAACGCTTCGAGTGCTCGAAAGAGGGAAAAAGTGCTATATGATGAATGCATTCCAAATTTTTCTGTGACCCGTCAAGATGAACTACCCGACCAGTACAGTAGCGCCCCTAGCAGGTTCGGTTTAGGGTTTGGGCTATGTTAAAAGCATATTGGTAGCTCATCTCGACAAAGCAGTCCATCTCTCCCCCCTTTTCCCGGCATTTTTAGGCCTGTCCTCAAACCCTGATTGGTCAGTGGCCTGCTGCTGCTGCTGCTGCACTCGCCAAAAACCTCTTGGCCAATGGTCGGTCTCTCTTTTCTCGACCACATGCACATGTTCACTCGTTCGCTCGCTCGCTCCCTCATGCCGCTCTTTCTCTCTTCCCCGGTGGGGAAAGTAATCACATCAGCCCATCCCCTCCCTCCCAGCAATTACGCAATTTAGTCATTCATCAACATGGATGATTGCATTAGCTAATTGAATACACCCACTCTGTCCCCCCCACCCCCCAAAAAAAAACACATGTAGCAGCGGTCCCCATACGCCGTGCGCCACTCCCACACCCGTCACCCCTCTTGCGTTATGCCACCACCGTGTGACAGATGATGGTTCTGGTTGCGAGCAAGGACCGCTTTTCACTCAGCAGCACATCTCCCTCTCCCTCTTTCCCTCTCGTCCAGGGCCGGCCTGGGGGAGAAATAGGGCCCCGGCACTTTTGGGTTTAAGGGGCCCTTCACAATTAGCGGCACAGAACTAACTCACCGGTGGGCCCCGCACCCTCATGGGCCCCTATTTTCAGAAATGTAAAAATATATATATACATTTTTAAACATTTCTGAAAATAGGGGCCCACAAGGGTGCGGGGCCCACCGGGAAATGCCCGCTATGCCAGATGGCCAGTCCAGCCCTGCTCTCGTCGCTCTCCGCTATTGTCGCTCTCTCCCTGCTTGGGGAATATCATCTAGCCCCGCCGACACGCTCTCTCTGCTGTGTCCAGCTGGTCGCTACACTAAGTCAATTCTGTGTGTTGTGAACATAATGGGTAGAGTGCAGGTTGCAACAGCCAAGTTACCGCGGTGTTAGTTTACATACTGAAGTCCATTGGAGTAGCATTATGGCATTAGAGATGGATTGCATTGGGGCCCTGCCGTGGCCAAACGGTAGGACACTCGTCTGCCATTTGGCCAACCCGGGTTCGATTCCCGGCCCGGGTCATTTGCCGACCTCTCCCCATTCGCTTCCTGTCAATAAAGTCGTAAAGGACCAAAATGGATAGCATTGGATGAGACTCAGCGTAATAGCAGAGTGCGGCGGTGTAACATTCTGAAAACTCCCTCCAGAAGCCTCCTACAGCATCTGTGGCACTCAGCTATCAATCCAGACCTTTAACCTGTTGTTCAGTGGTATCGCACTGTGCCTCCCATGTCGAACTGGATCGCGAACCGGAAGGTCATGGGTTCGAGCCTCGAGTGACAAATTAGTGCCAGATGACTTCAGTTACACCAGTAACGATGATTTGCATACGAGAATTAGGAAAAAGACAGGGATCAGAAAGACTCATGAGTTACTGCACAGCACTAAAGTACTTGTCACGAGTATGAGGATATTTTATCCATACACTGTACGTGTAAACAGCTTTACACATTAATTCTGTGTTGTGAGCCTAATTGGTGAGAGGGCAGGTTGCTGCTCTAGTTAACTTAGCTCAGTGCTAATGTGCATGACAGAGGCCTTATTGGGCAGGGTGGTACCACGCACTGATGATGGCTTACGTAAGAGCCGAAACGCGTCTGCTTGTGGACATAATGCCAAGACAAAATCCTCTGGGGATAATTAAGAATGCTCATTCTGCTATATCCAACATCTTAAAGGTGGCTGTGCATGTTAACCACTACTAAGAACCACAACTACTATGTTCTTTTGATAGATTTTGTCAGCAGCAGGTGGGAAATTGTTGACAAGAGTTACAAGTGAACTTTTCATATTGCAGTATATTGAACATAATAAATAAAGGCCATCATCATCATTACTGTTGTTAAGTTTCATTTTAACACTGTTGACGCTGTACTGTGCTGTACCAGAATGACTACAGGACTTTAACTTTCAGGAACTTCTTAGTGTGTCTGTGTGTGTGTGTGTGTGTGCGTGCGTGCGTGCGTGTGCGTGTGCATGTGCGTGTGCTTGTGACTGTGACTGTGTGTGTATGTTAGTGCGTGTGAGTGTGTGTGCGTGCGTGCGTGCGTGTGTGTGTGTGTGTGTGTATGTGCGCGTGCATGTGTGCGTGCGTGCCTGTGCCTGTGCCTGTGTGTGACGCTGCATCTAATGTACTGCTGCAATCATTCTCCTTGTCTTCCCCACGGCAGGAGGCGATCTGTCCAGACGCTGAAGAGGTGTATAGAGAAGAGAAGAGCGGAGGAGAAGAGTGGGCAGAACAGGAGTGGATAGAAGACGTGTGTGGAGGAAAGAAGGGCAGAAAAAAGAGGCGTGTGGAGGAGAGGATTGTACTGCCCTACAAAGGCAAAGTGCAGTAACTATGCCAACATTGAAACTGAAAAAAGTCCTTCAAAGGTATTATGATATTAGGTTGGATTTTGTAATTACTGCAAATTTGACGTAGCAATATTTCGAAAACTGGACACATTTGGGCCATAAGGCTTTGTCACAAGATGAATGAGGTGTTATGGAGACCATTTCCAGTCTAAACTCAATTTTGACAAAATATGTAGTTACTCCACTCTGCCTTTGTCTGGCAGTATAGAGAAACAGGTCCTTCTCAGATGTTATGTCACTTCTCTGTCCAGTGTGCTGCTCTGGCCTTGAGTCATTATATGACTGCTTTCCCTTTTCCTAGAGTGCTCTTCAGAAACTCTTGAGACTATATTACTCTATAGCCTTGTGACATCAATCATGTATTTTTTTTACTGTGTTATATTACAGCTGTCAAGAACTATTTAATATTCTTTTTTTATACTGCTGTTTTTATACGATTGTTCTTCTTTTTAACACTTAAAGAAACATTCACTCCTGTCAAGAACAATAAAGCACATTCTCTGGAGTAACTCCTGTGTCGTGTACATAGTGTTGTTGGATCGCTTCAGGCTGTGTGAAGTCAGGACTCTGGTGGTAAGGATAATATTTGAGTTCAAGAGCCAATGAAATAATACCCCTCCCACGATGTGGCTTAAGCACAGTGCTGATTGGATGGATGGGTTTGTGTTTGTTTACACTGTATGTGTCTGTGTTTCAGAGTGGCATGTGGTGGTAGTGGCATATTTTCATATTTTCAGAAACAAGGATCAGGATTTTAACTGCTACCCCTCCTACGAGAAGGACCAAAAGGGTCGCTTAATGCAAAAGTAGGCTAAATAAAACATGCTATGTTATTATAATAAATAAATAAAATTATTTACCCTTGCTTGGTTTATGGAAACAGAGAGTGTGTATAAACGTTATGGCATTTTTGTATAAAGGTGGAACATTTGCTTCTTCCGTTCAGAGAGGTTCAAGGAGAGAGTGAGGTGAGAGTGCATTGTGTGTGTGCTATGCGTGTGTGTTGGGGGCTTTCTAACGGCGGTAGGCTGGAAGATCTCAACTGCCTTCGCCTCCCGGGCAGCCGCATGTCCTCGTATTGAAGCGTTCGCTCCTCTCTGCCTAAATAAGGGAGTGGTGTGGCGCTGTACCGGCTGGGAGTTTCGTAGCACGCCCCCCTGTGGCGGGTTACAGGACTGCCCCGGCACGCATCGCATCACCGGCAGCTGGAAACAACACAACACGCGTTCACCACACAATTCAATAAGCTTTTCTTGTGTAAGATGCCAATGCGAGACGCAGACAGGCTGGTTACTTTTAGGGACTCTAATATTCGACAAGTTTTAAAACGGAGAATCGTGTCAGCAGTTATGTTATGAAAAGGTACAAACGCATCCATGCGCGTAGCCTTTGTCTGTCTTCTGGTGACGGTGGGGGAACCCCGCACACTTGGCTTGCGCTTAGATGATGACGTATCAAACTGTCTGAAACGCTCTCGTGCACGACATAACTGAAGGTAACCCCTCAGACAAAAATAAACAAAGCCACCGATCTGCACCAATAAATCCTAGATAAAGAAAGCAGGTGAGTTCACGCATGTTTCTGAAGGGAAATCATTTATATGAAAAGTAGAATGGGTTGTATGTAGTTTTTGGTTTCTTTCAATGCCTGACCACTTGCATGCACGGTTTTGCATTGTAAGATGAGACTTACTTGGTCACACAAACAAATGTTTGAAATCGAGGGCGCCCTGTTTTTGCAGCGGCAGACACCTGCGAATTCAAATTATACAACACACCTGTCAGTGGTGGTAAACCTTTTCACCGCGCCCATTTTACTTTTATTTGCTTAGCACACACGATGTCAATGTGGTAAGACCGGTGGCTTGGAGATCTCAGGGACTGTGCGCAATATACGTCTGATTAAAAATTATGAAGTTAAACACGAGCGTTGATAGCTGCTGACCAAGCTCTTTGTCTCCACTGTGCTCCAGTGTGCTCGCCATCCCTGCGACAAGGAAGGGGTTAAGGAGGTGCAGCCGTCGCCACCGGTGAACTGAAATCATCTGTGCCGAGACCTCGGGCGAGAAGCACGACTCCTGCACGGCTCCCATCGTTTCCAGTGAACTCGAGGGCTCATTTCCATATTTTTATTAGCCGATTCCAAAGAGCGAGGACTGCTTCACAAATCGCGTCATGGAGACAAAGAAAGACAGAAAGACTCAACTGTGACAAGAGCAAAAAAAAAGGTTTCTCCGTTGGGCGTTCAAGCGCTCATCCCTGGAGTTTGCCTTCGCAAATGTCACCGAGTAACCAAGCGCGTCCACGTAGGCTACTGTAAACAGAGGAAAGGATATCGTTTTTTGACAGTTCAGAGGCGGACGTAAACAAAAACCTGCGCACCGTTAACCCGTGGAAACTGGACACTGTGGTCGGGGTAAGAAGTGGCTCGTTTTCCCCAAAGGCTCCGCTCTGCTAGGTTTTTTCTTTCTTTCCAAAGGCTACTCTGTGAGTATCTAATGAAGTTCTCAAGACTGTGCATCGCTTGTGGATTACAGCGTACAGCCCCTCGTGCCGAGGGCGCAGTGACCGTGGCCGTGTGTCGGCGCGCGTAAAGGTTTACTTCAGCCACCGAAAGTAAAGAAAAGTCCGGAGGGCGAATGCAAGGATGCCGGTCCGACGGGGACACGTGGCGCCGCAAAACACTTTCCTCGATACCATCATAAGGAAATTCGAGAGTCACAGTAAGATAAACTTGATGTTTTTCTTTTTTTTACTGTCCTGTCTGGTTTTGTGTCTTACTCCTTTACTGTTCACCAAACAGGCAGCAGTGCGCACATGACAAATGCAATAGGTTCCTAACAGGATTTTGCTAATTTCATTTGGACAAAAGATACATGTGTACCGCAACAGTAATCATACTATGACTAATAATAATAATAATAATAATAATATTAATAATAATATTAATAATAGGCCTATTATTAATAATAATACATTCTCTTGTAGCCTAGTTATGAACACTGTAATATCTCAGCTGCAGAGCTGTTTTGGGTTTAAACTAATTTCAATCTGACGTGTGTAATAATAAGGTTGTAGCCTACAATGTTAGTTTGCTTTTTCAACAAAATGTTTACAACAAGCACTGTTTATTGTAGTCAAAATACCCTTTTGTACAAACTGTCTCAAATTGGAATAGGAGATAAGGTTACATTTAATCGATCTTCCAGCCGACGTGGGATTCACCCCTGCCGATACAAAAAAAACTTAATTGGCATAACTGCGGCTGCGCTTACATCAGTGTTTCCGAAAGGCTATACTGTATCAATACCAAATAGGCGAAAAGGCTAAAGTGTCCATATACACAGTAGCCTATGTGTTCATAAATAGCTTGTAAGCTTGTGTTTGTTAGTCACCATTAAGTTAAATGTGTAGCCTATGTTGTTGAACTAAACTACTTTGTTTAGTCTGTAATACATCCTGCAGGTGTTTCTAATTCGATGCAGAAACATTTCCAAAGCGTCAATCCAAAACCGTCTAATCAGCTTTCTACACTGTATGTGCACCCGTTCCTGGGTTGGCTCTGCGACATCCTGACAAATTCTGTCAATGCTTGGATGTTCATCGATTATGTTGGACTATGTATTATCCCCTTCTTGTTTGGCTTAGCGGGACCGGCTCCAGTGCACATCAGTAATGGCTAGGTAAGGTTCTCAAGTAAATTAAAGTAGGCCTAATAATGAAGTCTTCACTTGAGGTAGGCTACATGAGCTGCTCTCCCCAACCCTCATCTCCAAGAGAATTATGCATGGTCGCCAAGTATTTCATTTCAGGAGTGTTTGAATTGAAGCACCCATTTCTAAAATACCCCAATTTTTCCTCCAAGACGTATCAATAGCCAGTGAGACACCTTGGTGCAAGCCCTAGCTGGTAAGTCCATTGATCTGATGGACAAACAGTCGGGTCCCCCCCCCCCCCCCCCACGAATCAATGTCTTCCCACCATGCAATCCTCGATGCAAACATTCCTGTTTTTCATTTCGTGCTGTTCCCAAGTTTCCAATCTCGAAACGCGTTCTACGCTAACCAGGGAGCATGCCTGGCCCTGGATGCGCATGAGTTAGGCACGACCGTGGCCACAACCGCATGGAAATTCAGTCTCAGTTGGGTGCAGATGTCCTGCGAGCTCTGGACTGGATATCTGGCATAGCGGACATTAGCCGGTGGGCGCCGCACCCTCGTACAGAAAAAAAAAAAAAAAAAAAAACCGAAGAAGCCGTGTGTGCGTGCCCTCTGCCAGCTTTGCCCTGACCAGCCAGGGTGAAAAATCACTCAGGAGATGATCTGGACATAGCTTAAGATACGGTTAGGCCACGGTGGATGGCTAAAGGTTATTCGTAGTGGATCAACTCTGCCAGTCATATATCATCCTCAGCTTATGTAATGTTTACAGCACGGTTTGATTGGCAATAACCAATTTCTTTTGTTTAATATGCCCCCACATTTTCCCTATTGTTGGCACCTGGACTAGAAAAACAAATTTTTACTGGGAATTAAATTCACACATGGGCAAATGTAAAATGACAGTGAGAATAAGTTGCTGGAAAGTAATAATCGTGCAATCATGGGACAGTCATGGCCCTGTGGTTAGGGACTTGGTCTTTCAATATGGGTGTTTTAGGTTTGAATCCCACCTGATATGACATCTCTCGACACCTCCATCGATGGCTGAAGTGCCCTTGAGGAAGACACCTAACCTAACCCATTTTGCTTTAGGGACTGCAACCAATACCCTGGAGAATAATAACTGTAAGTCGGTTTGGATAAAACTGTCAGCTACTAAGTGTAGTGTAATGTATTGTAATGTAATATTCCAGACATACTCTAGTGGACTGTGACCATCCCAAAAGGGTGGCAGGGGAGAAACAAAAGCATTAGGCACTGGCCTGCAGATACACCCACTCATTTGACTTCATAACATTCAATTACAGCCACTTTAGACCATCCACTTTCAACTCTGTGTCCAAGTGTGGCATTAAAATGAGTGCTCTCTGTGAAGATATATAATTGTCTGCTTTTAGCTCTCTTCTCTTCTCTTCTCTTCTCTTTTCTTTTCTTTTCTTTTCTTTTCTTTTCTTCTCTTCTCTTCTCTTCTCTTCTCTTCTCTTCTCTTCTCTTCTCCAAGCTTCATCATCTCTCAAGAGCAGAGACGACTCTAGGTTCAGCTGGGGCCCCAAGCGAATACATCAAAGGAATGCACATTTGAATGAAATGTTGCACTACTGTAGCAAAGTGTGAGCTCTGAGCTGTTATTCACCATGTAGGAGCTTGATGGGCCCAAGCGGCTGCCTGCCTAGCCTGGTGACAAGATGTACCTCTGCTTGAGAGTCTTGTAAATAGCTGTGTTGTTTGCATGTACTGTATGTCTCCTCATCCACTTGATGATTTGAGGCAACACAACACAGGTACTTCAACAAAACAACTTTGTTCCACACTTTGCTATAACATGCACCATCACTATTCACTAAGCCTTGATGATGTATGTAAGCTTCTCCCTCTTCTATTTCCCCTTCTTTCATTCATTCAGCCTGTCTGACTGACATGTAATTTAGTGGTAGTGGGTTGGGTTCGCAGCACAGGTGTACTCCAGAAGGGAAGGGGAGGAGGTGGTGTTGGGGGTGGGGGTGGGACACCCGAGACAGACTGGCATAGCACTAGCGTACAGTTAATCCCTGTGGAGCCGGTGTCCTGTCTATATGAGCGACCCGTCGAGATGTGATTCTCTTCGCTACTGAGCATGCGCACGCATGCGCACACCCTCGTAGTGGTTTTCGCGGGTGATTGCCCATCGAATTGTGAGACCGCAAGTTACGACAGGATCCCCTGAGACTGTCAATTTTAGTGACTCAAACTGTAGCCTATGTCCTCCTGAGGTTACCACCAGTCATCCATAGTCTAGTTAGCCTGTCCACCGACTGTCATGGACTGAAAGTTACGATATATCCCCTGGGGGGAAAACGGCAGAGGTGGAAAGTAACTACTTTACTCGCGTTAAATTGAGATAACGTGGATCATCCAGCAGATCATTGGAACATCTGCGTGGCCTCGAACATTTGCTACTTTGTTGCCTAACCGTAATCGCTCACACACTCAGCTTCGAACATTGTAACATCGATCAGAAAAGACTAGGCTATGTATGTAGGCCTAGAGGAGGCGTTCTCATTGCAAAATGGAAAAAAATCGCAACCTCTGATTGAGCTGTCAAAATGCTCCCTTCACGCAAGAATTTGAATCGACTGCATTGTAAAATGCCTGAACATGGTAATAAGAAATGCACTGCTGGGGATGTTATGAAAATATGATTCCGGTCATTAAAAGACAGACATCTGCCAAAACAAAGCCACAATACGCTATCTGGGAATAGGCTATCTAAACTGCGCTTGTTTATCCCCATATAGCACATGATTTCATGTGGCAATTTGCCTTGCGAGCCCACGTCGCATTGAAACCAAACCAACAGCAAATGACTGCATTAAACAACCCGTAGCCAGGCCCTGATCCCAAACACTTTCTCCAGTATTTGCGCAAACTCAATTCAGTCTCTTTCATATGGCACGTTTCTTAACTTGCTCAAACGAGGGGCTCACGTTTTTTAGTGGTCAGCAGCCGCACGTTCTTATTAAACTCGGCACGAACGATTGCACACCCCTGTCCGTGAAATAAACAAAGTAATGGTTATTAAAACAGTCCTACGTGGACCGATTGAAACGCCTTCCGCGGAAAATCAAGGTCGCTCATTTAGATGAGGCATCGCAAATCGATAGAACACCACTATCGAATAGGGCGACCGGTCGCTCATCTCGACGAGGCAACACATCTCGACAGAACACCGGGTTGCCATCTCAGGTGTAGTAAGGCACGTTGTTGCCCTCACCCCGGCCTGGTCCGGCTCCGGCCAGAGAGGTCTATCCAATACAAGGCATCGAGTGACATCCATCTGACATGTTGTCTGCAGTGTAGAACAGATCCTCAGCAGCACGGATATAGTCACTGGTCATCCCGTTAAACACGGGTTGGTGGAGGTATCACTAACGCACAAACTCGTATCGGACCAGAGTGATCCAACTGTGGCTGGATTTTGCAGTATGGGTATCTCTGTGAGTGGAGGTACTGTAACCGTATTATTCTGCCTCAGATCAGAGTGGTCCAAGATTGGCTGCCATGAGGAGAGCGAGCCGTGTGGGTAGTTGCCCTGGGCTCAAGTCTACAGGGCAGCTTAATTTGGCCAAATCTACCTTTCTGAATTATTTAAAAACATGACGCTGGGATACGTACCGGGGCATACAAGGATCCAAGGAGTTTTACTTATCACATGCTTAGAATTGCAAAGTAAAACATGCAGTGAAAGTGGATTTGTCTGCCTGTACTGTGCATACACTGTAGGTGTGTGTGTGTGTGTGGGGGGGGGGGTTAACAATGCATTAGTGCATATAGGGGCCCAACAGGTCATTGCCCCCCGTACAGTGAACCATTAGCGCTGGCCCTGGTAGCTGGATTTTACGTAAAGACATCTCTGTAGGTAGCGGTAACACTAGCGTAATGATTCGGATCTGATCAGAGTGATTCAGCTGTGGCTGGATTTTACATACAGGCATCTCTATGGCCGCCCTGCTCTGTGGGTGATACTGCTGTGGGCATAGAGGTAGAAAATAACACTAGTGGTGACCCTGCCCCCCTTTTTACGGCAATATGTAGCGACCATTATCTGTAGGTAGATCGGACAAATGGAAATTAACAAAGAAGGAGGCTCACCTCTGTCAAAAATGGCTTAATCATGTGAAAATGTCCATCAACACACTATACAAGGACAATAGTTGAAGTGTGTTGCTAACTATGTTCATAAAATATATAATTTGATTTTTAAATGTATTTTATCTACTCATATGATTTAAGTAGATATTTAGCCTGACATTTCAAATCTGGTCTTTGATTAATGTGTTACTTCATATTCACACAGTTTTAGTCAATTTTTTGACAGGGGTGGGCGTGTTCTCCATTGACTTGCATTGACTGAAAGTGCCTACACTACCTACGGAAGTTGGGAAGCTCCATGTTCCATTTCCCAGTGCTGTCGCAAATTGCCGTGTCACCTCTAGTGTTATTTTCTACCTCTATGGCTGGGGGTCTTGTTAGCAATATAGTCTTCTCTTTCTCTCTCTCTCTCCCTCTCTCTCTCTCTCTCTCTGTGGTCTCAACCGGCGTGGTATTATTAATTTCTTGAGGTTAAACAGCCTGATTGCTGGCTGTGGCAGCTTTACTGACAGCTGACGGAGATTGTGCATGCGCTGGAGACCCGCAAATGCCCATCAAGTGCTTCATTAAGCTCCACTTTGAGGCTTTTTCCTGCTGCGTGGGTGTCACGGTTCAAACTCGGCTCGACGCTCGACTCGGGGTATTCATCTTTTCCCAGAGATGAGGAACGGAACTAGGCAGCGGGAGAGCCCAATCAATACATGTCCACATGCCATTTGAGTTTTACAGACAGTGAAGTGAGGGCTTTCTTTCTTTCCCCGACTCCAAAAATGATGAATGACTTGCTGTACTCGGTCTGCTTATCTCTCTCTCTTTTTTTAAAATTAGGAAACATTTTATGGCGTCCCTTTTATTAATATTCCCTGTGCTTTCTCTTAAGACAACGATGGACGATCCCTGTGCCACCGTGTGTGAGTGTGTGTGTGTGTGGGGGGGGGGGCTTTTTATTAATGCTACCGTAATTTTTAAACTCGAGACGTGGCTGGCTAGCCGCTGACAGGGAAGTAAGTCCGTGTGAGGCGTGCTAGAGTAAAAAGGCATTGCAGTGTTATTTCATCAGATATAGTGGAGGGGTGACCACTCCACCAGAGGCCTGTGATCTCTGTCACAGTGGGGGCTGCCAGCAGACTCCAAGGCCCACAATTCAACTCCCCCAGCAGCTGCCAGGCAGAAGCAGGTAGGGGAGCACTGTAAGCCTGTATAGGTGTTATTAATGCCTATTCATTTCCTTCACAGCGTGAACTTTGAACAGGCCAGGGGTGAGTTTCTCAAAAGGGAAGTTGTTAGCCTGTTAGCAACTTCGGTAGTTGCCAATGGGAAAATGCATTGAAAGCAACAAAGTAGCTAATGTAGTAAGCAACTTTGGTTTTGAGAAATTCACCCCAGTAG
>NC_085865.1:45589944-45594944 GCF_034702125.1 Engraulis encrasicolus
TCGGCATACAACTGATTTAGGGGTATTCAAGGGTGCTGAATCCAAATCTGCCGTATGCCGGACGCAAAAATGTACCGAAATGCCTCAAACGGGCAAAATCCAATATGGCCGCCGCCACCGTGTTAAAATCCTGCAATCACTTTTCTTTTGGACTAAATAAGGTATGAATTTGAAAATAGCACTTATTTTTTATGTTTTCAGACATGGGGAAAGCCATTATGTCATCAGATTTAAGCTCAGATTGGAAGAAAATGCTTATGTCATTGGCTGGCAGCCATTTTAAAAGCAGAGAGCCTCATATTGTCAGCGATTTTTAACATTTTTACTAATCTTTCAAGATCCACAGAAAAAAATGCTCTTTGTCTCTGTGAACACAAATACTGCAGAAAACAGCACTGAACTGTCTACTTTCACCTGAAAAAAGAAGTTTGTATCTACCTTTTTCCATTCTTTAGTTATGGGCAGTAGAACATGGGATGACACCACAAAAAAGCACTGATTTTTGACCCCACTTCTCACTGCCCATATTTTTGCTTTAAGGACATATTGTCTTTGATAGTGTTCATGTTTGATATTTTCTGGGGGTTTGAAGGGTGCTTAATGCCTTTAATTCCCATAGTACATCAAAATGAAGGAATCCAATATGGCCGCCGTCACCAGTCTACAGTGTACGTTTCTTTGATTACACAAGGTAAACTCTTAAGTATGTAGCATTAGGTTTTCATACAGGGAGAATTCATTTCCATACTCAGATTTAAGATAGATATCAAAGGAAATTATTTCAGTGTGGTCTGAATTCATGATTGCAACAGGAACATAGGGTGACACCACAAAAAAAACAATATTTTTTGACCCCAAAATACTGCACTTGTCTCAACCCACATTTTTGCTTTAAGGACAAAGTGTCTTTGATAGTGTTCATGTTTGATATGCAGCATTTTCAGGGGTTTTGAAGGGTGCTTAATTCCAATATTCAAATATGCTGTGTAGTAGGCTCAAAAACCTCTTTAGGCCTACCTCAAAATGAATTAATCGAATATGGACGCCATCACCAGACAAGGTGGACTCTTAATTACATTGTAGCTATAGGTTGTCATACATGGAGAATTAATCTCCATACTCAGATTTAAGATTAGAATCAAAGGACATGATTTTAGTATAGGTTGAATTCATGTTCAAGTGACAGTTGACTTTCATATCAATAAGCTGTTCATTTGAATGAAAATGTTTTCTCTACTTCCACTTTTATTTTAATGCTTATTATAACATGATGCAATATGTCCACCTCAATCCACCTCTTCCATTATGAGACAAATTTACACACATAGTAAGTCTGAATGTGCCTAAATATAATATGCACATCTACATTTTTTGCATTAGGAATTCATTGTTTGCCGATTTTATTGCGGCGCTTACATTATATCTTTGAATGGTGGAAAGGTGAAACGTGGATCAAAACAGTTTATGTTATTGTGAGGAATTTACTTGATATATGTTAACTCATTCCCAACCATTAGGCCTATCAACCTCCTCCTCTCCAGTGATTTGGCAGGACACACAATATCATGCACTGCATGGCACTTTTGTTGCAAATGCAACAAAAGCAAAGTAAAACATGACGTTTTGCAATGATCAGTCCTACTTTATTCAGATGTCACATGGTTACATAAAATGCCCCACATTATCAAATCTCTATTTTGAGTCAGGCCCACATACCCCTTCCTATCCTCCTCCCAGTCACCGAAGTGGGATGGGTGGTATTGGACAGGGCTTTAGTCCCACTGCTCCTGTATCTGCCACTTATACATGGGTTCTCATTGTTTATCAACACAATGTTATGAAGAGGGGCAAGACACTGGCAGCCAACCACGTGAGCTAATTTTTTTGACAGACAGCGGTTTCCAACAATCAGAGGCTGAGTTGTGCGTGGCTAGGTTCGCAGTCAGGTTATAAACAAAATTTAGAACCCATGTATTCTCAGAGCACACAAAGACATCACAACTTGTGCTTGCCTCATCCAACACTGCATCTGCAAGAAGTGGCATGGAGTACATGGAGTCAAGCTGTTGCTGCAATTCAGCAACTCCAGGAGGGGTGATTAGGAATAGGTTAACTTAGTATACCAAGTAAACAATTTTGGTTAGAGTAGAGGAGGGTGACCCTATGTGCATATACATTTGTCCAACAATAAAGCAATCACTAACCACTTCACCAGAGGGCTAGGATCATTAGTGGGACAGTCAGAGCCTGTCACAAAGAAAGTATGACTTTTAATGTATGCTGATGACATTACCTTAGTGGCACAGACACCCCCGACACAAGACATCAACAGCCAAGGACAGTAGAGCAAGTGGTAGTTTTTAGGTACCTAGGCATAGAAATGTAGCCTGGTCCTGACCATCCCTACTACCATTTTATTTCGTATTCATGGTCTGGCGGTTGTTTGATCTGACGCAATTGCAGGAAGCGGGAAGGAAATGGTCGGAAAAATCAGGATAAGTTGTTGAACAAACATGTCTGACGTCTATCTTTGGCGATGTAGGACCGTTTAACAGACATGTCTGACAGAATATCCTTCCGTAGGATAAAATTACAATGTAGGACCGTTTGTCAGAACACCAGCCACCCTTTCCCAAAAAGGGCTTAGGACAAAATGGGTTAATTAGCAGTCCATTTTTTAATATTGTGTTCATGTGCTGTGAGAAAGACAGGGAGGTGCCCATTTCTGTGCCTAGGCACCTTAAAACTACCACTTGCTCTTCTGCCTGCCCTTGTCTCTCTCTCTCCAGCTGAGCACCGTTATTGATACACTGCAGATGTACATTCCAGTATATTTTAACTAGGCCAGTTTAAAGTCTATACTTGCACAATTCTACCAATAGAAGAGAACAGACAGACTATGTTTCCCTCCTGCTCCCCTGTTCAGCAGGGCTGGATCCCCACATGGCTGCATGCTGAGCCCCCCATCTAAAGTCTATCCATCCATGACTGCAGTATGGCCAGCAAAAGGGACTGAAGGTGGCAGCCTGGTGTACAGAGACAGAGACAAATTTTGCTAGCTCTGAATGAAAAGAAAACCAAAGAGATCATTGCTGCCTTCAGGAGGCACACCTATAGCGAGAATAGACCTAGCCCTCTCTGAACCTCCCACTGTCTTAACAGAGCTAAAACATTGTCTTGGACATTATCCTGGTTCTGAGTTCTTGGGTCTCTACAGATGTATCATTGGCACTACAGATGTATCATCAAAGTAAGGACCAAAGACTAAAACCACATTTCACACACATGGACTGTCTGACTGTTCATTACAATCTCTTGTTCCCCTGATCTCCTTCCATCCTCCGGTTGTTGTGCAATAATTGATACAGTGCAATGTGTTGAGCTGAATTCTTGCCGTACTACAGAACAAAGGCCAGCCTAGTAATTAATGGTTATAATTGTCACAGAGTGGCCATCTCAGCTGAAATATGTACATTAAGCAAGACAATCTATGCAATAACTTTGGATGACTGATGTGCAATACCAGCCTGAGTATGTCCTTTGTGTATATATTCACACACACACACACACACACACACAAACACAAACACACACACACACACACACACACACACACACACACACACACACACACACACACACACACACACACACACACACACACACACACACACACACTGCCACTCCCTTATCTGTTCACTCTATTCTATTCTATATATTATTCACATCAGTCTGCCTCTTGATCCCCTTTATAGGCCTAGATATACAGTGATCTGAGCACAGCAATTAAACCGGCAAACATGAAGTAATTCCCATTGTACAAAGGATAATATTTAAAAATATTCGATTTAGGGACATTCAGACTCTTGTGTGCATTTATTTTTTATGGGTGAAGAGGTGTGGAAACATTGTGAGGTGGTTTGAGGTGGAAACATTTTTCATGGTATAATGCATTAAAAGTGTAATTGAAATAGGGAGAGATTTAAATACAAATGGTCAATTTATGGAAAAGAAAATCTCCTGTTGCAAACATGAATTCAGTCTACACTGAAATAATTTCCTTTGATATCTATCTTAAATCTGAGTATGGAAATGAATTCTCCTTGTATGAAAACCTAATGCTACATAATGTACTTAAGAGTTTACCTTGTGTAATCAAAGAAATGTAGGCTGGTGACGGCGGCCATATTGGATTCCTTAATTTTGATGTACTATGGGAATTAAAGGCATTAAGCACCCTTCAAACCCCCTGAAAATGTTGTATATCAAACATGAACACTATCAAAGACAATATGTCCTTAAAGCAAAAATATGGGCAGTGAGAAGTGGGGTCAAAAATCAGTGCTTTTTTGTGGTGTCATCCCATGTTCTACTGCCCATAACTAAAGAATGGAAAAAGGTAGATACAAACTTCTTTTTTCAGGTGAAAGTAGACAGTTCAGTGCTGTTTTCTGCAGTATTTGTGTTCACAGAGACAAAGAGCATTTTTTTCTGTGGATCTTGAAAGATTAGTAAAAATGTTAAAAATCGCTGACAATATGAGGCTCTCTGCTTTTAAAATGGCTGCCAGCCAATGACCTAAGCATTTTCTTCCAATCTGAGCTTAAATCTGAAGACATAATGGCTTTCCCCATGCCTGAAAACATAAAAATAAGTGCTATTTTCAAATTCATACCTTATTTAGTCCAAAAGAAAAGTGATTGCAGGATTTTAACACGGTGGCGGCGGCCATATTGGATTTTGCACGTTTGAGGCATTTCAGTACATTTTTGCGTCCGGCATACGGCAGATTTGGATTCAGCACCCTTGAATACCCCTAAATCAGTTGTATGCCGAAAATTAACATGATTTGCCTTCAGGTGTCAACTTTTTGGAAAAATGACCCTGACTATTATATTCTGTTCTATTCTATTCTATTTACGGCTTCCATTCAAACATGCAGTTCAGTTCAACAAAATGTAGGCCTATTGTATGTGTACACAATGGAAGGAAAGACGAAT
>NC_085865.1:45604944-45619944 GCF_034702125.1 Engraulis encrasicolus
AAGAACCCCTGTTGAGAAACACTATAGTACAGTGTGTATGCATGTGTGTCTTAGTGTGTACGTATGTGTGCACCTGTAATTTAGGTACATATGGGGCACAAACGTCCCCACTGATATTAAAACATAGAAAAGGTGTGCGTGTGCGTGCATGCATGTGTGTGTGTGCGTGCATGCATGCGTGTGTGTGTTGTATGCCTGCGTGCGTGCGTGCGTGCGTGTATTTGTGTGCTTGTTGTTGCTCCTGTGCTTGTGTGCCTGTGATATTAGATCCCACTATGCTACTGCTCCTGTGAAAGCCTGCCAAGCTCCCCACTCCACACACACACACACACACACACACACACACACACACACACACACACACACACACACACACACACACACGCACACACACACACAAAGCTCTTTCTTGCTTTCTTTCCCTGCTCTTCATTCCTTCTCTGCCTTTGTGTGTGTCATTCCTTCTCTCATTTCCTCTCCCTTCCCTACTGCCTCTGTCTTTCTATCTCACGTGTTAACACTTTGTTCCACTTTATCTCTCTTCGCACCTCTATATCCTGTCTTCCGCCTCCCTCTCTCTCTCTCTCTCCAGCTTTCCTCTCCCTTCATCTCTCCACACCTTTTCTTCTGCCCTCCTTCCCTTCTCCTTACCTCTTTAAACCTCATACATATCTCTCCTTCTCTCTCCTCTATCTCTCTCCCCATTTCTTTTTCTCTCTTCTCCTTCCACCTTCTTTCCCTCCCTGAGCCCTTTATTGTTATCCTTTATCGTTACCTCTCTCTCTCTTTCTCTTTCTCTCCTTCTCTCTCTCCTTCTCTCTCTCTCTCTGCACCTTGCGTGTTTATATCCGATGGAAGCAGATGGGCGGCCCCAGGATGCTGCAGACAAGGCAACTTACTAAAGGCCTGTGTGTGTGTGTGTGTGTGTCTGTGTGTGTCTGTGTCTGTGCTTGTGTGCCTGTGTGTGTGTGTGGTGTGTGTGTGTGTGTCTGTTTGTCTGTGTGTGTCTGTGCTTGTGTGCGTCTATGTGTGTGTGCGAGAGAGAGAGAGAGAGAGAGAGACAGAGAGAGAGAGAGAGAGAGAGAGAGAGAACGAACGACCGAACGAACGAGCGAGTGTGTACATGTGTTACTAATGGGAATAGTAGTTGCAATAATGGGCATGAGGGTGCTGGGTCCTTCAATGTCCAGTCTGTGCAAGTCTTGCGTGCATGTGTATATGTGTGTGCATGCGTGCGTTTTGTGTGCGTGTACATGCGTGTGTGCATGTGTGTGTTCATGCGAGTGTGTATTCGTGTGCGTGTGTGCGTGCGTTAGTGCGTGTGTGCGTTACAGTAGTGCGTGTTATCCAATGGCTACAGTGGTCTGCCAGAGGTGACTTGCCAACCCCATAGCTTTCTCAGCTTACTACGTCAGAGATCCACAGAGCATCAGCAGATCTGCTGCTGATCCAAGCAGGTCACCGCTGCCGAGCCATGACTTTAGCTGTGACCTCTCGGACATGGTGCCCGTCCCTCCGTGTGTGTGTGTGTGTGTGTGTGCACGTGCGTGTGCGTGAGATGGTTATGTGCAGTATATAACATGTAGCACATTTTTACCTTCAACTTTGATGGCTCCTTTTTTGATTCACTGTCGGTTTGGTTGCTAAGCACCGCATCTTCATCAAACAGCTATTCTGAGGAACATTGGGAGTAATTGATACTGACAGCGAGTGAGAGGGAGTTGTTTATCTAAACTCAAAAGTAAATGTCACAAAGTAAACTTGAAGCAAACTTTATTATTCATTTATTACTGGCGAGCCAAAGAAATCATATATTCATGAAAAACATCAGCCTCAACTTTTAATTCTGCCTGCAGGTTAAATCCCTCAAGGTCTTCTTTCTTATAATAGAACATGACACGGCGCTTTCTTGGTGTGAGTGTGGATTTTTGCTGTGTCACCCTGTTGCTGTAGGCTACTTTAATTATGTCTGCTGACGTGCAAAAATCCATAATAGGAAAGCATGATGTCACCTGTACCTCCTCCCGAATGATGAAACATGACACATCCGTTTTCCAGAGTGTCATTTCCATGATCCCATCTCAACTTTTAATTAATATTGTACATTTGAAAACATGCTATGTGGCATCACCAGGGCCGGTTCTGGCTTATTTGGCGCCCTAGGCGAGTTTGAGTTCTGGCGCCCCCCCCCCCCCCCCTCTTTTTTTTTTTTATACCTTACAGAACACAAGAGTAATACCGGTAGTAAGCTTAACTAAATAGCATCAAGAACAATAACTGTTTTGCATCAAATGGATTTCTGGTTCTTTTGGACAGCCGACCAACACATCAGATTGAGTCGCATGAAAGTACCTTCACTGTGTGGTGTCTTGGATGTAATGGTGGTGGTGCCCCCAACCCCAGATGAGAGGGAGGTTATCAATGTGTTTGAATTGTAAAATGGAATTGAAATGCCAGGAGAGTGGTACAGTGCATTTGCATGTCAAATGCATGTGTAGACAATAGGCCTACCAAGGAGGTCTGCATTGATAGCCTATCTACATTACCAACAGCATCACAAAGCATGGCAGCATAACAATTTTAATAAGCTACACATTTGTGCTGTCTATGATTCCAAACCAATTTCATTTCTGTACTGGAAATAGTGGTGCATTTGTGAGTAGGAGAATGAGAAGGGGGCTATCTATGTGTTTGAACCGGAGGGACAGGGTGAGAGAAAGGGAGAAAAGCTGTCACGCTTTTGAATTTCATAATATACAAAATATAGTAAATAGCCTCACTTGTCTGCAATACTACATCACTCAGCATGAAAACATGCTGTGCATGGTTCTCTTACATGATTAATGTACTTTGTAGGCCTATATGTCATTCTGGTCTGGAAACAATGTTTTTTTAAGCTTACAACAAGCAGGTAATTCATTCAAGTGGATGGAAGGAGATATGGCAGCTAAACTTGTTTTAAACATGGCACCAGTCTTACTTTACATTGCTGGTCAACCTAAGCAAGTATTATGATGTCAGGTGGGTGTTAGTGAGTAGGCTACTAACAGCTACTTTACTGGATTTCATTGCTTGGCATACTTGGCTAATGTTAGCATGCTAACTAGCGATTTCTCAGATCAAAAGCAAAGCTCTTTTCCCCTCTAATTCCAAACAGTAGCCTCATAACTATTAGGCTTTACATTATCACAAACGGTTGCTGATTAAACCACATACTTCCAAAACACCCTCTGCAACTCCTGCATCATGCAATGACTGGTTTAATGAGAACATAACAATTCTCCACCCAGCAGAGCAGCATTGCTGTTCGCGCTTGCCCTCTGTCTCTCGAATGAGTCTCCAAATTCAAAATAGATCGCACGCTGTCACTCGTCCCGCCCCCTTTCTCAGGACTGTCTGTTTATTGGTTCACAGACTTCCCAGAGACAGTTGAAAGCGATATTACTATTGGCTGAGGGGCGCTTTGCCGTGAGGAGCGCTTTCGCCACGCTTTGTTGATTGCGACTTCATAAAAAAACCTCCATATCGCAAAATTACGCATCGGAGAGCGCCATTTCGGCGCTCCTTCTTCACATTGCGCTATAGGCGATCGCCTAGCCGGCCTATGCTTATAACCGGCCCTGGGCATCACCTATTAGTTTGATGCCTCTTTCAGTGCAGGAACACATTGATGTTATTGGCCAGAGCAAAATCTTTTTGAGGATATCACCATGGATACTAGGCCCTACATATTTATTTTCATCTTAGTGAGGTAATCAAGGGAGACATCTTTTACCAAAGAATACACAGTGCTTATATCTTAGGTAGGCATACGATTGCGCTTGCCTCAGAGTGCGAATCTCGAAAGCTTGGAGGAAAAGTACCATGTGATTTCAAATTTCAAATAGATCAAGTAGGCCTACATTACAAATTACCAGACATTGTTAGTATCAACCTTTAGTAGGCCTATCACGCCATTTCATGTCTAAGTGGGAAAGAAACAGCGACAAATAATAAATAGGCCTAAATAAAACTGTTTGGGTGAATCATGCGCTCCAAGCTTTTTAACGTCAAGGCACAAAGCAGTGGGCTTCATTGTAAGAGTGCCAGAGTTTACCAAATTCAAACGACTGCAATCTGTGGGCACAGCGGAAAGCACCTGTGCAACCCACACGGCCGTCAGCAGAAAACGAATGAATCTCCCTTGCAATATGTCCGAGAACATCAGTAACACGCCGTAGCCTATGTCAAATGGCGCATTTGTCTACTTGTTTCGAGCACCAAGTTTCAGTGTCATTGCCGTGAATTTCTGAAAAAACCAAGTAGTTGAGCTGCACAACGTGACACTATCATACACAACATGATGAAGCGCCCCCCTCACGTTTGACATCCTCGGGCCAAAGTGTCTCTTAGGGGCAAAACATACCAAAGCCGAACGGAACGGTCGCGGGACGAACGTGGTCTTTCTGCTTAGTTTCGGCCGGAGTGTTTTTCTCTGTCTTTCACACTGACAGCGTCGGCGTGCACTGCCAGTCCTGTTAAAAAAAACCCCACAGCCAAAGCTAGCGTGCCAAACGCTCGAATTCTATTTTCCAAATGCAGTGCGCCGCTGACGCCCGACTACCGGTCGTACACACCAGAGCAGTAAAGCGGCATCTGTGAAAATACATGGAAACATATCTGTCCTTACACACCAACCGGCGGTAGTCGGGCATCAACGTCAGCTCCCGCGCCACACTGCATTTGGAAAATAGAACTCGAGCGTATTTTTCACGCCGGCGATCGGAGGTGTCTCATTCAAATGAATGGCAAAGTAGCATGCTGGCTTTGGCTGTGGGGAGGGTTTTGAACAGGACTGGCCCCGCATGCTGTCAGTGTGAAAGGCAGAGAAAAACACACCTGCCGAAACTAAGCAGAAAGACCGCGTTCGTCCCGCGACCGTTCCGTTCGGCTTAGGTATGTTTTGCCCCTAAGGGCTGACGCTCGACTACCGCCGGTTGGTGTGTAAGGACAGATATGTTTCAATGTATTTTCACCGACGCCGGTAAAAAACGCGGCCGTTCCGCGACGCGACGCTTTACCGCCCTGGTGTGTAAGACCCCTAAGGGGGTAAAGAGCGTGAACGTAGTGACACACACTTCACAGTGGTGTTGGTGAAAACGAAACGAAGTTGCCTCCCTCGGCCCAAACGCAAAATAATGCCGAAAATTGAATGCCCCCCTCAGTTGTCCTGGCTGCAGAGCAACTGGCGCGTTATCACTGCTTCTTATTCAATGTAGGCTACCAGCACTTGCATTGCACTCGCGCTGCACTTGTCTCACAACGCAATCAGCTGCGTGCTCCGGGCCAAATAGCCTACTCTCCCACCTTGTGGCCACAGGAGGGAACAATTTGAAGAACGGACATACATAGCCTACCTAAGGGCTTAAGGGTGATAGAGATGCTGAGACGCATCTAAAAACTTGGATCCAACGCGCGCAGTAGGAAAATAGAGAAAATAGAGACTGAAAAGATACAACCAAAAGGCTCTACTCGAAGGCTACACCTAACGCTGTTGAAAGATTGCTTGCCTCTTCCGCTCTCCCTGGCCATCTGAATGAGAGGCTTTTATCAAACGTCATACCAAATCTTTGTTTTTTTTTGAAGGAATATAACCGAAATAGTCCTGCCGCCGCGTGGGTTATATTGATTTGTGACACGCATGTGGGTGACCTTTATTGAAGTTGCATGTCATAGAACAGTCAAAGGAAATGGAAAATAGGCCATGTCATTTTTACAACAGTGGCATTGTTCCTCGGGTGCTATACTGTTTTGCACCAAGGAAAAGTTTGACGCCGTGCCGCTCACAGTGACCACACTATTGCTCATTATGTCGGCAAAGGGTATAGGCTACAACAGTAGGCTACCCTATTGTAGGCTATATTTTGGTCGTTTTGTAGGCTAGCCTACGTATCCCCTCATGAAACGGTATGCCTGCCGCGATTTCAGCACCATGGACAGTCACTCCACAGTCGGGCACCACATTTTACGCAGATAATTTCAAGAGACCCGTTTGTGCTGTTTGTAATTTAGGTAGCCTATTGCATTTAGCTGACACGATATTGGCAGTTAATGAGCATTTTAAAGTTCAATGAAAAGTTTACTTCTACTTTGATTGACCGGCGTATTAAAGCAAGCCCAAAATTATGAAGGGACAAAAAAAGAAGCCCATGTCGCTATAGGCCCGAGCAGAATTTGCAACCCTGCTTGAATAGCATTTCTACTAAAACTAGTTGGCCTAAAGTTACTATCATTTGGACAGCCTGATCTCCAAAAATTCCGTGCTCCTGGACACGGATGTTAAGGACACGAAATCCGTGTCCAGGAGCACGGATTTTGCCAAAATTCCGTGCTCCTGGACACGGAATTGTTTTCCGTGATGGGCACACGGAAGTGCTTTCTGTAGACTATTACCACAGCACTGTGTTAACTCTATCATTAGAAAATACATACCAAATGCTAATCCTAAACAAAATAATGCTATAGCAATTTAAGTTGTGCCCTGACCAAAACATTCCCTAACCTTAACCTGTCATTAAAGACATTTTTGAGAAATACCTTTTCCAGTTGGTTGCTAGGCTATCAAACTCATATACTGAATGAAAGAAAATTAGCTGTGCCCAGACCAAAACAATCCCTAACCCTAACCTGTCAGTAAGAAATGGGTTTTTTTTTTTAGACAAAATATTTGAAATTAGAAAAATCCTGAGAAAACACAAAGACTGTGGAAATAGCCTATAGAAAGCACTTCAAACAATTCCGTGTCCAGGAGCACGGAAAACAATTTCGTGTCCAGGAGCACGGAATTTTGGCAAAATCCGTGCTCCTGGACACGGATTTTGTGTCCTTAACATCCGTGTCCAGGAGCACAGAATTTTTGGAGATCATGTTGATTTGGAAGTTGTTACAATGCCCTGTAGCCTATGAGAAAAGCCGCATGAGTTACCAGTAGTTGCGATTTCTATTATAGGCCTAAGGCAGGCCACGACCGTTATATCATTAGTGATCGTCACCTCGCCAATGTAAAATTCCAGGCAAATAAAATTAGAACGTTCACCCATGGACTCGCCTGACGCAGTCGCCAGGTTACGGTAGAAAACCACATTTGCCACAACAAACACAAATACAGTGTGTACACATTGATCCAAAGTAGTGGTTAACCTGCGATATACACTTTAACTTATTTTGGTGCAAAGTATTTCTTCTCAAGTGGTTCTTCTCATCTAGATAAATTGCAATTGATATTTGCTACCACAAACCAAACCATAACATATTTATTAACTTTGTTTATGAATATTATTCAGTGACATTCTGTACATCACTTTCAACAAATGATCACATTATGTTTATCCTTAACCCAAATGATGTTCCTTTCAGGTTGTATGTTCATCATACATAAAGTAGCTCCTCTTCAATGAATGGTTTAATCAGGCAGTACATACAGCACATACTGTATATAGGTGTACTGTGTTTGGCCATTAATTTTTTTTCAGCTAGGAGCAGTCTTTAAAAAGAAGCCACACCTTGCATATCCTGCCTTTTATTACACAAACACGTTCCGACATGTGCAACACGTTTGTACAATTAAAAAAACACCATATGGAAGGTCATGCCTCTTAAAGGTACAATGTGTGAGATGTTTAGTTGTTCATTTCCAGAATTTATGCTACTCATTCACTAATATTACCTTTTTCATGAATACTACCACCACCATGAAATTCTAAGTATTCATTATGACTGGGAAAATTGCACTTTTCATACATAAAAAGGGCGATCTTCTCCATGGTCCGCCATTTTGAATTTCCAGAAATTGCCATTTTTAGCTACAAAAGTGACTGTACTCGGGCCATACTAGAAAATATTAGTTTATTACTTAGTTATCTTTCATGAAAATATCAAATTTGGCAATAGGCAAACCAGTTTCAAAGAGCAACGTAGTTGCAGTACCTTTTTTGACCATTTCCTGCACAGTGTACCTTTAAAAAAAATAAAATAATTGAATGCATTAACCTAGTCTACTGTATATTAGCCTACTTTTAACACAGGCTCACAGTATATGACACGACCACTTTCACCCATAATGCCTTGTGTACACCAAGTGCTACCTACGTGACCCAGGTAGCTGAGGTGGTTGAAGAAGTTTCGCCATGAATTCGCTTAATTCGCTCTGGACACGGCATTGACACGTTTAGCTAATCACATAACGGCTCTGGCTTGACAGCCTGGGACATTCGGAGATATGAATGTTCCCATTGGTTTTTGCTGAGTAGCTCATTCCAATTGGTTTTCGCTGAATGGCTCATACCATAACCATAAGATTAGCTTGACTTTAATCATTAAAATTCGTTCTGGTCGCTCAGTTTGCTTAGCTCCAGGCGATTTCGCTCTGGTAGCTTCATTCACCTTCCTTCCATAGAGAAATAACGTCTTCTGCTGCTCAGGTCGCGTAGTTCGTGCTTGGCAGAGGCGATTCTAGGTCCAGGTGGGGTCCCAAGCGAAAATGCAAAAGAATGAACATTTGCACCAAAATCACCACTACTGTAGTAAAATATGGGCTGCCTGCCTTGCCTGGTGGCAAGATACCCCTTGCTTGGTGTACACGGGGCATAACCCACACCATGTTCTGTCTTATTTTTCAGGTCGCAAGTTCATCATCGCCAACGCCCGTGTGGAGAACTGCGGCATCATCTTCTGCAATGACGGCTTCTGCCTCATGTGCGGCTACACGCGGGCCGAGGTCATGCAGAAGCCCTGTACCTGCGACTTCCTGTACGGGCCGCACACCACCCGGCTGGCCATCGCCCAGATCGCCCAGGCTCTGCTCGGCTCCGAGGAGAGGAAGGTGGAGATCGCCCTCTACCGCAAAGACGGTAGGACACTTTGTTAGTTTTTCTTCTAAGGTCTTTTGCTTTGTTGAGTTGAAACAAGACCGAGACACTTTACCGCAAAGATGGTAGGACATCCATGCACTTTTACTTTGTTCGTTTTTCTTCTATTTTCTTCTTTTTATTTGAAGGCAGGTTGCTTCAAAGATTTGAAACAAAGTTTGTTCTCAATAATAGTTTATACTCTACACTCTACCGCTTCTTTACTCTGTTGGTTGTTCTTCTACTTTCTTCATTTCATTTGAAAGCAGGTTGCTTCATTGATTTGAAACACGGTTTATACTCAACAATAGTTTATACTCACAGATAGCACTCTACCGCAAAGACGGTAGAGCATCCTTTACTTTTTGGACACACTTTACTTTGTTGGTTTTTCTTTTGAGGCGTCTTGCTTTGTTGACAGAGACACTTTAACGCAAATACGGCAGGACACCAAGGCTTTATTTTCTTCATTTTTTTAAGCAGTCTTGCTTCATTGATTTGAAACAGCACTGGATAGTTTACTCTCAGATTGCACTCAACTTACACTCTACTGCAAGACGGAAGGGCACTGACACTTTAGTCTCTTTTGAGCTTGCCTGCTCTTCCAAACTTCAGGTCTACGGTATGTGTGGCGCTTAGCAATTGGATGAGTACTTGGTAGTGGTGTCAACAATAATCGATTCGGCGATGCAATGCAATGCGGGGCATGGACGATCCATATCAATGCGGCAAGTTTAAATTACTTACGTGGATATTTCAGGAGCAAATGAATGTTAAGTTAAATAAAAGCACTTCAAAGCATTGAAAACTGCAAGACTGATACAGAAAACAGCCAATAAAATGTTGCTCAGTATCTGACTACTTGTATTGCCTCATCATGACTGATGAAACATTTGCTTTGCTTTCAGTAGAAATGTAATGCATTGCAATGCATTGTAGAATTGAATCGAATCAAATCCAATTGCTACCTCCTGAATTGTAATCGAATCGAATCGTGAGGGCAGTGCCAATGCACACCACTGCTTGGGCAGGTTTCTGTGGCTTTGTTTTGGTTTGATTGTTTTGTCACGCTGCAGTGATTTGTGGGACATGGAGGCATCTTCTTTCCCTGCGGTCAGACGGACGAGTGGAATTCAACTATGGTGTGTGTGTGTGTGTGTGTGTGTGTGTGTGTGTGTGTGTGTGTGTGTGTGTGTGTGTGTGTGTGTGTGTGTGTGTGTGTGTGTGTGTGTGTGTGTGTGTGTGTGTGTGTGTGTGTGTGTGTTGATTCGGGAAATATGAGCGTTTTTACCCTGTGGTTCAAAGAGAAATTGCTTTTCATGTCAGTATTTGCTTTTCCTTTTGAAATATGGAGGGCAACTCTCTATTTGATTGTTTTCTAGCAGTTGGTTCTACAGTGGTATAGAAATTGTAGGAATTCCATCATATTTGAGAAACCAATACCATGTCCATGAGTCCCTGAGACTGACATTTATGAGTTATTCAACACTGAACGCAATTTCAGATTTAATATGCAAGATATTTGTGCCTAAACAAGGTGAAAATGTCATGGAATTTTATCAGATTTAGAAGCATCATGTAGCCTGAAGGAATATTGGAATATTGATCTTACAGTACAGTAGTTCATCAAAGGGTTGTTTAGGACCTGAGGCACCTGTAGGAACAGTACCCGTAGGGATTGTGATTTTTCTATTACATCTACATCCACATCTAATCCTCACCCAAACCATATAGCTCTAACCCTAGCCTTCAGATAAGAACTTTGCTTGCTTCTCTCTGGTTTGAGTGTGTGATTGACGGCCGGAAAGTAATTAGTTTGGGTGCCAGGCATGTCTGTCCTGGTTGCATCTGGACTTTTGGGCTGGCGCCACCATGGATGTCCAAAGGGTAATGACACGCACTGGTCCCATCACAGAAAACTATGCCAGACCTAGTGTTGCCAGATTTCGGTTTCTCACCCAATTGGGCTGCTTAGGATGATCTGTCTGCGGGTAAAAAATGGTGAAAACGTTTTTTCTGCAGATTTGTGGCCATAGAAATCAATAGGATTCTATTAAAATTGGGCGAGATTCTGTGCTTCCATGGTTTTTTTTTTAGCATTTTTTGGGCTGGAAATCATCAGCCTCATCTGGCAACCCTAGACAGACTCCATCGAACCAGTGCTGACACAGTGGCCTGCCGATATGGCCTACCCCGTCTAACTGAGCTACAAACCGCTCCTGTGTCTATGGTGAGAGTATGGGCCAGGGTCAATGTTATAACAGGCTACTACGACGTAGTAGCTCATTTCAACAAGGCAGGCCATTTCGACAGAACACCAGCTCAGCCCTAACCCTCTTATTCCCTTTCAATAACCCGTCGTCGCACCCCCTTTGGGTCCCATGCAAATCAGTCAAGTATAAATGGAAATGAAGTGTCAGAGAATCAAAATGGGGGAGCGAAGAAGAAGAAAAAAATCCACCCATGGTGTGTGAAGCCTTGGGGCTTTTGAACGAGTCAGCTGAATTTTAATGTGTATCCTGTGTGGCCTGGATATGGAAGGCTTCCAGGTGCTTTACAGGCTGCCATGAGTGGAATATCTCAAGCCAACTCATTTCTGAATTGCTAAATGACTTTTAACGTGTATTTTAAGTATTAATGAGCAGAGAGAAGATGGATGTTAAAGCAAAGGTCATCTGTGTAAAAATCTCATGTCAAAGCAGTATGTAGGCCGCTAGCCCAAACGAGTGACACCATCACCCAGAGGTGTCTGGCAGAGGGGAATATGTGCATGACCTTGTGGTCATCGAGGCAAAACCACAGACTGCTGAGCAAAAATCCAATATATGTGAAGAGGCTGTGCGATCATTTTTACCACCTCTGACATGATATTTCCCATTTACCCACCACAAATTACAAAATTATATGGCTTTTATTCAGATCTTGAAGAACATTACAATGTATTTCATAATGGACACCTGTGCCCTACAAATGTAAATTTGTTAATTAAACTAATGCAACAGGGCAGGAAAATAAGGCTATGCTCTGTAGAGCTGATATCATTGAGTGTGATGTGTGCAACTGCAGCTATTCCTACGGCAGTTAGTCATATATGTTTGGTAAAACTTCTCCAGATAGCTGTGTTCAGTTTTTTTGATGGCTCATGAAAGGTTTGGATAGCTGCGTGTATAGCCTGGGTTTCCCATAACGAATTCAGCTATCAATGTTGCTGTACTGTGCCTTGGGGTCTACTCAGCAGATCATCAGCAGCTCATTATCTGAAACTACTCATGAGAATATTCCTAGTTATCTGGGGAAAAAACAAACAAGCTTTTTACTAGTCTCAATTTTTCCCTAACCATCAGGGCTGGACTGATAATCTGGCATACAGGGCATTTTCCAGATGGGCTGACAGTCCCCAGGGGTAGATACTGTTGCTTTTATGGTCTGTTTACTTGTTTTTTCTATCCCTATTGACTGGCGCACAGTTCGGAGTAGGTGCCCCATTGGTCCATCTCCAATATAGACAGTGTCAGATTAAGTCAAGCAGGATATATTTTGTAGTATGAAAGTCAGACGTCAGATGGAGTATGGCATTGATTAGTCTTTGGTGGTTATTTATTTATTTATTTATTTATTTGCACATTGGGAATGCCTCTTGAGATGCAACATCTAATTTTCAGTAGGGTCCCCTTGAAACTGGACAATACAGACAGTTTGAGACAAAACATTACATCGTACAAGACAACACATTCACACACTCATTCAAACAGCAGCCTCTTCGTTCCCCCACCTCTACAACCCCCAAAGCAATATGTTCTTGGTGTTATTTTTATGTTAGTGGGACAGGCAGTAAGTACAAGGCATACATATTGATATGCTTCAATGCTTCTTAGATAGTCCCCTAAAAACAAACAAACAAAAACTCCATACAGTAGTGGCACTGTCGTTGTGCCTGCCTGACGTGTGCCACTGCTGAAACGTCACTTACCCTTATATTTGTGAGGGGCCAGGTCAAACAAGAAATGTTGGCGTGTTTTTTGTTTTTGCCCGGGCGTCTGCCATATGTTTGGTCTGGCCCTGTACTGGTCTGCAGGCTCTTATGGACTATTTGGAATGACAGAGCACAGTATCATTTCACTCCTGGGTCAAGTCCAGGAAGCTACAGGGACATTTTCCACCTGTGGAAAGATTAGCATGTCTATGTTTTTGTGTGTGTGTGTGTGTGTGTGTGTGTGTGTGTGTGTGTGTGTGTGTGTGTGTGTGTGTGTGTGTGTGTGTGTGTGTGTGTGTGTGTGTGTGTGTGTGTGTGTGTGTGTGTGTGTGTGTGTGTGTGTGTGTGTGTGTGTGTGTGTGTGTGGCTATGTCTGTGTCTGTGTCTGTGTCTGTGTGTGCATGAGTACACACGTTTATGTATTGCATTTTTAGTAGTAGTGGGATTGCGTGTATAAAGAAAGAAAAAGGATTATGGAGCGATTAAAGAATTATGAGAGTGAAAATCCTTGACATACAGTTTCTACGCTCATCGGGCAAACTCCCAGACATCAGTAAGAGGAGACAATAGGCGTTAAAATATGAATGAAGCCCCAGCTCGATTCATAATTTCGCAGTCATAGCCATTTGCAACTGCTTAGCATATGAGAGGATGCTGCATAATCATGCTGAGTGCTATGATAGTCAGATTGCAAATGAGATGTAATGCCATATTTAGAAATCAGACAATGTGATATTTCAAAGGATAGGTATTATACCAGAGAGGATATTAGTCTTAAGTTGCGAAGATGGCAGGCATTTTCCAGATATTTGTCAGCATTATCTTGCAAATTAGAAAGTTAAGTCGCAGCTTTTGTTGCCTTCGTTGAAAAGTCTTTGACATGGGATTTTCAAAAAGCTCTCAAGCATTTGTCACAGAAAACAGTGTTTTTAAATAGTACTGTAGGTCTAGGCTATGCGATCTTTTGAACCAACAGCCGCCTGCACATGATTCCATGTGACCAACAGCCTCCTGCACATGCTTGATCAGTTCACAGATATAGACAGGCACAAACATGGAATATTTGACTTCACATACGGTATGTTTGTTCAAGCTCTACCGTACTATGTCCATGTGTGTGAGGGCTGTATGGCAGGCTACAGGTACTGTAGATGCCGTTGTCTCTGAGTCTCTGCGCTCCATACAGGATCCGTTTATTCTGCCACCCCTCTCCCACTTTCCCCTGTTTGCAATGTTTTACCACCTCTGTTCCTCCACGCCATCCTGCCAAACACAGTTTCCACTGTTTATACAGGGGCTTATCTACACCGTGAGTATACACAACTCAGGCCGGCCTGTCAGGGCAACACCACCGACCCAGGCATGGGACACACGCTGCACTCAACTGCCCGCACTGACGCTGATGAAAATGCTATCCGCTAGGCTAGGGCATAGCCGATCACTGAAATCAATCATTTTCTGCTCTATGCTAAGCTTCTGATCTTCATAGTCATGTAGTCTTTAGCTACTCTCCAGCCAGCTAGCCAGCTTTCATATAGTCGCAAATGTGAGTTAGTCACAGCTATTAAATATTCATTATGAATCCCCCGATTCCTGCCATAAACCATTAAAAGTCATTTGCAGACCATAACCAGGTCCGTTTAGTTCTTTCATAAGTGGTGAATGCTAACCACATGGCTATAGCCACATAAACACTAAGCTATTAGGCATTTCTATAAGTTGTTCATGCTAATATATTACTCAGGGCTGTGTGGTGTGTGTGTGTGTGTGTGTGTGTGTGTGTGTGTGTGTGTGTGTGTGTGTGTGTGTGTGTGTGTGTGTGTGTGTGTGTGTGTGTGTGTGTGTGTGAGAGAGAGAGAGAGAGAGAGAGAGAGAGAGAGAGAGAGAGAGAGAGAGAGAGACATGAGAGAGAGAGAGAGAGACAGAGAGAGAGAGAGAGAGATAGAGAGAGAGAGGTGTGAATGTCAGCTCGGGTTGTTGCACTGGTCTCTTCCACTGCAGTGCTGAAGACACAAAAACTAGGCTAAGCCCTGTGCCAAGATGCATTACACTGTTGGGCTTTATCAGTCGAAAATATAGTGTGAATTCAACCCTATGCTCAGCATATGTGATTTTATTATTATTATGATTCAACTCGTTGAG
>NC_085865.1:45624944-45627444 GCF_034702125.1 Engraulis encrasicolus
ACAAGCAGATTTTGACACCTCTGGTTTTAGTTTGAAGGAAGATACAGGCCTAAAAATCACCATGACCCCTCAATATGACCCTGTCTACCAGATGATGTACTTACGAATAACATGCCTTGATTATTTTTGGCTATATTAAGCCTTAAAAACTGAATTTGTGAAAAGCGTGATGAAGAGTCTTGCCATTTTGGGGTTCCATGTCTTCGAAACCATGTATGCTTTGGGAGTTATAATTGATTTTCCATCATATTTGGGAACTGTACAGTGTATTCCAAAAAAAGTAGGGCACTCTGCCTTTTAATGATGGAATAGGAGGGACTCAAAAACAGCTTTTGGACTAAATGTCCTTACGGTACCCTCTACTTCAGGCCTCAAATTAACCATGTGGGCACTTGATGAGTGGAACGCCCTTTTAACCCCATGTACAGTAGCACTGTATCAAACATTCAAGCTAGGAAAAAAAATGTTTTTCAAAGTTCTTCATATTAATCTTGGCCTTCAAAGTAAATGTTTGTGTCTATGTCTTATCACAGTGTCCGTTTTGTCTGCTGCCATCTGCTGGTCAAATAAACGCAACAACAGTGTAATATAAGAAAACAAAAGGGGCTGGAACATCTTGCCCATAATTTACCAATAAAGTAGCCTAGAAATCTAGACGCCCCTAGGGGTTGAGCTCGCTAGGCTACCAATAAAGCACTTTAATTCTACAGTATATTGCTATATATTAATTATGATTTTAACGAGCATTATGCAGAATGCTCAATTATGATTACATTTCTGACAGGACACCCCCACCCCCATGTCTGGTAGAAATGTAGTGCAGGGTGAGGCCATCTTGGGACTGGCATCATGATTAAGCATTAAGCAGTCACACTTAGGAAATTATTTAAACTATTACTATTCATCATGCTTGTTAAAATCAGAATTAGTACATAGCAATATACTGTATAATAATTACAGTGCTTTATTGGTAAATTACGGGCAAGATTTTCCAGCCCCTTTTGTTTTCTTACATTACGCTGTTGTTACTTTTTTAGACCAGCAGATGGCAGCAGACAAAACAGACACTGTGATAAGATATAGAGAAAAACATATACTTTGAAGGCCAAGATTAATATGAAGAACTTTGAAAAACAAAGTTTTTCCAAGCTTGAATGTTTGATACAGTGCTACTGTACATGGGGTTAAAAGGGTATTCCAGTCATCAAGTGCCCACATGGTTAATTTGAGGCCTGAAGTAGAGGGTACCGTAAGGTCATTTTGTCCCAAAGCTGTTTTTGAGTCCCTCCTATTTTATCTTTTAAAGTCTGAGCGCCCTACATTTTTCGGAAATACACTGTACAGCTCCCAAATATGATGGAAAATCAATTATAACTCCCAAAGCATACATAGTTTCCAAGATATGGAGCCCCAAAATGGCAAGACTCTTCAACACGCGTTTCACAAATTCAGTTTTTAAGGCTTAATATAGCCAAAAATAATCAAGGCATGCCATTTGTAAGTACATCATCTGGTAGACAGGGTCATATTGAGGGGCCATGGTGATTTTTAGGCCTGTATCTTCCTTCAAACTAAAACCAGAGGTGTCTAAATCTGCTTGTAAATTTTGTATGCAATTCACAGGCTTGAAAAGTGGGCATGGCACCCCAACTTTGGAGGGCTTGATCTCCGCAACCGTTGGACGTAGGGTGCTAATACTTGGTATTCTTTCAATTGACATTAAAAGGTACCTGTATGTGAGATATCGGGTAAATCGGCGAGGGTCACCTGGGGAGATTCTAGGGAATCATGTGAATTGACATGGAATGACCCATATGCAATACACAACGTAAAAAAGATAGGTGATTGTTTATGAATTCCACAATGCCCCAGTCACACAATAGACAAACGGAAAGATATGAAATTGGTGGGGGGAAAAAGAAAGGTAATTGTTTTATAGTAATAGTTCCGCAATCCCCCAGTCAAACTATTGAGCTGTCACTGAGCCCACTGCATTTTAGATGAACCAGACTCTCTGTAGACTTTCTTACGCGTGTGAGATGATAGGTTTCTGTGTCATAAATTATACATAATATGAATATATGGCACGGACTGACACGTATTGCTGAACAGCATAACAATGCGTTATGTTTGCATTTTGAATTGTATAGGTACTAAACTGTGCGCATTGTTATACAAGCCAGGTGCAGTGCAGTGTGATAAATTGCCCCCGTCCTCTCCATTCAAGTGAATAATGACCATCCATCTCAGATATTGATGGCCCACGGGTATGCCAGTGACATATTTCAGGATTAGGCTCGCTGGCAGGTGACATCCACCTTTATTGAGTTTGGTGTTTACAGGCCCTCTGTGCTTCCCGTAGACGAGAGGATCTGTCACTCTGAAAGTATGTCTGTCTGTCTGTCTGTCTGTCTGTCTTTCTGTCTGTCTGTCTGTGTTGAGAGTGAGTGGGGACCTGAGTGTGCTCAGCTGTCAAGATGGGCTACGCCGTTGAGATTAG
>NC_085865.1:45632444-45642444 GCF_034702125.1 Engraulis encrasicolus
GGTGTCAGATTGAGTTGGATCGAGCTGAGGTTTCCTGCTGGTGTGTGTGAGTGAGTAGGCACGTATCAGTCAGTGTGTTGCGTGGACGTGCACAGCACAATAATGGTGGAGGACTGGTGGGAATGGTGAAGAATGCTGTGGAGAGAGGAGAGAAATGTTGATGTAAAGTCATGTTTCTCAATGGGGGCCTTGGGGGGCGTTGAGATGGATACAGCTGAAAGGTGGGGTGCTCAGTTGACAATGAAGCCGACTTGACTTGAATTGACTTGACTCAGTTAACGTTGGGGTGCATGAGCGTCAATACTAAGAGGGCGTTTGCAGGCTCATGATGTGGTCAAGGGGGCGTTGGTAGGTTTATGATGAGGTCAAGGGGCCATTGGGATGAGGTCAAGGGGATGAAAAAGGTTGAGAACCACTGATGTAAAGGAACAGTCCTCAGATTGCATATAAAGGCGAGAATTGCATATGAAGGCATAAGAACCGTCCCAGAGGAGCTCAGGAAAGATTAGTAGTTTGTGGACGATGAATAATAATTTGCTTGTATAGCACATATCATACTGTATAAAGTGCAACCATGGCCTAATGGTTAGGCCGTTGGTCCTGCAAATTGCAAAGTTCCCTTGAGTAATACATCTAACCCCATCATCTCTCCGGAGACTAACCAACACTTACTCCAGGGACTATCCAATGCCCTTCACCTTGATGAATGTAGATCCCTTTGGACAAAAGTGCTGGTTAAGTGAAATGCAATGTCACCTATTGTGGTGTACAGCACAATGTCATAGTAGAGGACAGTAGCTCAAAGTCATTCAACGGCTTCACAAAGGAGCACAGAACAGAGATATATACTGTAATATCGTCCGTAATAATCAGTCTTTTTGTCCAGTAATGGCACCCGTAGTAATGTCACAGCACAAAGATATCATACAGTCCGTAATAATCAGTCTTATTGTCCAGTAGTCCCATCAGTAGCAATGCCACTGGGTAGATACAGTATATGCAGTCCATGATAATAATTCTTATTGTCCGATAGTGTCATCTGTAGCAATGTCACAGCACAGAGATATAATAGTCCATGATAATCACTCTCATTGTCCACCAGTTCATAATGACGCTTTTACACACCTCTGTGTTTGGCCAGGTGTGTACTAGGATAGCATCACAGTGGGGTTGCCATCCAAGTGTAAATCAATCTTGCAACATTATCCATTCCACCAATAAACTTTAATACAGTACAACGAGTCGTTTCAGTCATACCTGAAGAAGGTCGGGAACGCTGTATCAAAGTTTGTTGGTGGAATGGACATTGTCCACCAGTGGCATGTACAGCAATGTCACCGGGCAGGTTGAGAGAAAGGGATTGGAAGGGCACTGGCGTTACATAGCCTACATGTACAGTGAGTAGCAAAAGCTGCTGCAGCTGAAGAGATTCTGCTGGACTCAGCTGATTGTTCTTTACATGCAGCTGAAAATTCGGACCCAGCATGTTAGACATTCTGTTCCCATACCTGAGCATCATCCCTGGAGAGGAGAAAGAGGAGAAAGAAGAGGAGGAGGTGGAGGAGAAGGAGGCAGGGGCGTCGTACAGGGGGGGTAAAGGGTCACTGAGTCACCAGGGCCCCATGTGTACTGTATGTAAGGGGCCCACACTGTTTGATTTATGTGGCTATTTGGCTGGGGGAGGGTCCATTGGAGTGGATTGTGTACATAGGGCCCACAATTTGCTGCTACGCCCCTGGGAAGAGGTATTGGATGGAGAGAGGCAGGTGGAGAAGGGGGTTGAGCGAGAGGCACGCAGACATTGTGTTGGTCCGTTCCCCATGGACAGTTGGATAAAAACCTCTGCACATTCTGTGGCCATACTCTATGAATCATGTGTTCACAGCCCTCTGAGGGTTACTTGCTAACATTTGCTTGGTTCAAGAAGCAGAAATAAGTACGAGGTGGAGATGGGAAAAAACAAAAACAACAACAACAATTCAGTGCAAACACTGTCGGCCATTGCTATGTAGTAGCAGCCAGGGGGCATTTTCAAGCAGTCTGAGTCGCCTTTCCTAGATCTGCCAACCGTAACAGCAGGCCCACCAATCATGTTAGTGAGACACAGGACCCCCATTACCCATGTTAAGAGCCGTGTGGTCTTGGGGATAGGCAGATGCTGCACATAAACACACAAACACACTCGGACACTGGCTACACACACACTACGACACACACAGATATACAAGTTTACAAACATCCAATCACACACACATCCAATCACACACACACACACACACACACACACACACACACACACACACACACACACACACACACACACACACACACACACACACACACACACACACACACACACACACACACACACACACACACACACACACATTCCCCAAGCTTGTGAGGTTATCTCCGGCTGACAGAAGTGGTTCATTGAGCCGCGCGGCCTTCCCTGCGCCCCAATAATGAATCCTGACAAGGCGCTCTCCTCCGCTAGCGCTGCTAGCCCTGCCGCGATGGTCTCGCCTCATTAACTGCCGGATGCTATGCTAGCCCGCTAAAACAACAACCGCCACCCAGGGACAGAGGCAGATCGAACACATAGACATTAGTGACCAGGGGCAGCGCAGTAAATTGTGGGCCCTATGTACAATGAACTCCTGTGGACACCCCCCCGCCCCCTCCCATATATCTACATGAGTAGCCTGAGTGGGGCCCCTATATACACAGGCCCTTGGTGACTCAGTCACACTTTAACCCCGGTGCGACACCCCTGTAAGTGACTCAATTCTTTCACTATGTTGTGGTATTATTTCATGTATTTACGTAGTTATGCTCATTTATTTAGTTAGCCTACTTTGCACATGTCTTTGGTCCTCACCATCTTTCCTACTTGGGGCATAGCATTTGATTTACTAGCTAGCTTGAAGAAATTGGTATTTCCATAATAAATTGTTACTGTATATTTGTACATTTTACCGCAGAAGTTATCTTGTGATAAAAAAAAATGTTTGAAATGCCCTATTCCCTATGGGCGTACTCTGCATTTTGTACGCATTGTTCCACTGTTCAATATAGGTTGGTGTGTGTGTGTGTGTGTGTGTGTGTGTGCGTGTGCGTGTGCTGTGTGTGTGTGTCTGAATGTGTGTGTGTGTGTGTGTGTGTGTGTGTGTGTGTGTCTGAGTGTGTGTGTGTGCGTGTGTGTGTGCGTGTGTGTGTGTCTGAGTGTGTGTGTGTGTGTGTGTGTGTGTGTGTGTGTGTGTGTGTGTGTGTGTGTGTGTGTGTGTGTGTGTGTGTGTGTGTGTGTGTGTGTGTGTCTGTGCCATTATGTGTGTGACTGAATGTGTATGTGTGTGCGTGTGTGTGTGTCTGAGTGTGTGTGTGTGTGTGTGTGTGTGTGTGTGTGTGTGTGTGTGTGTGTGTGTGTGTGTGTGTGTGTGTGTGTGTGTGTGTGTGTGTGGGTGTGTGTGTTTCAGAAACCTCCTCCCAGTGATATATGGCTTTTCCACAGCGTGTGCCATGTGGTAGTGGCTTAGTTGCGACATGGAAATGTTTGTCTGTCATTTTATTTGCAAATGCAAATCAGCTTATTTGGGTACAACCAGAATCGCTTAGGGTTACTTCCATCCAATGGCGTGTGTACGGGCGTGCGTGCGGGCTGGCATATGTGCATGTGCGTATGCAGATACTGTGGATTAAAAATGCCAATAGTTAAATGTAAATGCACATGCAATAAGGCTGCACTATTATGGAAAACATATCATAATCACAATTATTTTGATCAAAATCACGATTTCGATTATTAATCACGATGCCCCCATCCCCTCCCCCCCTCCCCACACACACACACACAACATAACATCTTATGTTTCTTAAAACTTCAGTAAAGTTATGTAGTGAATATTATAACAGGCCAATTGAGTGGCATCACACTGTAATTTCCAAAAACACTTGTGTGTTAAAATGTGTGTAGGCCATACCAAGAAGCATGAAGGCATGTCTACACTCACAAAGTATGGCAGCATAACAAATTTGATAAGCTTAACGTATTTGCTGTCTATTGTATGATTCCCAACTAATTTCAATTCTGGAGTGGAGTTAGTAGTGCATTTGTGAGTAGGAGAGTTAGAAGGAGGTTATGTGTTTTCACTGGAAAGGGAAAGAGAGAGTGAGCTGGGAGAAATGGGCTGTGCTGAGCTGTCACTTTTGAATGTAATAATATGCATGTGCTCTGGTCTGTAAAGTAATACTTCATCACTTGGCATGAAAACACACACACACACACACACACACACACACACACACACACACACACACACACACACACACACACACACACACACACACACACACACACACACACACACACACATAAACACGCACGCACGCACGCACGCACACACACACACACACACACACACACACACACACACACACACACACACACACACACACACACACACACACACACACACACACACACAAAACCCACGTCTCAGCGTACGCATTCACATTCATGATTCTCGGTATACTGAATCCCCAGTGACACAGCCTAACTGTTCAATACAGACCAGTTGTGACTGTGATTAACAGGCATAGAGAGAACACACACATGGAGACACCCACATGCATTAAAGAACACACATATAACCATAAACCAAAAATCAATATAACAGCAAAGCAATAAAAATGTGCACACTGTCACACAATACATAATACTCAACAGCACTCACACAAATAAACATAGATTTGTGCTGTTCCTCACACAATGAGAAAGCCAACCTGTTCAATACCAGAAGTGACAATGATTAACTGTCCTGCAGTGGACACAAACACACACATGCACACCCACACGCACGCACATACAGTATGTACACACACAGGCACGCACAAACGTGTGGGCGCATAGAGACACACACACACACACACACGCACACACACACATGCACTGTAAATCTTTCCAGTATGATTAACTGGTAACACCATGCAAAGTGTGAACCTTCAAGGCCATGGGGGCACTATGAGGGGAACAGCTTTTTTATGGTCAGAGTTTTGCTGGGGGACCCATTTACTGTAGTGTGCAGTAGCAGCTGCCAATTCTCCTTACGTATATTTTTGACATGCTTTCAAGTCAATTGTTTTTATTATTCACATACAGTATACATTTTACATGTACAAATGTAAACAAATACAACAACATATGCAATGAGTAAATGCACTAGATAGAATGTAAAAATGACTCCTAAAGCATGACGTTAATAAAAAAAATAAGCATGACGTTAATAAAAAAAAAATACTGTAGTGCATTGTAACAGTTTGGTAGCTCAGCTCGACAGGCTATTATTATAAGCCAAATCCTACCACTACTGCAGTACGCTGTAATGGTAAATGGCACAGCACCGGACAGGGCTGCCTGTGCCTGTGTCCTGTCTCAAGGCTGGCCTGGGCCTGGCACTCCTGTCCACTGGTCCCCTGTCTCCCCTTGCCTGGTTAACACCAGACCTAATCACAAGTGAGATTAGGTCTGGGGAGTTGCCTATTGTAAATTCCGTATGGGGCCGGAATACTTGGCTATTATGACACACTGCCCTGCTCTCTGATTGGGCAGAGAAACTGTTAAGGTCGGAATGCTTGGCCATTATGACACAGATCCCATGATCTTGTACGTTATGAGTCATCCTCGCCATACTGTCTTTCAGATCGAAACGATTGTGTAGAACTAAAGGCAGTATGGGAGTTCCCAGGCTATGTCTCCCCCAGCCCTGGAAGAGATGACCTGTTCCGGTGGCCTGAGGGCCCGTGGCCTGGCCTGCTGTCCCTATTCTTAGCGCCACTTCATCATGATGTCATATTGATCCAGGGCCTCCGCAGGGGACGGGATGGACACCCAGGCCCAGTGTCCCCGCAAGGGCCATTTGTCACCTGCATGGAGTCTCAAGGGTTACGCTGGGCTGGCTTCTCCTTGTGCATGCACAAACACACACACATATGCATAGTACATCTACACACAAACATGCACAAACACACACACACACACATACAGTATGCACACACACACACACACACACACACACACACACACACACACATGCACACACACACACACACAAATGCATGAACACAATGCACAAAGACGAGGTAAATGATCTTTCACAATGATGTCCACTATCACTGTAATAACAGAGATGGAGAGAGAGAGAGAGAGAGAGAGAGAGAGAGAGAGAGAGAGAGAGATGGAGAGAGAGAGAAAGAGAGATAGAGAGAGAGAGAGAGAGAGAGAGAGAGAGAGAGAGAGAGAGAGAGAGAGAGAGAGAGAGAGAAAGAGAGAGAGTTATGTAGGATATTTTAATCACGAGGACAAAGGGCACATCAGCTCTCTTGTGTGCGACCTGAAGAAGGATAGGGAGAGTGAAGCAGTAAAATAAAACGAGAGAGCATGTGGTAAAGACATAAAGCAAAGAAAAAGGGCTAAAAGGTTAAGAGAGAGACAGAAGAGAAAACAGAGAAAAAAAATAAAGGACAATGGGAGATATACAGTAACTAATGACCTCAGAGAGAGAGAGAGAGAGAGAGAGAGAGAGAGAGAGGGGAAGAGAACGAGCAAATGAGAGAACAAGAGAGAGGCAAAGAAAAACAGAGATGGTTGAGCAGTTGTATTTGGTTTGGTTTGAAACATCACAGAATGCACCTACGTACGTCCAAGCTATGTCCTGAGCCATCAATTAACTCTTCCTGTCAGCGCAGTGAAAACAAGCCATCCGTTAGTGTCAGCTTAGAGCAACACGATAAGACGGGGGGGGGGGGCAGGGAGGGGGCAGCAGAGCAGTACCAGAGTACCGCGCGCTGTACGCCTTATTCAGCATGTTTATGTGCCGCACCAGCTGCATTGTGTCCACGCACGTGAAACTGATGACACGCAGGTAGGCAGCCGTGCAGCAGCGCCAGAGGGCAACCATCACCACTATACCCTCCATGATAGATCACCATGTCGGTCTAATGCCACCGATAGAGGCCCCCTCTCCACGCGGGCACGTATGCACGCATGCACGCATGCACAGACACACGCACACACACACACACACACACACACGACCACCACCACCACTACCATCCCCTCCTCATTGTCTTACTGCCCCACTACCCACCTCCACTGCGATCACCACCAATCCCATGATGTGCACTGCTCGTGCCTAGCTGTCTTAACTGTCTGCCCGACCGATACCCCCTACCATCTACAATCAATTTCTCTCTTTTCTCTTATTATTCAACCCATGCTTAGTTGTCATCTGTTCCCTTCCCGAGCTCTCTGCACCCGTTCATTGAGTTGTCTTTCTGTTCCCAAACCACCCACTGTCTCCACTGGCCCACTTACCCACTGCCCGCAACCCAGCCACCCACCTTCTATGTCCAACTCTAGTATAGAACTACCCTTCTGACTGGCAAATCGGTCACCTCCACCGTATGTGCGCCTGGCTACTGTCTTGCTCTGGAATCGATCACTCGTGCTCTCTCTCTGTCCTCCACCTCTAGGCCAGTCAATTGCTCAAACAAAAGGCCAGAGCATGGGAAGAATTGCAATGGTAATGGTTACTACATTTCCCATATGAAAAAATGAATAGGAAATCTCCAACGCTGACCTTGAATTTTTTAAATCTTCCATTAAATATAAATCGGTAGATTTCTAACGCCAATTTTAATATGTTATTTTAGACAAAAAAATGTATGATCAATATGGCAATTTGTCCCGCGTCAAACGCTAGATTGAATGGACTACTCCCCATTGTCCCCTTGTCTCTACCTGTCTTGCCATTCCTCAGCCCGTTTCTTAACCCTGTCCACCCGTATATACGTAACTGTCTTACTGAGCCCTAGCCACTCCTGCCTGTCTATTGTAGCCCTATGTATAGTGTGCAGTATGCAGGGTGTGTGTGTGTGTGTGTGTGTGTGTGTGTGTGTGTGTGTGTGTGTGTGTGTGTGTGTGTGTGTGTGTGTGTGTGTGTGTGTGTGTGTGTGTGTGTGTGTCAGAGCATGGCAACCCGACCGAAGCCCGACGGGCCGGGTCGGAACCCGACGGGCCGGGCCGGACTCGGACAAAAAAAATAGAATACCTGTCGGACTCGGGTCGGACTCGGGCTTGAAGCAAACAGACATTGTGAAAAGTGTAAGCAACCAGAGGAAACGTTTCAGTTCATGCAAACGGCAGTTTTGTGATTAAAAAATAAGTAATTGAATATGCATAACTGAAAATGTTGGTAGGCTACTCCTGCGAGTGATTATTATTGGCTGTATGCACGCGCCAGTTACCAGTGGCAACATGGACGCTCACTCCCAGTCAGCCGAGCAGGAATGCCGAGTCAACTTGCTTTCTTAATAAGCGCCAAATCAACAGTTGTCAGTGAACGCGTGGTCTTTTGTTGTAGGCCTAGTGTAGGTCATGTTTTAGCATGTCTTCGATGCTGTCTTAAATGTTGAACATAAAATGACGAAGTTTGTCACTGCATTACTCGCCAAGGATTACATTTCCAGCATGGAGTAGCAAGGAGCATAATATGGATTAAAGAAGACGCACATGCTACGTAGAGTTGCCTAAGGTAGGGGCGAAGAGGTTTCCTGTTACTATTTTGTCCGCTGTGACATTTCATGTCCTTCACGTAGGTTCTTAATTCTTGTCACTTTTACTGTAGGCTACAGTTGTAACTATGCGCGTGCAACCTTTCCTGATTTTATATTGACCGCATGGACATCAGGGGAAATGACATTCTCTTGGAGGGCCGAACAGGCTACTGTTCTTCGGGGTGAACTTATAGCCCATCCTTCAAGGAGCGGCATCTTCACCATGGCTCGCGGGGATTTATTTGCACTAACAGTAACGTAACAAATGCTTCCATAGGCGGGCTGACTGCATCCAAAACGTAGCCTATTCGTTAGTTTTCGCCTTTCTTATCCTCTCACGCCCCTCCCATGCATTCGATCACCGCACCCAACATCTCTGGTCTAACCGAAAGAAACATAAGGTGCGCTGTCACATGTGTGTGTGTGTGTGTGTGTGTGTGTGTGTGTGTGTGTGTGTGTGTGTGTGTGTGTGTGTGTGTGTGTGTGTGTGTGTGTGTGTGTGTGTGTGTGTGTGTGTGTGTGTGTAGCCTACTATGCGTGCGTAACTAAATGACTGTAGGCTACTGCAAATTGCCTAACGTCTTTGCCTATCCTGGCTATTTATCACGTGCTATTTTGAGTATGGTGGAGCCCACATAGAAAATCTTGCTTGCGCACAGGTTCTGTTGTTATTACAGTGGTCTCGGGCTTCGGACGGGTTCGGACACAAACATTTTAATTAGTCTCGGGCTCGGGTCGGGGTCGATCACTTTTCTGTCGGCTGAGGGCCGGGCTCGGACAGAAAAAAACGGCCCGAGCCACACTCTAGTGTGTGTGTGTGTGTGTGTGTGTGTGTGTGTGTGTGTGTGTGTGTGTGTGTGTGTGTGTGTGTGTGTGTGTGTGTGTGTGTGTGTGCGTGTGTATGTGTGTGTGCGTGCGTGTGTGTGTCTCTGTGTGTGCGTGTGCGTGTGTGTGTGTGTGTGTATCTACAGTATGTGACAGTACTATACTGTGTGTGTGTGTGTGTGTGTGTGTGTGTGTGTGTGTGTGTGTGTGTGTGTGTGTGTGTGTGTGTGTGTGTGTGTGTGTGTGTGTGTGTGTGTCTGTGTGTGTGTCTGTGTCTGTGTCTGTGTGTGTGTGTATCTACAGTATGTGACATCTACGTTTTTAGATGTCACAATTGATATTGAGACACAGAGAGATGCAGGATCTTCATTAAAAATATTCAGTAATGCGGTTGGTATTGTGACTTGTACAGTGGACAGTACTGTACATAGTTTTGTTTTTTTACATCATGTATTGTGTCATCAATGTGTGACACACATATATTCATGTGGGCTGTGGTGAAAATGAATTTGAATAGCTTGATGTGTTGTCATGCATTAGTTTGATAAAAGTCTACGGTGCC
>NC_085865.1:45647444-45649944 GCF_034702125.1 Engraulis encrasicolus
TGGTACTTGGTTAAGCTGTGGTCTTAGGTACTCTGTTATATTTACAGAGAAAGAGGAGCAGAAATTCAATAAATTAGATGAAACTCTAAAAGAATAGAACTTTACTTAACGTAAGAGAAGGGGAAATTCAATAAATGAGACAAAACTCCAAAAGAACAGGACTTAAATGTGGCCCAAGACTAAACGAGGGGAACAGTGGGCTGTCAGGTCCATAATAATTCTGCTATAGCGTCATTTGAATGCTCTCAAGAAATGCACGATTGCAGAGCCTGCCCATATAGCTTTGTTCAGTGGCTGGTTGTTAAGGAGAAAAACCTGCTCGTTACCTTTGGCTGGCTGGCGTTTTTGAAAGTCTCGAGAAAACGAGGCAGCACTAATAAGTGATTCCCTGTGGGACCTTCGAGCCGAGCTGAATCGCGTCGGGCGTTGCAATGGACGGCCTCGACCGGGGCCTTGCGGAGTAATGGTCAATGTGCCGGTGAATGCGGGTGCCTCAATTTGCTTGGTAAAATGGGCGAGGCGAGGTGAGGAGAGGGGAGGCGGGGAGGGTTGGGGGTGGAAATGGAGTGGCTCCATCTCTCTCTCCATGCGTTAGGCAGGGGCTGCGGTCGCAATCTCCTGAACAGTGCCCCGGGGCACCGCGCGGAAACCCGGCCTCCTAATGGAGCCAAAATGGAGCCTTTAGAGCCTAATCAGAGCATCTGAGCCAGAGAGTGCTGTGTCAGTGTGTGTGTGTGTGTGTGTGTGTGTGTGTGTGTGTGTGTGTGTGTGTCTGTGTCTGTGTGTGTGTGTGTGTCTGTGTCCGTGTCTGTGTCTGTGTCTGTGTCTATGCGTGTGCACTTGTATGAGCGTGCAGCATGCGCGTGTGTGTGTGCGGGTGGACGTATGACGGTGTATCTGTGTATGATAGTGCCCGCAAAAAAGAGACCAAATCCTCTCAGATATCATTTCTATGGCCTATGAGTAAGATATAACTCTGCATCCGTCTCTTTTATACTCCATGGGAGCTTTGGCAACGTGACATCTAATCATTAATATTTGTACAGTGCTTCCTCAAGCCCGGCTCCTCACCATCCAGCTCAGTTATATAGCAAGGACACCACGAGATAAAGGCAAGCAAGCGGCAGGGAAAAATATATCAAACATAGATAACAAATCTTAACCCAGCAGTAATATGAGCACCAGCTCCAATAAGATCCATTGAAAGAGGAAAAAAAGACGAGATGACGATGGTGGATGAATGACTGAGGATGCATTTACTGTGGACTTGGATATAACGCTTTACATGGCTTTGGAATCCAGCCTTGAAATCACTAAGCGAGATTACTGAATATCGATATACTCTTTTTTTTATGACGCCACACTTAGGTAACATGAAGAGGGTGAAGGGTGAATCTGCAGTGAAAGGCTTTTAGATAGATAGATAGATAGATAGATAGATAGATAGATAGATAGATAGATAGATAGATAGATAGTGACAGACATACTAGAGAGAGAGTCTGAAAGAGAGAGTAAAGGAGAGAGGAAAAGACAGAGAAAAGAGGGAGTCATTGATGTAGTGAAATACGGGCATCTGTAAAAGATAGATAGATAGATAGATAGATAGATAGATAGATAGATAGATAGATAGATAGATAGATAGATAGATAGATAGATAGATAGATAGATAGTAATGGACATAAAGCCTGAAGGAGAGAGTAAAAGAGGGAGAGAGGGAAAGACAGGAAAAAGAAAACAATTGATGCATCGAAATATGGGCATCAGTGAAAGACAGACAGACAGGCAGGCAGACAGACAGACAGACAGACAGACAGACAGACAGACAGACAGATAGATAGATAGATAGATAGATAGATAGATAGATAGATAGATAGATAGATAGATAGATAGATAGATAGATAGATAGATGAAAAGAAAATGTTGATTGTCAGAGGGAGTCAGAGAGAGAGAGAGAGAGAGAGAGAGAGAGAGAGAGAGAGAGAGAGTGTGTGAGAGAGAAATGAGTGAGGATGATTGATGCAGTGAAATCTGGAGAGTTTATCTGCCATTTCTGCACATCAGTAGCTGTCAGTGCAGTCGTCTCAGGATCTTGAGATGCCAATCATGTGAGGAAGGAAACGCTCCCTCTTGATGGCTTTGTAATCATCAGATTCCCCTTTTAGTCTTTTGAGTGAGTACTGTGTGTGTGCGTGTGCGTGTGCGTGTGCGTGTGTGTGTGTGTGTGTGTGTGTGTGTGTGTGTGTGTGTGTGTGTGTGTGTGTGTGTGTGTGTGTGTGTGTGTGTGTGTGTGTGTGTGTGTGTTTGGGTATGGGTATGGGTATGTGTGTGTGGTGACTGGCTGACGCTGACCAAGGACAGGCCAGTGCGTGTGTGTGTGTGTGTGGGGGGTGGGGTGGGGTGGAGGGTGGGCGGTAGCCCCGGGTATTTTATATGCATTGAGAAAGAGAGAGGGTCTGTATGGACCACATCAAGGGCCCCATGGGTAGTCATATTTCCTCAT
>NC_085865.1:45654944-45659944 GCF_034702125.1 Engraulis encrasicolus
TAAAAATGGAGGTATTTTTGTTATGTGTATATATGTATTGTGTTGTACGTATATATGTAAATTATGTTCAATAAGGTTATCACCTTATACCTGCAGATAATATAAGAATTGAGGTGAGATAGTGAGGTGGAGAGAGGCAGGTGGGTTAGGTATATGACTGGAGACAGCTAAGGTATGTTGCTAGCTTGGCTTTCGCATCAGAGTTCATACTCGCAACATGTGCTTTTGTCAAGCCTTCCATAGAAAAATCTCAGTGGTAGTATACAACAGACTGTACGCATGTACAGAATACTACTGGAAAGAGCTACAGTACTACATCAGAATACTGTCCAATGATTTTCATTGCTTTCGGATATTTTTGGACCAATACAGGAAAAACTGAGAATAACAGACAGGTTTCCCAGATTGGCTAGAATTGGAAACTCCTCTTGTGCCAGGTGTGGTGTGACGGGAGACGGGTGTGCTCTACCTGGGGAGACAGGTGTTGAGTGGGAGGCAAGAAAAGTGTTTTGTGTGGGTGGAAGGAAAGTGTGAGGTGTGTGTGTTTGAGTGAGTGCATGTGTGCGTGTGCGTGTGTATTCAGGCCGCTGACAGTTTTGGGCAGGCCCAGGACAAAGCAGTCTGAAAGGCCCCTCCATTTAATATACTGTGTAATGGGGCACCAATTCTGGCTCCTCCTTCTCCCTGGACCCGGGACATCCGACCCCTTTGAACACCCCCATTGGCTTCCCTGTCTGTGTCTGTGTGTGCATGCATGGATACGTGTAGGGCAGTGGCGGTTTTGGGGGGTGTGATGTTGGTAAGCACAAATTCTGTAACCAAGTCAAACTAGTGGGGTCTCTCCCAGATGAGAATTTTTAAAAATAAAAACGCTCCTAAATTGTGAATTTTGACCTCTTCAGACAGCTCCCTAGGCTACTAAGTCATTCTACCACGTTGCATCCTTCACTCCACGACTTGAAAATACAATCCAAATGTTCGCGTTGCATCTTACAGCAATGCATTGAACAGAAAAACACACCAGTGACGGTCATCATTCCAGAAAGGGTTCTTATTCTGCTAGGTAGAACTAATAGAAATGAAGTCAAGTGGCCACGAGCATGCCGTTGCGACCAGTGTACACAGTATGCTACACGAGAGCTGCCAAAAACTTGTGTTGGCCTGCCGTTAACTTGAAAACAGGCTACGGGAAAGACAGACACTAGCACCCTTCTGAACAATTGTGAACCCATCCATGGGTGAGCGAGTGAACCCGTTCCTAAACCGCAAGCTTCATCAACAACCAAACATGTTACAGCGGACAAATATAACCTTAGCCTACCTTAAAATGCTGTCTTGACCGCAGAAATCCCAAACTTTCACTTAATCCACACGTTTTCAAAATCATTGTCCACGTTCCCGTTTGTAATCCATATGATATCATAGCTAATCAAGATAGGCATATTGTGCTGCCGTTTAGCTATTCTCTTCAACTAACTGACGGTGTGTGGTTAATGTTATCTGCATATTATTCATTCGTTTCTTCTTGATATGTCCCAAAGTTCTACTCCATGATTTTGTCCACATCCAAAACACAGACGTTTCCTGAAAACTTTGATTGCAGTTCAAATGTGTTGTCAGTCTTCGAGATTATCATAAAATCAACTGACTTCAGTCAAAAATGTAAACATCACGTCTGCCTGAGCTCTACTTCCTGAATCCAATGTTAACGTAAGGTGTCAGATCGAGTTATGATTCATCAACTCATCTGTCAATCATATTTTCCGGTGCGCTATTGGTATGAGCACAATGAAAATGTGCTTCAAAAACGGGCGTTGCATCCGCGGAAAGCCAATTAAAAAACAGATTCTCTGCCATTGACTCCAAGTCATTTAGAAATTGTGCTTCATTTGCTGTAGTAACGTGTTTCACCATCGCTGTTAAACAGTGTTTCTCGATAGCCACTGTGGTGTCGCTGTTTAGGCTAACCAGTTTTATAAGAACCGCCAGTAGCAGACAACACAGACAGCTGAATCACGTCAACAGGATGAAGGGTTTAAATTTGGATGTCACGTTTGTCGCTTTTATATTGGTAAGCCGTGCTTCAAGTGCTTACATTAAGAACCGCCTCTGGTGTAGGGGTGGGTGATATGATGACATAAATCGTAAATCGTGATTTTGAGTACAAGATCTTCTCGAATCTGCCAAAGTGAAGAAATCCTATAGATCGTCTTGCAGTGAGGATGTTAACTAGGCCTATCAGTATCAAAGTGATGTTTACTTACTTGTGTTGTTTTCTTTACTTTTATTCTTTAAATTATTGTATTCTAATTATGCACTTTATAAGAGTGTCATTAGTGTGTTAACATTTTATTAACTACAAATTACAAATTGCAAGCATATCAACATTTATTTTTTTTGTTTTTATCTTTTGGATGGAAGATCATGATTAAAAAAAAACGAAATCGAGATTTCATGTTAAAAAAGCGTGATATGACATTTTTGCCACATGGCCCAATCCTAGGTGCAAGTGTGTGTACGTACAGATGTACAGTAGGCGGGCTATAGTGTAATGTAGTGGATGGTGGATAAGGGAATGCCCCTGGCCTGCTGCCCTGCTGGCTCTCCGCACTACACTGCCAGCCTTGCCAATGATACAGCCAAGAGCAAGACTTAAACAGGCCTTTATCACACAGACATACACTACAAGCACATACACGCACACACCCATGCACTCTCACACACACACACACACACACACACACACACACACACACACACACACACACACACACACACACACACACACACACACACACACACACACACACGGGCGCACGGGCACACACACACACACTCACACATAAAGGCTATATCCTGGCTTTCATATCAGAGCTTATACTGCATAGACACTGGCAAACTTCCCATAGACAGGAAATACCAACAGCCCTCTTTCAAATGCTTCAGTGTACCCGCTGGACACTTGGCAAAGCCTACTGCTCACCAGACCACTCTTGAGATATGTTTTTCATTGCTCTCGGATATTTCTGGACCAGGAGGAACCTGCAATACAGTAGTAGACAGCTTTGCCAGGAAGACTGGAATCAGGAAATGCATTGTGTGACAGGTGTGCTGGGCTGTGTTGGGAGACAGCCAGGTACAGTACTATGCTGTATACTTGGAAAGACAGTTGCTGTGTGGGTGGGAAGGAAAATGTGTTGTGTTGGAGAAAAAGACGAAGGCAGGTGTGTGTGTGGAGGACGTAGTAGCTGCAAAATAATGTAGCGGACGGGGAATCTCCCTGCCCTGCTCTTAAATACTGGATAGAGCTATGTCAGTTCAATGGGTCAAATGTTTATCATTGATTTATTATATATATTGATGTTTTTTTGCATCAGGGGACTGAGGAACTGAGAAAGTGAAACTGAGAAAAATAGACAGGTTTCTCAGAATGGGAATTGTGAGACTGTTGCCATGTGTCATGTGGTACCTGAGGAGACAGGTAGGGTGTGGGTGAAGAAATGTGTTGTGTGGGGGGGAAGGCAGGTGTGTGTCTGTGTGTGTGTGTGTGTGTGTGTGTGTGTGTGTGTGTGTGTGTGTGTGTGTGTGTGTGTGTGTGTGTGTGTGTGTGTGTGTGTGTGTGTGTGTGTGTGTGTGTGTGTGTGTGTGTGTTTGTGTGTGTGCATGTGGAGGTACAGTAAGGGAATATAAGGGAACCTCCTCTGGCCTACTGCCTAGGCTCCACGCACTACTCCCCTCTGGCTGTCTGCAGTCTCCATAGTTGCCAGCCTGGACTATGATACAGCCAAGAGCAAGACTTAAACAGTACACACACACACACACACACACACACACACACACACACACACACACACACACACACACGCACACACACACACACACACACACACACACACACACACACACACACACACACACACACACACACACACACACACACACACACACACACACACACACTCACACGGATGAAAATGTATGCATGCACACATACAGTACACATACACATACACTCACACATACAAACTGCACTCTCTCTCACACACGCTAACGGTACACGCACTCTCTCTCTCTCTCACACACACACACTCACACACACACACACACACACACACACACACACACACACACACACACACACACACACACACACACACACACACACACTGAGCAGGGGCCGTAAAACCCTCAGTGTCTGGCATTGTACCAGCTGTCCTCCAGACATAATGTACTTCCGATTACCTACTTAAGTCATTCTTATCTGCCTTTCAAATGATTTTCCCAGAGAGCCTCGGATAAGGCTTGGGGGACACTGTAGCGTAGCTGCTCTCATTCGCCAAGGTGACTGACATAATGTTTGTACCAGCCATTTTCTTTTATTTAAAACATCCTGGATTATTAAACAGTGTCTGCAATTATTCGCTATATGCAATAAAGACTATGAAACATGCGCTATTTTACGATTGCCACATAGCACTGCGACTGTGGCTGCATGTTATGGTGTGGCCAGGGAAGCTGACAGGGGGGACAAAGGGGTATGTTGTCCCGGGCCCCGGGAGAAAGGGGGCCCATAATTGGGTCTTCATTACATTATATGTATTGGGTCGGGGGCCCATTTAGTTGATTTGGTCCCGGGCCTGGCCAAAGCTGTCAGCGGCCTTGGGTGTGGTGGCACATAGCGTCATACATATGTGTGACACAGTGAATGGGATGGGCTGATGGGACTCATGCAATATCTATGAGGCTATATATGAAGGGGAGCCGTTATCATTAGGAGTGAATGGGCATCCTCGTTTACTCTCTCTCTCTCTTTCTCTTCTGCTCTCCTGCAGCAAGCGAGGAAATGAGAAGAAGGGGAAGGGGAGGATGAAACGGACATCTCTCTCTCTCTCTCATTCTCTCTCAGGCTGAGGGAATTAGGAAGAAAAACATAAAGAATAGGAGACGTGATTAAGGGGGAGAAGAAGAAAGAGACAGAGAGAGAAGGAGAGAAAGAGAGA
>NC_085865.1:45664944-45667444 GCF_034702125.1 Engraulis encrasicolus
ACAGATACGTATGGTATATTAAGATATGGAGTTGGATTGGAGAGATAGAATGAGGGTGAACAACAAGACGAGACAAGATGGTGTAGAGAGAGCAGACAGGCAGAAACAAGGCGTAGAAGAAGAGGACGAGGTACTAAGATGGGCGCTGGGGGAGAGTTATGGGAGAAGGGGCTGAGTGGAGTGTGATTGGGTTGGTCTTAATGAGCGTGGCGCCTGTGGGGTTCTGGGATTCATCAGCAGGGCATTGGAGCAGGAGCCCCCCTGACCCCCCCACATACACATACACATACACATACACATACACATACACATACACATACATACACATACACATACACATACACATACACATACACATCGATCCCCAGCCACAGCCAGAGCAGGAGCCAGAGCTCACTCCCACAGACTAACACCCCAAGCTCTCTCTCTCTCTCTCTCTCTCTCTCTCTCTCTCTCTCTCTCTCTCTCTCTCTCTCTCTCTCTCTCTCTCTCTCTGTCTCTCTATCTTGCTCTCTCTTGCTTTGTCGGTGAGAGTCTAAAGGTGCAATCTCTATACCGTACCTTTCTCTCCCTTCCCCTTACTAACTCTCTCTGTCTCTGTCTCTGTCTCTGTCTCTGTCTCTGTCTCTGTCTCTGTCTCTCTCTCTCCAATTTCTCCCATCCAGAACACCCCCATACATCACCACATCCCCAGCATGCCCATAGACAAACAGTGGAATACGCTAGAAAACCACAGGTCTGGCTGCGTACGTGAATGTGAGCCCTCCCACAGGGAAGCCAATAGGAGGGGGCAAGGGTGTCAGTTGTCCCAGGCCCAGGGAGAGAAGGGGCCCAGAAATGGGCTCTTATAGCATGGTGTGTATTTAGAGGGGGGCCCTATCAGATGATTTTGTCCCAGACCCAGTCAAAGCTGCTGTCAGCGGCTCTCCCCGACCCTGCCCTGCCCTGCCCTGCTTGGCCCCTGATGCCGCTGCAGACATTAGACAGATGAGAGAGAGAGAGAGAGAGAGAGAGAGAGAGGAGAGACCAGAGAGAGGAGAGGGGGATCAGTGGCCCCGATGCACAGAGGAGCGAAATAAGAAACTAGCTGGGGGAGAACGAGAAGGAGGGTGAAAGAAAACGACCGAAAGAACATGAAGGGGAACTGAAAAAGAAAGGAGAGATACATAGAACGAAGTGAAAGGAGGCGAGAGATGCATATAGAACAAAGCGAAAGAAAGCGAGAGATTAAAGAAGACAGAGTCAGAGTGCCATGGGCACCTCTTGGATAGCAAGATAGTGATAATGAACCAGGAATGGGAGCGAGAGATAAGAATGTAGAGACAAAGCAAAAACACAGAGATTAATGAGGAGAAGTCTTTACTTTTAAAACAACCTTTATTTTTCAACAAACCCATTTAAGAAAAACTACCCCAAAACCCCCACAGAAGCCAAAAGCCATCAGTCTTTCCTAGCAGTTAAAATTAAGCCTCTCGGGCCTTGGCCACAGCTCAAACAGCTAAGGCACCTTCCTGATACGTACTGTACGCCGGGGACCCAGGTTCGATTCTGGCCTGAGGTCATTTCCTGATCGTCCTCCATTTCTCTCCTAGCTATGTCCTGTCATATTTTTACTTTCAAAAGACATGATAAGCCTTAATAATATTGGAAAAAAATGAATAAATAGATAATAAGCCTCCCAGTGCCATTAAGGGAAACCATCCATGTCTGTCCGTGTAAGGATGGGTAGGAGGAGTGGACATTCACATTTACTTTCATGTTACTGTGCACAGAGTCTCTCTGTACTGTAAATGTCAGGGTGTCCACACAGCCATTAGGATTCAGTTCTATATATGTGTGCCTTCAGCTGTGGATGTGTTGAAAGATAATACGGGCAACTGTGTGTGTGTGTGTGTGTGTGTGTGTGTGTGTGTGTGTGTGTGTGTGTGTGTGTTTTTGTGTGTGTGTGTGTGTGTGTGTGTGTGTGTGTGTGTGTGTGTGTGTGTGTGTGTGTGTGTGTGGTGTGTGTGTGTGTGTGAGAGAGGAGAGAGAGAGAGAGAGAGAGAGAGAGAGAGAGAGAGAGAGAGAGAGAGAGAGAGAGAGAGAGAGAGAGAGAGAGAGAGAGAGAGAGAGAGAGAGAGACTGTGCAGTTTACGCATATTTTTGTGTTATTAACTGTCAATATCCTTGGAGCTGGTTGCTGGGCAGGGGGAGGTTTGATTTGCATTGTATTGCATTGCATTAGTATGTGTGTGAATATGAAGTCCTATTTATCTTTGGATAATAGTGCAGTTTTGCTTGTGTGTGGATACACACAGTGTGCATGCTTACCTGAGTGTGTGTGAATGTGTGTGAGTGTGTCCTTGTCCTTGTGTGAGTCTGTGTAGCCTACCAACATTGTACCAAATGCGCAGGCAATAACAATGTCCACTCGTCTAATATGCCTGCTAACAATGCATACTACTCACCTGTGAATATGAGCAATTACTTACTTTCATGTGCACCTGATTGTTTCCCTTGC
>NC_085865.1:45674944-45679944 GCF_034702125.1 Engraulis encrasicolus
AATCTGTAATATAGACAGCAGACTGAGCTAGCCATAGTATCATAGAATACGAGGTGGCCGTATGAGGGGCTGGTCCCAAAATGCCAAAAATGCCTGTGCTGTTTTTCGGCCTCAGTCCAGTCCTGGTACATACATTATTTGTACCTTACTCCTCTCCTTTGAGGAGTGTACATACTGCACGTCTCAGGGCTGGAGATCAGGTGTCAGTCGTCCATCTTGTTAACCCTGATCATCAACACCCCCTCCCCCAGCAGCCTACACACACACACACACACACACACACACGCCATGTACGCATTCACACACACACGCCATGTACGCATTCACACACACACACACACACACACACACACACACACACACACACACACACACACACACACACACACACACACACACACACACACACACACACACACACACGCAAACACACTGGTTGCCATGCCACCTGCGCGGAGAAGAAGGCTACCACGCCTGATCGCACCCCCGTCGTCGTGGAGATAGATCCATCTAAGAGGACAGGTGTGAGGTCAAAGATGGCTGCCTTGGGGCACGGAGCCCAAAGCTCTTCAACCAATCACTGAGCACCATGGGGGCAGTATGCTGGAGATAAAAGAGCTGTAGAGGGTTAGGACTGGAAGGCTGATCAGGGCCGCTGACAGCTTTGGCTGGACCCAGGAAAGAGTCATCTGATAGGGCCCCCCACCCAGTACATTCACTGTAATGAGGACCCATTTATGCCCCCCCCGCCCACCCATCTCCCTGGGCCCGGGACAACTGACCCCTTTGTCCCCCCTTGTCAGCTTCCCTGAGGCTGATTGTGGGGTGGGTTTGTGAAGGATGAGTGAGAGAAACGATCAAGGCATGGCACTCCTCTCCCCCCCTGGAGAGTACGGTCCGGTCTACTAGGCTGGGGCTTTGAAACCCATAGCCAACTCGGGCAAGGGGCCAGCTGAGTGGTGGAGAGTATCTTGGAGGCCATTACTGTTTGGGCTAGTGCTAAATCAGTGTTCCTCAAAGGGGGCTCTACAGCCCCTGAGGCGGCGTTGAAGGAGACAAGGTTGAGGTCAAGGTTGAGAACCACTGTGCTAAAGGGCACTGTGCTAAAGGGCAGTCATGGACAAGCGGTTAGGGCGTCAGACTTGCATCCCAAAGGTTGCCGGTTCGACTCCCGACCCGCCAGTTTGGTGGGGGAAGTAATCAACCAGTGCTCTCCCCCATCCCCCTCCATGACTGAGGTACCCTGAGCATGGTGCCGTCCTGCCGCACTGCTCACTAGGAGCGCCATTATGGGCTGCCCCCTTGCATGGGTGAGGCATAAATACAATTTGTTTGCAGTGTGCAGTGTTCACTTGTGTGCTGTGGAGTGTTGTGTCACAATGAGAATGGGAGTTGGATTTACCCAATTGGCTTTCACTTTCACTAAATCATTCAGCCTAAGAGGTACTAGTCAGACAGGAAATCCTAGGGTTGGGGCAAGCCTTGAAAACCCATAACCTGGGCATTTGGCAGAACTGAATGGCGGAACTGCCAACCAAGGCATGGAAGACGATACTATACAAACCAGTCTGTACACATAAATACACAAACTCGGTCAGTGCTGTGCACAGACACACATGCACCGTATGCATGCTGCATATACATCGATGTGATGGAGTGATCATCACTAGGGTTGTGGGTGTGTTCTGACTGTCCAGGCTATACTGGGCCCGGGTCTGGGCTTTCAAGGCCTCAGCCTAGACTGGACTATCCTCCAGCAGCAGTGATGAGCTAGCCTGACAAGCCAGACCATTCATTTTGAATTACTTCGTAATCCATGAATGGTCTGATTACGCTTCTCTGGGGAGGGTTTTCAGTCCGTTTTCCGACAACCGGTGTTACCGGCCAATAAGCGAACGCACTTGTGAGCATAATAACATGCGTCATGAACGTCAATTGTCTGTGATTGGTCAGAGCTCATTTCAAGAGCTGAGCTCACTCATCCCGCCCAAGTGTTCCAGGGCACCAAGGACCCAGACCTAAGATGGATTGCGAAGTAATTAATGTGGTCTGGGAAAGCCAGGCTGGTGATGGGCAACTTGGATTCAGAATCTACAATCCAGTAGCCAGTAGTTCCAAATGACCTGGTTTTACCTTCCCAATTCAACCAGATGATTACCTAATTTGACAGGTAATATGAGGTGATTTAGAACAGTGGTTCTTAACCTTTTTTTCTTGAAGCACCCCCTAACCTGTGCCCAAGACAAGCCGCGCACCCCTAACCAAAATTTCTACATGTATTTACGCACTTAAAATTATCTAAGTGATTAATTACAATGATTCTTCCTTTAGACATTGATCAATACTTTAATGACCAAAACATGTTTGAATTTTGTCTTGATTTGGCCTAATTATATGTTTGGAAGCAGAATTTTGGTCTCAACCTCAACACAAACAAAATTCTGCGCACCCCCTGAAATCTCTGGCGCACCCCCAGGGGGTGCACGAACCACAGGTTAAGAACCACTGATTTAGAATATGTGGCACTGGATTGTAGCTTTTGAATCCATGTTGCCCATCACAGTCCAGGGCGGGGTAGAGGCAACCAAAGGGAAGAGTGCAAGTCCAGGCCAGTAGTTCCAAATTACCTGGCTTTACCTGCCCTAGTTGGACAGGTAAAATGAGGTGATTTAGAATATGTGGCACTGGATTGTAGCTTTTGAATCCATATTGCCCATCACAGTCCAGGGTGAGATAGAGGCAACCAGGGCCTCGAAACCCACAACCATGGCATGGAGCAGAGCTCAGCGCAGCGGCGAGCCCATACAGGGCTATGGTTTCTCCTAATTGCCACCCCACTAAACCCCCACCCACCCTCTCTGCTCCCTGCCTGCTCCTCTGTTACAGCTGGTTGGATTTCCCCATTCATTTTTAATCCGCCCTCCGCCCTAATCTCATTTGCCCGCCTGGCCGAGGGCATAATTAGTTTAGAAAAATCAGGAGGAAAAAAAGCCACCAGCACAGTCGTGGTGGTGGTGGTGGCAGTGTCTCTGTGTCCCTGTGTCCCTGTGTGTGTGTGCGTGCGTGCGTGCGCAAGCATGCATGCCTGTGAGCGTTCGTGTGTGCGTGTGTGGGCGCATGTACTGTATTCTCTGTGTGTGTTTGTGTTTGTGTGGGTGGACTTCATGCTCGACAATGTCGTGCTCCACTGCCCGTGTGTTGCTGTTTTCCAGCTGTGCAGAGTCAACAGACGAACGAGCCTCTCAGCTCAGCTCAGCTCAGCTCAGCTCCTGCGTCTGTGTGTTCCACTCAGTGTTGCCAGATGGGGCGGTTACCCACCCAATTGGGCTACTTGGGATGTCCGTCTGCGGGTAAAAACTGGAAAAATTGGCCGTTTTTTTCCCCCTGCAGTTTTGTGCCAATGGAAATCAACGCAATTTGTTGAAGTGGGGTGGAATTTAGCATATTTTTGCTGTTTTTGAGAACTTTTTGGGCAGGATTTGATCAGACACATCTGGCAACACTGGTTCCACTGTCCACCGGTGGAGTCAGTGTTTGTTCTGAAAGAACAGAGGAGAGAGAGGTGGGGGTGAAGAGGATTTATTGTGTGTGTGTGTGTGTGTGTGTGTGTGTGTGTGTGTGTGTGTGTGTGTGTGTGTGTGTGTGTGTGTGTGTGTGTGTGTGTGTGTGTGTGTGTGTGTGTGTGTGTGTGTGTGTGTGTGTGTACACCTGTGTGTGTGTATGTGTGTGCATAAAAGGAAGCTGACGGGGGGTGGCAAAGGGGGGAGAGTTGTCCTGGCCCAGGGACAGAGGGCGTCCAGAATTGGGTTCTCATTACATTGGGTGGGGGGCCCTTTCAGATGACATTTGTCCTGGGCCCAGTCAAAGCTGTCAGCGGCCCTGTGTGTGTGTGTGTGTGTGTGTGTGTGTGTGTGTGTGTGTGTGTGTGTGTGTGTGTGTGTGTGTGTGTGTGTGTGTGTGTGTGTGTGTGTGTGTGTGTGTGTGTGTGTGTGTGTGTGTGTGTGTGTGTGTGTGTGTGTGTGTGTGTGTGTGTGTACAGTATGTGGGTGTGTGTCTGGTTTGGAGAGTGGATGAGGTAAAAACAGTCCTTTGATTTGTACTTTCTTTTGGCCAAATGGGATTTTGCTGCCAATGTGATTTCCTCTCAGCAGCCCATTGGCTCAGAGGCCTTTCATAACTCCACTCTCCCCTGCCTCCCAGTTCTTACGGATTAGATCTGTGTCACATTTGTTTGTGTGTGTATGTCGATGTACGTATATGCAGCATGCATATACAGTAGTGTACATGTGTGTCTGTGTGCAGCACTAGCCAAATTTGTGTGTGTATGTGTACAAAATTGTTTATATGCACTGTGTATGTGAGTGAATGCACGTGGCATGTATAAAGTACGCCTACTATATAGTATGTATGTTGGTCTGTACTCAGCACTGATCTTGTGTGTGTGCTCTGCTTGCATGTGTGTGTGTGTGCGTGCGTGTGTGTGCGTTTGTGAGCGTGTGTGTGCGTCCATGTGTGTGCGTGCATGTGTGTGTGCGTCCATGTGTGTGCGTGGGTGTGCGCGTTTGTGTGTCTGTGTGTACCCCACATTGGACATTGAGTGAGTGTGGGTCCGTAATTACATTACATGAGGTCCATCCTATCCAGTGGCCGCAGTAGCAGACGAATGGGCTGGAGGAGGGGGGCTAGCTGCTCTGCTCTGCCTGATGCTGCTGGATGATATCCCTGCCCTGCTCACGTCTCCATTAGCCATTAGCCATTAGCCACTGCACTTTCTCTTTTGCCCCTCTGCTCTCTCGTTCTTTATCTCTTTTCCTGTTCCCTCTCTTTCCTCCTCCCTCCCTCTCTTTTCCTGTTGTCTCATTTCATTTTCTTATCTGGTCTTTTCTATTTTCTCAGTCTCTCTCTTTCTCTTTCTCTCTCTTTTGCTACCTCTCTCTCTCTCTCTGTGTCTCTCTGTCTCTGTCTCTGTCTCTGTATCTCTCTCTCTCTCTCTCTCTCTC
>NC_085865.1:45684944-45692444 GCF_034702125.1 Engraulis encrasicolus
TTCCCTCTGAGATGCTGTGAGCTAGGGTGATGCCAAAGGTTAACACTGACGATCAGATCACCTTAGATAATAATCCATAGATGACCCGTTAATGACATGCAAGCAATGAAGTTAACATGACATTAAGGCCATGGATCAACTTCATTATGAACATAAACCTACAGTAAATTGAGAGCGTTTCAAGGGACTATGGCAGTCAAGATGGAAAAACGTTTTGGAGTACAAAAAGATGCCTCTCCCTGAACTCCCATTCATTGTTGTTTTCTATTTTAAATCTTGCGTCCCATGAGGGTGTGTCTCTAGGATGGGATCTCCATATTCTTCACCTGCATTTAGCTGGTTAACGAGCCAAGCTGCTTACATTACATTAGTATACTTGGCCTCAACCACACAACACCCATTAGATGTGATTGAGGACATGTTAACTATTGGGAACAACTACAACTATTGGGAACTAGCTCATGTGCTTTCCATTTGAACGTCTTTAAATGTCAAATTAATTTTTCCAGCTGTGACGTTTCGAGAAACAGGTTGATCTTCATGTTTACCAAAGAGGTAAAAAAAACCCACACCCATCAACATTACCTCTCCATAAGTCAACAAACACAATTTGTAACCCGCAAGCCACCAAGAGCGATTAGAGCCATCGATATGGCCAGGCATTTGTGTCAGTGTAATTTGTGAGATGAAAGACAGCAGGCCTATGCAGTATGCAGTATAACCCCCCCATCACCACCACCACCCCCACCCCATCCACCTCTACCAACCCCAAGATTAATGATGAGCACTGTGGGTGAGGGATGAGTGTGCCATTGCCTCTGTGGTGGCCAGGCCTGATCTGCTGACCCTGTAATCAACATCTAGCTGTTAGTCCGACTGGCCTGCAAGTCCTTGCAGATTAGGGAGGGGAATAGAAGGAAGACATTTGTGGCACGCCCCTATTAATTCCGTCTGTCTCTCGCCAGCGTTGGAGGGCCAACATCTGCTAATGGAGGAAGCAGTTATAATTAGGAGGTGCGGCAATCGAAGCCATTAAGAGCACTTAATTATTTAATTGACGGTTATTTATGTCTGACTTCCCCTGCGGATATTCACATCCCCACTGCTGCACTGTCTCTCTACTACACACACATGTGTACGAATGCACGCACGCACGCGCGCACACACACACACACACACAGACGCACACACATACGCACACACATACACACACACACACACACACACACACACACACACACACACACACACACACACACACACACACACACACACACACACACACACACACACACACACACACACACACACAATGCAATTATTCTCATGTGGTTACAGAGAGCTCTGTACAAAATGGACCATTCTAAGACCATTTTCCTTTTTGCACACACACACACGCACAGACACACGCACAGACACACACACACACACACACACACACACACACACACACACACACACACACACACACACACACACACACACACACACACACACACACACACACACACACACACAGACACACACACAGTGCATTTGCCAAATGTCTTTCCAATATCCCTTTTCCGCTAAACTCTTTTTTTATGACTGTCTTTCGTCTGCCCTTGGCAATTTTTGTTCATCTTACTTCCTCCTCAAATGATTATTGCTGGACCTCTCTGGAAGGCCATTTGCTCTGACAAAACTTACATTTTATAGCAGTTTCATTCTTAAATTGAACCGAGTACAGAGGATGATTCTGAGACAAACATACACTGTATGCTGAAAGAGCGTGCATGAAATAGCGTGCATGAAATAGCGTGCATGCGTGTGTGCGTGTGTGCAAGTGTGTGGGAGCATGCATATGTGTGTGTGTGTGTGAGAGAGAGAGAGAGAGAGAGAGAGAGAGAGAGAGAGAGAGAGAGAGAGAGAGAGAGAGAGAGGAGAGAGAGAGAGAGAGAGAAAGAGAGAGAGAGAGAGAGAGGAGAGAGAGAGAGACACAAGGACAGAGAGAGAGAGAGAGAGAGAGAGAGAGAAGAGAGAGAGAGGAGAGAGAGAGAGAGAGAGAGAGAGAGAGAGAGAGAAGAGAGGGAGAGAGAGAGAGAGAGAGAGAGAGAGAGAGAGAGAGAGAGAGAGAGAATCAGTCAGCCAGGGGAGTCCCTCTGAGGAAAGACAGGTGTGTGTGTGTGTGTGTGTGTGTGTGTGTGTGTGTGTGTGTGTGTGTGTGTGTGTGTGTGTGTGTGTGTGTGTGTGTGTGTGTGTGTGTGTGTGTGTGTGTGTGTGTGTGTGTGTGTGTGTGTGTGTGTCGGCTAGCTTCACTTGATTTATCTGCACCTGTGTGCTGGGTCGCCCCACTGCCACCTGAAGGGAACCCTGGGTAAAGAATGATGTCAAGTTTTGGCAAAGGACACGCTCAAAGGACACTTCTTGGAAAAACGAAAGTCTTTGGGTGCGTGATAAAATGTATCAACTTGGTGGTACCACGCACTGATGAAGGCTTGATAGCCAAAACGCGTTTGCTTTTTGGACATGGTGGTAATATAAATAAATAATGAGACGCAGTTTGTGAATGCGGATTTTTCTTCCTTAAAGGATGATATCACCTGTTCCCCCAGAGTGAAATAGACTGAAAAAAACCCACTCTGTCTCTGTCTGCTCTCCAGTCAGCACACTGGCAAACATTGACAGAAATAAAGACAAACTTTCTCACTTGCAAACTCAAAGTAATGCCAGCCAAATAACCGGTGATGGAAACCAGTGGTCTCATTTCAGTGCGCTTTAATGAGAAACTGTGGAGTAAGAATAAACGTTAGAAAGTTAAAATAAATGTGAACAGCAAAGTTTCTTTGAAAATGACTGTTACCGTGCAACACATTCTGTAGAGTGTGGAAGTGGTGAATTTTGCTGAAACAGCATTTTGAGATTTTGTTTACTTTTTTTATAGTTATGGAAGTGGATCAAGAGGAGGGAATAGAAAATGAGCGGGTGACCCTATACAGTACCATTTCCTACATCCAGCAGCTGTTCAGAGCAATAATGTATTTTACTGTATTGACCCGGCTTGGCCTGCTAATTACTCATGCTAGTAGGGCTAATGGACCCTTTCGCAGAGGCGTACAGTATGAAATATGTATTCCTGCCCACGCTAATGCGCTAGCCCAGCCCTAATCTTGAACTCGGCTCATAAAGTAACTGCTGGATTTGGGTCGACTGCAGCTCTGTGCAGTTTTAAAATGGCCGCCCACAAGTGAATTACAGTTGTGTATGTCTAGCTGCTAACAGCAGGTCATGTCAACTGTAAATGTCAAGGGAAATACAAACCAATAAAAGGCTGAGGTAAACTCTGGAACATCATCTGTTTATACACCAGTTTCTCTTTCTATTATTTTATAAACTGTTGCGTACTTGCATTTGGTTGTGGGTAGTCCAATTGGATTGTAGGCGACTCATACATTTGTTCAAATTTGGAAACTATGTGATATTATCTATTGTGTGGGATAAAATGTGAATACACAACCTAACAAACTACCTTAATACCTATTGAGATTGAGAAATATGTGTGAAATAAGACAAAATATGCCAAAGGAAAGACAATGGGCTTTTAGTCAACTATTTGCATGTATGCTATTTACATTCTGCCCTTAAAAAATAGACATTTTGTCCAAGTAAACCCTTACTAGCTGTATATCTTAGTAAACCCTTAGGAGCTGTACATCTTAGTAAACCCTTACAAGCTGTACATCTTTCATTTTTCATTTCATGTAATTCTCCATGTATTTATCAACTGAAGATGAAGCATTTGAATGCCTCACATAGTGATTTATGTACGTACTGTATGTACCACTGTAGTAAACTAATGTGTCTACACGTTATATTTAATGCCAGTCATTATCATTTTAAACAGTGGGGAAAATATTCAAGTCCTTTAGCAGTAAACGTAAAACACAGGTGCCCTCAGGCGTTCATTACCATTTCTCCAGCTTTCGTTTAAAGCATTCAGGAGGAGACACTTAGTGATCTTGTGGAGTTTTTATTTTTCTTCTTCATCGGACCGCTCAGGGGTGCATTTCTGGAAAGCGTAGTTGTTAGAAGTTAGCAACTTCAGTAGTTGCCAATGGGAAATTGCATTGCAACCAACAAAGTAGCTAACATAGTTAGCAACTAAGCTTTCCAGAAATGCACCCCAGATCTGCTGCACTGTACATTTTGCAGTGTCAGTTCAACTCTTGGAGACTCTTGTAGCAATCATAGTGTCGGATCTACTCTGTGAGTGTTGAATTAACAATTCACTGTTCACCGTGTGGAGAGGCTGATGGAAACCCTGCTCAATATAATCTAGTGGGTATAAAAAAACAAATCTGCATACCCCTCAGAGCTTCAGCTTCAGAAGAGTATATCTCACAGTGAGAGAGAGTTGTAGAGTTGATTTGAAGAATATAAGCTAAATTTAAAAAAACTTAAATGGCATTTTGTTTTACTTTTGCATTTTATTATTAGAAATAACTGTTCACACATCCCTTCATGTATGCTTTGTATGTATGATTTCTTGCCATCTAAATATTTTCAGACCATACTTTTTGAACCACTGTAAATACATTTTACAATGCAATGCAATGCAATGACCAATACAAAAATGTGTATTTTCCCAACATTTTCCAAATTTTCTCAAAATTTTCCAAAATGGATAAGTCTGTTTGCAACAACAAAGCCCTTCGTTTTAAAACTCATAGTGTTCCACCTTCCCTGTGAGTGTATGAATCGATGGAGAAGCTGCTGAAGACGCCGCCGAGCCGGAGAGCACCAAAGCAGAGGATGAAAGAGGCGTCCGCATGACGCCTGTGATTAATTACAGGCAAGGCCTACGAAAGAAAAAAAAAACATGGCTACCGCTACTGCTACTGCCGCCGGGGCTCAATTGCCAACCCCTTTGGTTAATTAATAATATCTTGGACTCCCCGCATTCATTCTTAATGTCAGGTTTCCGATACACTCTGCTCGGAGGTAGACACACACACCACGACTAGAGCAGTGGGAGCAGAGCTCTCTCACACACACACACACACACACACACACACACACACACACACACACACACACACACACACACACACACACACACACACACACACACACACACACACACACACACACACACACACACGCACGCACGCACGCACGCACGCACACACGCACACACACACACACACACACACACACACACACACACACACACACACACACACACACACGCAGCCTGCGGATAGACAAAGACACACATACACAGAAAGGGGACAGAGAGAGAGATAATGAAGAGAGAGGTTGATAGGGAGAAAGAGATATAAGCAAAGACAGATAAAGAAAGGGAGAGGATGAGATGGAAAGGAAGAAATAAGCCCTTCAGTGGCCTGCTGGGAATTGCTGTGATATCTTAGAAACAGCATACAAACCCACACACACACATATACAGAGAAGAGCAGACCGCCATACCATGGCAGTTACGGTAGGTCATGGGATATTGATATAAAGAGCTATGCTGTAGGTACTGCTCTAAAAGCCGTTTATTTTGTTGACATGTAACAATACAATACTCCGCCCCCCAAGCAGATAGTCATACATGCAGTGTATCATACAAACCAGCCATGTCTGATAGCTTCCCCTCTCACCCAAAAAACCGCCCTGCACCTTGAACAAGTGGTTAGTCTGCTCCTGATTTCATCTTTTTTCTTCATATAAAATGTAACCTCTTCCTAAGTCTATATACTGTAGCTATTGGCATTGGCTTCTCACTGTATTCTCCTCAAATACGATTGATGTTAATTACTTTATAGCATTACTTGGATCTGTTGTGCTCCTATGCTCCACAGAAATTCTGTAGGCCCTCAACCAGGCTGCTAGCAGCAACTTGCCGTCCAGCAGTTGGCCTGCTCTGCTGGGCCAGCCTGCCCCACCAGCTGGTCCCCACGGGGGGTATACAGTAGGGAAGCCGACAGTGGGGGGACAAAGGGGTCAGTTATCCCGGGCCCAGTGAGATGGGGGCGGAGCCCAGGATTGAGTCCTCATTACATTGTATTTATTGATTCAGGGGGCCCTTTCAGATGACTTTGTCCTAGGCCCAACCAAAGCTGGTCAGCGGCCCGGGGTACAGGCAGGGCAAGAAGAGATCCGGGTGCTAACACCATCCACCCCAAAATGGCCCCGAATGCTAATTTGGTCCTGCCGGCCTTTCATGATCACAGGAGCGCTAACAGCCATCAGACTAGGAAAGTGCCTCATTAGCCTAGCTCGTTAGCGTGCCAGGACTGGTGTGAAATTACAGTCATTCAAACTTCCCTTGACTTCCTTTCAAGGAGTTGGCTATATCTGTATTTATATACCGATTACATCTCCACACGCACGTACGCACTACGCACACACACACACACACACACACACGCATACAAGCACGCATGCACAGCACATGCGTAGACGCACACAACACATTATCAGACACACACACACACACACACACACACACACACACACACACACACACACACACACACACACACACACACACACACACACACACACACACACACACACACACACACACACACACACACACACTCATTAACATACCGTTCACACACACAACACAGAGACAACACCTATTCATACATACACGGTGAAGGATATAGACTGGGGCATCGATAGGTCACTTTTGAGCTCACTCCATTTCACAGTGTGAAACTATTGTGACAGGGGAGTGTTATTGTAACTGAAGGGTTGCAGGTTTGAATCCCATTTCCTCCATGTCTGAAGTGCCCTTGAGAAAGGCTCTCATTGCAGTCTCACATCGCTACACGACTGTACCAATGCCCTGTTCCAATAGTCCTAAATAACTGAAAGATGAAAGTACCAGCTGAGTTTAACGCAATCAGAGATGCTTGATATCCATCGACAATCTTTGATGTAATGTAATATTGTGTCATCGATCCACACACCCTGGTCCTGTGATGCTCTTTGAGATTGAGGCCCTACAGTAGTACACTCGTCCCGTACAGTAGCTGAGCGATGATGCTCTTTGAAGCCCACTCAACGGCAGGATGATGAGCTGCTAAGTGCTTTGAGAAGTTCAGAGGTCCACTTCTCTCCATCCATCCATCCTACCAGCCAGCTGGCTTGCGGTGTAATAATGTGTAAGAGAGGACATGATGTCCCCGCTTATAGACCCCTGGGGGCTGTACGCAGGCGGCGTTGCCAGATAATTGGACCGGGTCAGAGCTGGCAGCTTTGACGATGGCCTATCAGTCAGAATCAGGCTCAGGCTCAGACTCAGACGTAGACGTGCCTCATTCCTGGCGGAAAAAAAGAGAAAGAAAAATCGAAAAGCGATTTTCTTGCAGCTCCAGATGAATGAGATGGTTACCTAAGCCTAAAAGGCAGAGAAAAGGGGGTGACGTCTGACGAGAAATACCTCTGCTCTCTTCTCTGCTCTTCATTTCCCCGCTCTAGTGTTCTGAAAGAGGAGCCCTGTGATCT
>NC_085865.1:45697444-45704944 GCF_034702125.1 Engraulis encrasicolus
CAAGGGTCATAAACGGCCCTCGAGACATATAGACAGGTCATCAGCTGGGAAAATTAGGCCTTTCGTCCTACCGCACTTTTCTCTGTGGATTACTGACCAGAAGCCCTATTGGAAGAAATTAAAACATGGGGCCACGTCAATTTTTGCTCAGAATTCAATATGGCCGTCATTTTCCAAAATGACTTGTTTTCATGCATTATTACATTGTACTATAAGGTGATATTCATGAACGATGAACTACTTTCAGCACTATTCTGTCCTATTTCCTTACATACATGTTTACAAATGTTGACTAAACTAAAATAAATGAAAATAAAGTTGGCCACCTTGCAATATCCTAAGGAAAGTGCTGAAAATAATGACTGAAATGCACATACAGAGTCTATGGTTGCAAAAATTAGGCCTATTGTCCTGTCAGGGTTTTCACAGTGGATTACAGACCAGAAGGCCTATTGAAAAAGATTCACCAGCTGATTGCCATCTCAAATGTGCTCCAAAATTCAAAATGTTCTCTGTTTTTCAGAATGGCATGACTTTCATACATTTTTCTCAATACTGTAAGACCATAATTATCAATAAAGAGAACCTATTTTCAGTGAAATTCTGTCCTATCTCCTATCTACAGACGTGAGTACAAAGGTAGGCAACAGAAAGATGTAAATTTCCTATAGACAATATCCTAAGGATTGTTGTCAGAAAATGATTGAATTACACATACACAGTTGACTGCTGAAAAAAGGCTATTGATCTGCCAAACTTTTCATATTAGATTTCTGACCAAAAGTTTTGCAGGCCTAAATTTTTTGCATAAAGCAAGGGTGCGTGCGTGCGTGCGTGCGTGCGTGCGTGCGTGCGTGCGTGCGTGCGTGCGTGCGTGCGTGCGTGCGTGCGTGCGTGCGTGCGTGCGCGTATCCCCCGCTCATCTTTCCCTTGCTCTACAGTGTCTTTCCCCCACACACTATTCTGCCTCCTCCACCCCCTCACTCATCCCCCCCCCCACACACTATTCTGCCTCCTCCACCCCCTCACTCATCCCCCCCCACACACTATTCTGCCCCCCAACCCCCTTAGGGGTCTTACACACCAGGGCGGTAAAGCGTAGCGGAACGGCCGCGTTTTTTACCCGCGTCGGTGAAAATACATTGAAACATATCTGTCCTTACCAACCGGCAGTAGTCGAGCATCAGCGGCGCGGGAGCCGGCTCCGCGCCGCATTTGGAAAATAGAACTCGAGCGTATTTTTCACGCCAGCGACTGGCGGTGTCTCATTCAAATGAATGGCAGAGTAGCATGCTAGCTTTGGCTGTGGGGAGGGTTTTGAACCGGACTGGCCGCGCACGCTGACGCTGTCAGTGTGAAAGGCAGAGAAAAACACGCCGGCCGAAACTAAGCAGAAAGACCGCGTTCGTCCCGTGACCGTTCCATTCCGCCTTGCTATGTTTTGGCCCTCACTCATCCTTCCCATGCTACTCTGCCCCTCCACCCCTCACTCACCCCCCACTATTCTGCCCCCCACGCTCAACCCCCCTGACTCATTCTCTCCCCCCAACACACACACATTATTCTGCCCCCCCGAACCTCCCACATCCCCCCACACACTATTCTGCCCCCCCACCTCCTACTTCAACCCCAACTCATTCGCCCCCAACCCCACTCTGCCCCCCTACCCCTGCCCCCTCATCCATCCCCCCGCTCCTCCACATCGTTCGGTCCCCCCTACCCCCCACCTTACTCAACACCCAACACACACACACCCGGTCTACTGTCTATGTCAGTGTATGTAAAGAAGCACACTGGCCACACACACTTGAGAAAAGCGCACTCAGGCACACGTACACACACATACAAACGCACGCACACACACACACACACACACACACACACACACACACACACACACACACACACACACACACACACACACACACACACACACACACACACACACACACACACACACACACACACACACATACCCCCTGTATATATATTCATGCCTTTTTCTAGACAACCTTTATACTCACGTCTGTAAGGAGATAGGACAATTTAACTGAAAAATAGGTAATCTTTATTGGTAATTATGGCCTTACAGTATTAAGGAAAATGTGTGACAGTCTGCCATTCTGAAAAACAGAGAACATTTTGAATTTTGGAGCACATAGATGGCCCCAAGTTTTAATCTTTTTCAATAGGCCTTCTGGTCTGTAATCCACTGTGAAAACCCTGACAGGACAATAGGCCTTATTTTCGCAGCCATAGACTCTGTATGTGCATTTCAATCATTATTTTCAGCACTTCCCTTTGGATATTGCAAGGTGGCCAACTTTATTTTCATTTCTTTTAGTTTAGTCAACCTTTGTAAACATGTATGTAAGGAAATAGGACAGAATAGTGCTGAAAGTAGTTCATCATTCATGAATATCACCTTATAGTACAATGTAATAATGCATGAAAACAAGTCATTTTGGAAAATGGCAGCCATATTGAATTCTGAGCAAAAATTGACGTGGCCCCATGTTTTAATTTCTTCCAATAGGGCTTCTGGCCAGTAATCCACAGAGAAAAGTGCGGTAGGACGAAAGGCCTAATTTTCCCAGCTGATGACCTGTCTAATAGGTTCCCCACTCCTGCCATAAGGTTTCCTAGCCTCCTCACCCTGCCCCCTGTAGGTCAGCTTTGATGCTACTTCAGTACATGGCACTGGAAGCCATGAAAAACAACCCTGATGTATTGGTCTTTGGAATCAGTGGTCTGATTTCTTTTGTAGTTCTGTCCAGTAGCACACAGAGACCTTTGAAGGGTGGACATTGGTCCAGCATCTTGATCCTGCCTCCTCTCTTTGGGAGGTTTGTTACATCAAGATTCGCCCATGAGCTTGATATGGCAGCCTTCCCAATCCAATGAAAGTACACAGTACTATCCTGAAGGCTTGTGGGTAAGTATGGAGGCAGATAGAGTTTTCCTCTCTCACCCTACTGAAAGACATACTCAAGCATTGCAAGTTGGTGATAGCATTCCACCTCCTCGTCCCATTGAAACACACACTCAAGTAAAGAGATTCTAGCTCATCACCTCATTAAAAACCACACCAGGATTGCCAGTTGGTGTGTAGACATTCCACCTCGTCAGCCCACTGAAAGACATACTGAAGGGTTGCCAGTCGGTGTAGAGAATCCACTTCACAGTTTCATTGAAACACGTACTCAAGAGTTGCCAGTTGGTGTAGACATTCCACCTCGTCGCCTCATTGAAAAACATACTCAAGGGTTGCCATGAGTACAGGAAAGCCAACTCATCACACAAACTCAAGGATTACCAGTGGAGTTTGAAATTCCACCACGTTGTCAACCCACTGAAACACAACCTCTTGTCCCTCCATTGAATCCTACTTACTGTAAGAGTTACCCACCCATAATGGGATTCCACCACCTACTCACCCAGTTGGATATTTCTCAGCAGGGTTGCCAATGAGAGAGTAAACGGAGCGAGATGGTGCTGAAGTGAAGCTCTTCTAGGGAGGCTGAGAATCATGAGGACTTTTTTATGAGCCCCTTGATCTACTTCTGATGGTTGACTGGCCACCACAGCTCACTTGCTTCAAGCTTGCTAGAATGGCTATATCACACATATTCAATTTTGCTGAACAACGCAAACGTGAATGTTGTGGGCCCTGTTCTCTTGTGAATGTTGTGAGCCCTGTTCTCTTGTGAATGTTGTGGGCCCTGTTCTCTTGTAAATGTTGTGGACCCTATTCTCTTCTCTACTCCTTCCCTTCCTCAGTCCTTTACTTGTGTTATATAGCCTTCTCTCCTCTCCACTCCTCTCCTCCATTCTCCTCTCCTCTCCTCTCCTCGCTTACATTCTCCTCTCCTCTCTTACATTCTCCTCTCCTCTCCTCTCCTCTCCTCTTCCATTCTCTTCTCCTCTCCTCTCTTCTCTTCTCTTCTCTTCTCTTCTCTTCTCTTCTCTTCTCTTCTCTTCTCTTCTCTTCTCTTCTCTTCTCTTCTCTTCTCTTCTCTTCTCTTCTCTTCTCTTCTCTTCTCTCCCTTTCCACTACTCTTCCCTCCCTCTACTCCCCACTCCTCTCCTCTCCTATCCTTGTGTGAGTGAATATAAGTGTGGGTGTGTTTGTACAAGTACTGCATGTGAAATTATAGCAGAACTAATAGGAAACTGAAAATGGATGGATCAATTATTTATTCATTATTGTTTTTGTTTACATTTGCTATGGTAGTTGATATGATTGTGTCGGTTTTTTGTACAGTATGTACACTGCAGAGACATTTGTTATTGTGTATGTCGGTGCACATGTGTGTGTGTGCATGAGTATGCATGTTTGTGCATGTATGTGTGTGGACGGATATCTGTGTGCCTGCATGTGTGTGCCTGCATGCGTGTGTGTGTGTGTGTGTGTGTGTGTGTGTGTGTGTGTGTGTGTGTGTGTGTGTGTGTGTGTGTGTGTGTGTGTGTGTGTGTGTGTGTGTGTGTGTGTGTGTGTGTGTGTGTGTGTGTGTGTGTGTGTGTGTGTGCACGTGTAGGTGTGTGCGTGTACGTGTGTGCGTGCATATGTGTGTCTCTACGTGTGTATGTGTTATCCACATTTGCCACAGAAGAAGGCTCTGCCGTAACCCTGGGAGTTAATGAGGATTGGTAAAAGTGCTGTGCTCCAAAGACTTTGGAAAGTAAACAAGATAATGATGGTGTGTGACTGTGCGTCTCAGCCCTGGGCCCAGCAGCTTTTTTGATTGGTGGCCACAGCAGCGGCCATTTTATCATTTAGCACAGCGGGGGACCGCCTGCAGCAACACCATCATAATGGTGCGGCCATCCTACCTGTGTGTCCTGCTGAGAGAAATGATAGGATAAGTGTTGTGTACAGTATAGCCGGTCTTAACGGCTCTGGCTGTACCGACCCTTTCGTGTTTTGTGTTGTGCTAACTTTCGACACCAAAACGCAATAGCATCATATTTTGTCAGAGTTTTTCATTTGAGAGCCTGAGAGTTAATGGCTATGGTTTGGCCAACTTTTATCTTTTGAAGACAAAAGTGAATGGCTTCATATTTTGGCAGAGTTTGCAAGTATATCTGCACAATATGGCTGACATTTTCGGGCTGCAATCCATCTTTAGAACCACCTCAATTATCTTGAGGAAGTACATAAAAGCATATCCACGTTTATTCCCATAACACCTCTGACTGGGCAGTATAACAATTTTGAAAGCACTTTGTTTACGCAGTTACTGCACTTTTCATCCTTCACTTCATAAAGAAAAACAATGGCAGATGGGGTAACAAGTATTCGTCCTTCTAAGTGCCACTAGGAGCCTCCAATTTGAGACGCATCCAAGCAAGCCACCATCTTTTCACAGCGACTGAGGAGGCAGCCATTTTCTTTTTTTGTCAAGTATTTGTATTGCTTTTAAAAGTTCCCTGAAAAAGGCGCGTCCCACCCACAGAAAGAATTATGCCAACCTTTTCAGTCTTAAAGATAGCAAAATAATGACAGAAAATATGTAATCATTAAAGTAATTGGTAGCCATTTTCTTATGGTGCTCTAAAGTGATGTCACTTTACTGTATCCAGGTTTTTTTTACAACAGGACCAGGGAAAGTTATACCCACTCAAGGAGAGTGCCACTAATGATTTTTTTGGGGGGCACTTTTGCTGCCATTCAAAAAGTAGAGGCACTTAGTTCTAAAATCTTGGCATCGAGTTGATCATATCCTCCCGTTCATGGATATAATTATGAATAATTCTTCTGTAAATGTTATGATGGGTATAAAACAGTCTGAAAAATAGGTTTTATAATTTTAGTGACACTTTACTCTCTAGTACACTCTCAGAGAGGAGGATGGGGAGCTCCTGTTACGGCAAAGGCTTCCTCTGGATGTAAACTCACTGCAGACATCCCCACCTGTTTAAAGCCTGTTCTACCTCCACCATCCTTCAAACACTAATGTGCTGTGTGGTTTCAATGTGTTTTTGGACAAGTACTATAATGAAGATGAACCATTCTGTCCTCCTCCTCTCACTGTCTTGACTTTTTTTCGTCTCTCGGTCTCTCGGTCTCTCTGTCTCTCTCTCTCCCGGTCTCTCTTGGTCTCTCTCTGTCTCTCTCTCTCTCTCTCTCTCTCTCTCTCCAGCCTAATTAGCCCGAGGGCTTGTTAAGTCGGTCTCCGTTACCTGTCTGCTCTCAGCGTCCATCTCTCTGATTTAAAGCTCATTAATAGTGTAGTGTAGGACAGGTTGCTGACATGTGGAGGGCTCGCCGGGGGCTCCAGGGGGGCGTAGCAATGGGCCATAGGGACGGTGGAGGATGGTGAGGATGGAGAAGTGGGGGTTGGTGTGGGGGAGCTGACACTTGGCGGGGAATTAGTGATGGGCATAGGTGTGTGTGTGTGTGTGGGGGGGGTCTACAGGGGGCTGTACTGTGGGGGAGCTGCCACTTGGAGGGGTTGTCGTGGACTACAAGGGGAGTGTTAGTGATGATGGCATAGGGAGGATGGGGAGTAGAGGAGTAGGGGTGGTGGTGGGGGGGAGCTGACACTTGGAGGGGGTTTCATGGGCTACAGGGGGGAATTAGTGATGGGCATAGGGAGAATGTGTATGTGTGTGTGTGTGTGTGTGTGGGGGGGTCTACATTTGGGCATAGTGATGGGCAATAGAGGGGTGGAGGGATGAGGAGTGGGGGGAGGGGTAGTTGTGGTGGAGGGGGTGACTGACATATGGAGGGGTTTTGTAGATTACAAGGGGAAATTAGTGATGGCTTTGGGGTACATGGATATGGGTGGTAGAGGAAGAATTAGTTTAAAAAAGGACAGGTTTCTGTGGACAATACTGTTCCAGTGATGGGCTATCAGTGGTAGTGTACAGAGATGGAGGTGGTGGATGTATGGCTATCTATTCCTTAATTTCTCCCCGGGGATCAATAAAGTTACTCTACTCTACTCTACTTACTCTACTCTGTCTGACACATGGAGACAGCGATGGGGTCTAGAGGGGATCCAGAATTGGGACTGTATTACATTGTGTGTATTGAGATGGGGTCCCTTTTGGAATTTTTTGTCCCAGGCCCAGTCAGCAGACCTTGGTGGTAGTGGTGGTGGAGGTTGGGTTAGTTGACACATGGACTGCTTGTCATGGACTACAGGGGGGGGGATGCAGTGATCAGCTAGAGCAGTGTTTCCCAACCTTTTTTGTCTCAAGTACCCCCTAAGCCTCTCAGTTGTGTCACGAGTACCCCCTAATTCATGTTCTATATCAATTTCTCTGTCCTGATGTGACTGCTCCATACATTTGTTATAATAATTACATTTTTCCAAGTACCCCCTGCAGTGTGCTCGCGTACCCCTAGTGGTACACGTACCGCTGGTTGGGAAACACTGCTCTAGAAGGCTGGAGCGAGGGGTAGAGGGATTCTGATGGTGGTGGGTGTTGAGGATGGTGGGGCTCAGGTTATCTGATGACAGCTGATGATGGTAGTGATACCTAATGAGGTGC
>NC_085865.1:45709944-45712444 GCF_034702125.1 Engraulis encrasicolus
GCGATGAAAAGGGGAGAGGAGAAAGGGATCGAGGGAGAGAGATAAGAGTAGAGGTGGACCATGAATGAGAAGAAGGCTAACATAACGGAGAGAAAAGAGAAGGCAGAGGTGGCCGGCAGAGTGATGGAAACATGGAGAGAGAGCGAGAGAGCGAGAGAGAGACAGAGAGAGAGAGAGAGGTGAGTTTAGAGTAGATGCAGAGAATGGGACAACAGAAAAGAGAAAAAAAACATAGGTGAATGGATGAAAAAAGTTTAAAATAAGAAAAACACAGAATAAAGTGAAAAAAAGTTTAGAGCATTGTATTACCCTTGTACCCTCCTTGTGGAGTTTGCTCTCATAAATAAGAAAGAGGGTGAGGGGTGTTGTAGCCTACTTGGCAGAAGAGAAGGGAAAAGCAAAAAAAAACTGTTTTCAGTGAGAAAGGGTGAAATACAAAGAAAAGTTCAGAGCAGGATACCTTGTTTCTGGTCTTTGACATTTCTCAGCGAAGAAACAAATAAGAGACAGAAGGGAAGAGACAGACAAATATTGTACTTGGAGAAGACGGGGAAAAGAAAAGAAAAATGCTTTCAATGAGGGGACAGAGCGGCTGTCTTCAGAGAAGAGATATGAGGCTGTCAGAATGGAAGAGGAAATGTCTTTATTTCATGACTATTTTTAACGTACGTAATCTGTCAGTGAGTCCAGAGTTTTCTCTGCCCTTTAAACACAGCACCTTCCATCATCTGCTCCAACCAGGTACACAAACACACATGCACGCACGCACGCACGCACGCGCGCGCAAACACACACACGAACGTGCACGCACACACACACACACACACGTACACGCATACACATGCACGCACGGCACGCTCAAATTTCGTATACTTCAGTATGTTAGACAACAATACTGTGCAAATGACCAAATATTTGCCGGTCACTCAACCAAACCTGTCTTTTCAGTGCCCCTCCACTCTCACGGAGGCCAGCTGGGAAACAAATCAGACTACAAATGGCCTGAAGTGTACGGCTCAGGTTCCTGAAATGGCGTTGTAGGGCTTGTTTGGCTCTTAATTAAATCCATGTGCAGCGAACATGCTGGGAGCAAAAACAGACGGGTGGTGGCCGGTGCAGTCTTCATTGTGTGTGTGTGTGTGTGTGTGTGTGTGTGTGTGTGTGTGTGTGTGTGTGTGTGTGTGTGTGTGTGTGTGTGTGTGTGTGTGTGTGTGTGTGTGTGTGTGTGTGTGTGTGTGTGTGTGTGTGTGTGTGCAGCCTTTGTGATTTGCATTTTTCTGTGATCTTACATTCATGACGAAAGGAGCAGTTTCTGAAAACTTGTGCATTACAGCATTACTTAATTTGCAAGTTTCTATTGGAAAGGAAATCCACTCATGGTCTATGGCGGAAATGAGAACTTGCATGTTTTTATTTCTCTTAAACTGTAGCCCTATAATGCACGCTGTTCCACCAGTGGAGCACCGCAATAGTCATTGAAGAGTTAATTACCGTAGTACAACACTACTATGACATAACACAGAGCGTTTAGTAATGCGCTATGACTTGGTCATTGCCATTCTGGTCTAGTGTCTTAATGGGCTAAACTTTGAACTCCTCCTTTCATCCCAAAACTATTTGGTTCAGAGTCCCTGGGAATGCTAATGTAATGTAATTTGGGTGTTGAAGCACGTGTTTCAGGCTATATTTTCAGGGGACATAGTGAAGGTGGGCTCTCTTGTAAAGGGGGCTGCCTTCAATATAGGCCTAAAGTGCAGGGGGAAATAATGGTTTGCGTTCATAGTATGGACTTATTCAAATTTGACGTCTCCCATGAGAATGGTTCCCTACCCCTGTTGTATAGCCTCCTTCTGCTAACGCTGTCCATGGTGCTGATGTGATAAAGCTTTTTCTACAGATCACCACCAATGATCTAAATGGGCTGCGTTTGGATATGCTTTGTCTTCAGACCGATTTCAATCAAGCTGGCATAATTCAAGGCCTTACGAGGAGAAAACTGTGTCAATAATTACCACTGGGCCTATTTGTTGACTCTATTCTCTATTGCAGTCCTTTTTCAACTGTGTTAGCTGGAGAGCTCTCTTGTGGTACGCAGGGACATTCATTTTTCAATACATTGTATAAAAGGCCAATTAAGGACTGCAGCCGAGAACTTGTCTTTGGGCTTCATTTTGTAATGTTGAACTCAATGAATTTGAAAACACAATTCTAGGCCTGCAAGGAAGGAATTAAAACAAACCTCGTCAAGCCATCGATGCCCATGCTGAGGTAACCTAATTGCCTTTAGTGCTGAAGAGTAATCGTAAATCTAGTGGCATCTATGCATGCATCTGGAATGCTTTAGACATGAAGTCGATGTAAAGCAAAATAGCCTTACATTTCACCCATTGACCCCTTAGCGCAGCACTATGGCTCTCTGTAATGTCATAGCAATGTTGTTATGATGTAGTTAAGCATTTTCAGCAAGTGAATAGGGTCGCCGGCGACCCCAGCTGCAGTA
>NC_085865.1:45719944-45722444 GCF_034702125.1 Engraulis encrasicolus
AAGACATGCTCAGGCACGCATGCACACACACACGCACGCACGCACGCACGCACACACACGCACGCACGCACGCACGCACGCACGCACGCACGCACGCACGCACGCACACATGCACACACCCACCCACCCACCCCCACACACACACACACACACACACACACACACAACACACACACACACACACTCACACACACAAAAACACACACACACATGCACGCACCCACGCACACACGCACGCACACACACACACACACACACACACACACACAGGACATATCACACTCTGCCTCTAAGGCAGCTGAGGCCCAGAATGCCCCCACACCACCATACCACCAGTCAATAGAGCTTGAGAGTGACGTCACATCCTCCGATTTCATGGGACCTTACTGCGTTTTTAGCTAAAAAAAGGTTGCATGTAATCCAATGGCGGTATTAAACTGATATTTCAATCCCCTTTGAATTGTGCCACTGGCTTCACTCATGATGTTTCTGATATTTTTGTATAATTTTTCGTACCAAACACCAAATGATTTAGAAGGGTGTGTTTTTTTCACATTTTTCATACAGACGGCCTCGGGACAAAATATTGATACTTCTGCATGAATAATCAAAATTTAGCTCCTTAAACAGCATATTTGTAGCCCAGCGCATATAATGACTGGAATCAGAGCATATTTATTTGCTACCATGCTCTTAGATGGTCAGCCAAGGTCCCGTGATTGCGGAACTAAGGGGGCGGGACTTCCAAGCCCTATATGGGCCAGACATACCCACTCTGACCCATAATATGTATTCATTTATTCATTTGACTTGGCCCCTTTCAGCAGTCCTCTCCAAGGCAGAGGAGAAGAGAGTTATACAGTATATTGGGGTTAAGGTGGGATTGGGAGAGGGAGGAGGGGAGAGAGGTGGGGGGGGTAAGCAAAGTGAGTTTGGCCCTTGGTGTCCCTTGGTGTCCTTGGGGTTTGCCGGGCTGTAGCTGTGAAATAAGATCCCTCCTTTCCAATTTCAGGGGTCGGCCCCCACCGCACCACATCCCCTTTCTGCACACAGCCTGCACCCTGTTTCCCAAGTGATCTCAGACACATACACATTGGGGCGCGTACACACACACACACACACTCTCTCTCTCTCTCTCTCTCTCTCTCTCTCTCTCTCTCTCTCTCTCTCTCTCTCTCTGTCTCTCTCTCTCTCTCTCTCTCTCTCTCTCTCTCTCTTTCCACACACACACACAATCCAACAAACCAACAAAATTACACACCCTCTCCACTCCATCGCCCATTGACTGTATGTGTGTGTGTGTGTGCGTGCGTGTGTTTGTGTGTGTGTGTGTGTGTGTGTGTGTGTGTGTGTGTGTGTGTGTGTGTGTGTGTGTGTGTGTGTGTGTGTGTGTGTGTCTGTGTGTGTGTGTCTGTGTGTGTGTGTCTGTGTGTGTGTGTGTGCGTGCGTGCGTGTGTGCGTGCGTGCGTGTGCATGTGTGTGTGTGTGTGTGTGTTTGCGTTTCTCATCACGGCGTCTCTCTCTCTCCCATATGGTGGGCCCTGATTGCCTCCTGCTCAGGTCAGTATGTTCCGACTGCAGTGGAGCGGACTGGCCAGACTCTATTAGCCTTCAACTACTATACGCCACACACACACACACACAAACACACACAAACACGCACACGCACACTTGCATGCACACTCTCACACTCTCTTACACACACAACATTTGCACACACACGTGCACACACACACTCACACTCTCTCTCTCAGGCACATGCACACTTGCGCACACACACACACACACACACACACACACACACACACACACACACACACACACACACACACACACACACACACACACACACACACACACACACACACACACACACACACACACACACCTCCTTGAGGCCATTAATGCCCTCAGCCAGTTCAACAAAGGGCTCTGAGTATCAGGGTATCAGAACGTGCGTGCATGCGTCCATGTGTGCGTGCGTGCATGCGTGTGTGCGTGTGTGCGTGTGTGCGCGGGTTCATGCGTGCACGCATGTGTGTGTTCATGCACTTTTGTGTGTCTCTGTCTGTCTTTGAGGTTACACTTCAGAAAGTGTCAGTCACTGAGTGGAAGTTCTCATGACATTTCCTCGAACCCCCTCTAAAATATCTGTCACGCTGACATTTAGTTCACCTGCAGTGGGCCAGAGAGAGATGGGAAGAGGGAGGAAAATTGAATTTGAGGGAGATGGAGAATGCGGGGTTTCAATGGGAGTGGAGGTGACTGAGTATGGAAGAGTTAGAGTGAAAAAATAACAGGAGTAGGAAAGAGTGAGATGAGAAAATGGTGGTGAGTGAAGGAGTGATGTATAGACAGTATTATATGAAATAGCTGTGACTGTTATTTTGCCATCCATCCCTCTTGCAGACAACAGGCCATTTTGTAATTCTACTATTGCGAAAAAGTAATCGGTCCTTCTTGCACAAATGCTCATTCTCTCCTCTCCTCTCCTCTCCTC
>NC_085865.1:45739944-45757444 GCF_034702125.1 Engraulis encrasicolus
TATCACACCCTGTGTGTAGAAATATAATAATAATAAAAATAAAAAAGCAGAATAGACAAAAAGAAAACATGAATCATCACATAAACAACAACAACGACAGTCATTGTCACTCTAAGGAATGAAACAAAGGAATGGCTCATATTATTCTTCATTATATCTTGATATCTTGGTACACTTCTTTACCACACTTCTGTTCCTAAAAGGAAGTTAAATAATAAATAATCAAATAAAAAAGTAAATAGATAAAGAAGAAGAATGATTCAATAAATAAATTAAAAAGTACACAAAGGAACACGTACACCTCTCTCTCTCCCTCTTAAGCCAATAAACCTTGCATTCTGAATTTCAACAGCTGAACTGGACAAGAAGTATTTTACATTTACCCCTTTGCGCAGAGCCCATGTTAAAACCTTACTCTCACCAAAATTGTAATGGCTATGTCTTAATCTGTTACTTAAGGCCCTCGGTACTTACATAGCAATGTTGTTATGATGTAGTTGAGTAATTTCAGCAAATATTGGATAGACTGGCGACCCCATCTTCAGTAAGAAGCTACCAAGTAGAAAACCCAGATACTATCAAGACTAAACAGTCATGACTACATCACTAATTTAATTTCTACTTTTCCTAAGTTTCCTGTCTTGTTTACACACTCCTGTTCCATTTCTTTTCTCCACTAAACTCTTGTCCTCGTCTCTTATCTCTTTTCCTCTTTCATGTTCTCTCATGTCTTCTCCGTATCCTCTCCTCTCTGTGATCATTTCTCCTAATGGTTTCTCCTGTGTAGTCTCCCTATTCACCCTCCTGTGCGCCCCCTTCTCTTCTCTTCTCTTCTCTTCTCTTCTCTTCTCTTCTCTTCTCTTCTCTTCTCTTCTCTTCTCTTCTCTTCTCTTCTCTTCTCTTCTCTTCTTGTTCCTTCCTCATCATCATGCTAATGAAACGTCTCCCTCAGCAATCCCACTTTGTCTCTCTGTGTAACACAAATCAATTAGGTTCTCCTCTGTGAGTGCATGTGTGCGTTCGTATGTGCGTGCGTGCGTGCATGCATGCGTGCGCGCATGTGTGTGTGTGTGTAGGTGTACATGCGTGTCTGCATATCTGTGTGTTGGTGGAGGCATGTATCAGTATGTGTGTGTGTGTGTTTGTGTGTGCATGTGTGTGTGTGTGTGTGTGTGTGTCTCTCTGTGTGTGTGTGTGTGTGTGTGTGTGTGGGTGTGTGTGTGCGTGTGTCTCTGTGTGTTCGTTTGTGTGTGATGAAATGAAATGAAATGCACAGACACAATTCCTTGCAACTGATTGGTATTGATATTCAGGAGGAGACCCACTTATGGGCAAATAGCCCTTCTCTGGTGGTTCAAGCAACCTTGCTATTTGAAACCAACAGGAGTTAAAGAAAAGTTTAAAAGTGTTTCAGAGGAATTGAAATTATTATTAAATAGGGGTTTCACAGAACGAAGCAACTACATTTTTGCAGTTTTAATATTTTACTTTAACTTTATGCTTTATTGAACTACTCAATGAGATGGTACTCAAGTTGAAAAGATAAACAGACCCAGCCCTCTTTTCTTCAAAGGTGTAGACTATTGCTGATGGGAACAACATTTTGAGCTGCCATTGATTTCTGTTTCTCAAAAGCTTGAAAGTTTGTGTATGTGTGTGTGTGAGAGAGAGTAAAGGAATGTGTAAGTTTATAAAAGTGTGTGTGCGTGCGTGCGTGCGCGCGTACGCGCGTGTGTGTGTGTGTGTGCGCGCGCCCACACTTGTGTGCATGTGTGTGCATTTTGTGTACGTGTTTGTGTGTGTGTGTGTGTGTGAGTGATTGATATGCAGAGTGTGTCAGAGGAAAGAGATAAAAGACACGGCAAGCACCAGCAAGAAAACACTCAGCAAACTCTAATCAGGCACCTGATCATAAGCTTCAAATCCCATCACATCCACCCCCTCAAATAAGCAGATAACACAGGCACGCACACACGCACACACGCACGCACGCACGCACACACACACACACGCACACACACACACACACACACACACACACACACACACACACACACACACACACACACACACACACACACACACACACACACACACACACACACACACACACTACACTAATCACCTTCGGGGGAAGTCATAGTGTGGAATAGAAAATTGACCTGGACAAGGGAATGAGACTCTGAATGAGTGTGTTTATTAGCCTTGTCTGTGTTTGTGTGTGTGTGTGCGTGTGTGTATACCTGCTTACGTGTGTGTGTGTTTGTGCACGCCTGTGTGTGCACGCCTGTGTGTGTGTGTGTGTGTGTGTGTGTGTGTGTGTGTGTGTGTGTGTGTGTGTGTGTGTGTGTGTGTGTGTGTGTGTGTGTGTGTGTGTGTGTGTGTGTGTGTGTGTGTGTGTGTGTGTGTGTGTATCTGTATTAATGTGTTATGTAATAAACAGTCATTAACACATGCTCAGAGTGATCAGACAGAGCCAGGCCTCACCTCTGTACTCTAGCGTCCCTGCCCAGCTGCGCCAAGGGGGGCGCTGACCATACCAGCTGTTAAGGCATCCAGCCACCTCCGGCCCAGACCCGGTTCAGCTGTGGCCCACATCCTACACAACTACTTACAGTATTTATCTGTCTATGTCTGAGTACCAGTGGCAGCTGGCCTGGGGTGGTGTAAAATGTTGTGTGTGCGTGTGTGCGTGCATGGGTGTGCGTGCGTGCATGTGTGTGCATGTGTGCGTGTGCACGATTCTGTTTTGTGTACCTGTATTTTATGTGTGCATGTATGTACGTGTCTCCTGTTTGTCCGTCTGTGTCTGTGTACTTGCGTGTGCCTGTGTGTGTGTGTGTGTGTGTGTGTGTGTGTGTGTGTGTGTGTGTGTGTGTGTGTGTGTGTGTGTGTGTGTGTGTGTGTGTGTGTGTGTGTGTGTGTGTGTGTGTGTGTGTCTGTGTGTGTGTGTGTCTGTGTGTGTGTGTGTGTGTGTGTGTGTGTTGGTGTGTATGCCTTTGTGGACATTCATTCTGCTGTATTTATCTGTGTTTACATGGGGCAGACACACACCAGTACACTCACACACTCACGCACGGGCGCACGCCAAACACACACGCGCACAGGCACACACACACTTGCTCGCACACACACACACACATACACACACACACACAGTGTTTAAGCGAGCGCTGTCAACAGAGCGCTCCCAATAGACGGTGAACAGTATCAGGGCCGCTGACAGACATCAGCAGAGTAGGCAGAGTGCTTAGGGCACCAAGCGAGTGCTCAGGGCACCAAGAGAGTACTTAGGGCACCAAGAGAGTACTTAGGGCACCAAGAGAGTACTTAGGGCACCAAGCGAGTACTTAGGGCACCAAGAGAGGGCTCAGGGCACCAAGCGAGGGCTCAGGGCACCAAGAGAGTGCTCAGGGCACCAAGAGAGTGCTTAGGGCACCAAGAGAGTGCTCAGGGCACCAAGAGAGTGCTCAGGGCACCAAGAGAGTGCTCAGGGCACCAAGAGAGTGCTCAGGGCACCAAGAGAGTGCTCAGGGCACCAAGAGAGTGCTCAGGGCACCAAGAGAGTGCTCAGGGCACCAAGCGAGTACTTAGGGCACCAAGAGAGTGCTCAGGGCACCAAGAGAGTGCTCAGGGCACCAAGCGAGTGCTCAGGGCACCAAGAGAGTGCTCAGGGCACCAAGAGAGTGCTTAGGGCACCAAGCGAGTGCTCAGGGCACCAAGCCAGTACTCAGGGCACCAAGAGAGGGCTCAGGGCACCAAGAGAGTGCTCAGGGCACCAAGAGAGTGCTCAGGGCACCAAGAGAGTGCTCAGGGCACCAAGAGAGTGCTCAGGGCACCAAGAGAGTGCTCAGGGCACCAAGAGAGTGCTCAGGGCACCAAGAGAGTGCTCAGGGCACCAAGAGAGTGCTCAGGGCACCAAGAGAGTACTTAGGGCACCAAGAGAGTACTTAGGGCACCAAGAGAGTACTTAGGGCACCACTATCACTTTTCGACCAGGGCCAGCCCGGTGCTGGTGCTGGAGCCGGTGCTGAACTGGCCTCAGGCTGGCTCCGGCTCCGGCACCAGCACGGATTTCCATAGGGTTCAGCACTGAATGGAATCTTACGTCCGCGAACCGATATAGATTCTAGAGTAGTGAAGTGCAATAATGTTACCCTGGTAACAACCTCAGAGATCATCCACCATGGCGCCACGAAATGTGTGTCTTGTTTTGCTGGTCAGCGTTATTAAAATGTTTATTCAAAGTCAATATGAAGGGTGGTTGCGTCTAACCACACTGAACAGGCTGCACAGCAGAAGAAGGTTTTCCGTTAGACGTCGGGTACGTGTCCTATGAATTCCGATAGGCCTAGTGGGTGTCCTACTTTCAATCAAGAAAACAAGTCTAGCTGTTTAGACTTCAATTCGACGTGTCAGGACAGGAGGAGAGGCTTTTTTTCTGCTCTCGCTGGTGTGTAGGATTTGTGAATAGATACGAAGTATCCATTTATTCACTCCTCCAATCGGACTAGCCTTGGCTATACGTACACTGTATGCCCTTTACTGTAGCGATTCATGGTCCCCATCACTCAAATCTTGTTCTGGGCCCACATCCAGATGAGACAGCGTAATTACTTTGTAATTCAAATGCATTTGACAAATAAACTCCTTGTATATGTTGCAAACTTAATGAAAAATGTCCTTACTTGTGCTTTGATTTCGAGGGTTCGTTATTACTCCTCACAATAAATACAGCTCCGGTACTGGTGCCTTGAGTTCATAACCGTGTCTTAGGTTTCGTTTTGGTCACATGACCTCAGTTACTGGCTACTCAGCTCTTTGTATGGTCTTGTGCTGCCATCCTCTGGTAACAACGTGCAACTGCACAATTAAGTTCAAAACACATGACACCAAGACAGAGAATGGGAATAAGGGAATAACCAAAAATGGGGGGTCCACTACATAAAATTGAAAAAAAAAATTCTGGATTGAAAGTAGCCAACCTGACACCTACAACCATATTACAATCAACAATTTTGTAAGTGGTGGATGTATTATATAGACATATTTATCTGTTAATAGATGCTGTGGCTTCGGAGACAACGGACGTCTCCTGTGGTTTGGAGACATCCACGCACAAGCCATTGGTGGGATGTAATCGTGCCAACATTTAACCGAAGCCAATTCATTATGAATTTCCGAGTCTCCCCAGAGACATTTGAGTACATATGCCGCCGTGTCGGACCCACAATCGGCAGGATGGACACAAATTTTCAGGTTATGCATCCCAGTACAAAAAAGAGTGCTATGGCACTGTGGAAGCTGGCCACCAACAGCGAGTACAGGACAATCAGTCACCTGTTTGGACGTGGGGATAAGCCACTGTATACAATTCTTTATCAGATTTTTGTGAGGCCGTGATGAGCGTATTACTGCCAATCCACTTACCTGCACCAGAGGCACGAAATTTTTTGGAAATGGGCTGCTTACTTTAAAGACAGATGGGGTGTTCCACAATGTGTGGGGTGCTATTGATGGGAGCCACATACCCATAATAGCACCACAAGAATATGCCCGTGACTACTACAACCGGAAGCATTTCTACTCTATAGTTGTTGCAGGGAGTTGTGAATGGTAAAGGGCAGTTTTGGGATGTTTGTGGGGGTTTCCGGGAAGGGTACACGACTCCAGAATTTTTAAGCAATCTGATTTGTGGAAGAGGATAGGGATGGGCAGATGTTTAATACTGATATTCAAAATCATTGCAGGACATGGAGTGGGACATTACATAATTGGGGACCCAGCGTACCAGTTACAGAGATGGCTGATGAAGCCGTTTTTCTGACACAGGTCGACTGACCCCAGATCAACAAACATTTAATTACAGAGTAAGTAGGGCACGGTCAGTCATAGAGACAACGTTTGGCCGACTGAAAGGCAGGTGGAGATGCTTATGAAACGAAATGACTGCAAATTGGAAATGGTAAAGAAAAAATGTAATGACATGTGGTGTGTTGCACAACATGTGTGAGGAGAATGGAGACCGGTGTCCCTGAAGATATTTCAGAAAGACTCACACAACCTCCCCTTCGGGTTCTACCTGAACGCGGGGCGCAAGAGGGAGCGGATGTAAGAAATGCATTGATGCGCTACTTCAGCGGAAATGTGTGAAAACAGATAATTTATTAAATTCACATAAATTATTATTACAATACAAATAGCGTAAATAGTATAAACAGTATAAATATTGTAGAAGAAAAAAGAAAAATGTATGAATAGTATAGCAGTGTGTGTGTGTGTGTGTGTGTGTGTGTGTGTGTGTGTGTGTGTGTGTGCGTGCGTGCGTACGTGGTGGTGGGGGGGAGGTGTTTGTGGGTGTGTGTGTGTGTTTATTGCTCCTTCTCTATGGCGGTCACAATGCGGCCTAACAATTGATGAAGTGCAGTGCTAGAGGTGTCCATTCTCTGTAAAAAAGCCTCAATAAACTGGCGACTCTGTTCCAGAAACATATGGTCTCTTCGTTCCTCCATCCTCTCCATACTCTCCAACAGCTCCTCTTGGGGAGATTTCCTCTTCCCTAGGGAAAATGAAAATACATAATACAAAAAAAATACAAAAAAAAATTGTTCGTCACTGTTTTTGTTTTTTTTGTCAGAGGTAGGCCTACATTTTTTTGTAAAGCATTTGTGTAGCCTACTGAATACCAGACATGCAGACAGGCAATACCGTGGTTAGAAAGACAAAATGCACAGGGTGACATAACTCACTAACAAAAACATTAGACAGTCAGGCTCCTCACCCTTCCTCGATTTCTGTGCGCACTGAACGATGATGGCGCAGGCATCGGCTGGCTCAGCTGGTGGCTCTTCAGCAGGGGCCTCCAAATCATCTGCTTCATCTGATAAAAAGAGTAAAAGCACAACTTACACAACTAATGCTGTCTGATGGAAGAGCAAAACACAACCTCAGAGGTGTCAACAGTAAAAAGTTTTGTGGTGTAATTACAACACTAGCACATAGCTGTTACACCATTTACTCCATTGGACCTAATGAGACAGATCGACTGTGTTATTACTGGAAAAACACTAAAAACCTAACAAGAACCCACCACAAACTTGATCCAACCAGCGCAGAATCGTAAGTGCACAGGTCTACTGGTTACTCAGATAAGTTACCTGTGTTGGAAGGAAACTGTGTTTTTTTTTTTTTTTTTCTTTTACTTTTACTTTTGACACCTCTGCAGCACAGCTTACACAACTAATTGCTGTGATAGACATAACGCTAAGTATAAAGATTAACAGTGAAATGACTCTAGAGGGAGCTAACTTTCTTCTAATATTGGTAAAATAGGCAAATATGTAAATATGTACAACAGGGTGGGGGCATGTCACCAACAATAGTTGTAACTTCCATCGAAACTGAAGCAAGAAGACGTACAACTGCGTTAAGCAATAGGACCTAACAAGTGGTCACACCATTTGTTGCTAGTTGCTAACACGACCAATAACCTTTGAATCAGGTGCAATGACGTAAAAACACGTCTTAAATACGAATACATAAAAATGAACAAGTATCTTACACAAACACAAAGATGTACACGTACCATGTTCGACGTACTGATTGCACATCCCCTCCAATATCTCTGTGGCAGTGCGCTCGTTTGCGGCTACTACCCTGGAGTTCAGGGCTCCATCCAGGCGGTTGGCTGGTCTGCGACCCATAACATTCTCCAAAAGTGTCACATTTATGCCACTTTTATTTTACTCCTCCCAGCACCACTTCTGGCATATCTGCATTGTAGTCCCGGTAATTCCTTTTTTATTTTTTTTTCAATTATTTGTAATTTGTTCCACCGTTCTGTGGAAGCCCACCCCAGCCAATTCTACCCTAATTTCCTCGTAAATCTTCGCTTTTCTAACAGCCCCCTCTAACTTCTCCTGAATTTCGGTAGATGCCCATATGCCAATTAACGCGTTCATTTCCTCAATGGACCACGACACATTACTTTTCTCACCCAAACTTGACATTTTACGGCTGGTTACAAGTATTAGCTAGAGGTATGTTGCTAAAGCTAAAAACATAAGTGACGTTCCCCAACGCGGCGTGGTTGCTGTGACAACAGCCATAGTGACGTTTGCGGTGCTCAACTCTGACCCAGCAACTTCGCGGAGCCGACGGTGCCGGTTTTTTTGGGCACCGGCACCAGTCATAATTGGTCGAAAAACGTGGAACCGGTGCTGAGCCCGGCACCAACAAGGCACCAGCACCGGGCTGGCCCTGGTCGAAAAGTGATACAAGAGAGTGCTCAGGGCACCAAGCGAGTGCTTAGGCCACCAAGCGAGTGCTCAGGGCACCAAGCGAGTGCTTAGGGCACCAAGAGAGTGCTCAGGGCACCAAGAGAGTGCTCAGGGCACCAAGAGAGTGCTCAGGGCACCAAGAGAGTGCTCAGGGCACCAAGAGAGTGCTCAGGGCACCAAGAGAGGGCTCAGGGCACCAAGAGAGGGCTCAGGGCACCAAGCGAGGGCTCAGAGCACCAAGAGAGTGCTTAGGGCACCAAGCGAGTGCTCAGGGCACCAAGAGAGTACTTAGGGCACCAAGAGAGTACTTAGGGCACCAAGAGAGGGCTCAGGGCACCAAGCGAGGGCTCAGAGCACCAAGAGAGTGCTTAGGGCACCAAGCGAGTGCTCAGGGCACCAACCAAACACTTTCTCCCCGAAGATGGAGCCTCTTAAATTGACAAAAAAAATGTCAGGAGAAAATATTGAATTACATTTGAAAACGTATGTTTATTAGATTAGTATTATTACTGTATTTAGTTATGAGGGGGGGGGGGCTCCTGACCAGTTATGCTTACGCCCTCCAAAACCTTAGCAGCGCCCCTGGGTGCAGGGGGCTTTTCCTGGGCCCAGGACAAAGTCATCTGAAAGGGCCCCCCATCCAATCCATAAAATGTAATGAAAACCCAAATTTGGGGCCCCTGTCTCCCTGAACCCCGGACAAATGACCCCTTTGTCCCCCCCTGTCGGCTTCCCTGGCTGGGTGTAATGATCAGCATGCACCACACCGCACCGCACCGCACCGCACCGCACCGCACCGTGGCACTGGGGAACTCCGCCCACGCTGCCACTTATCACTCCAGAGTCCCGCTTACACGTGTTGCCAAGGTGACTGACACCCCTCTCTTGTAGAAGGTACAGATTACAGGCAAGGGGAATGAAGTGCATCGACTTTTGTCTTATGTGTGTGTGTGTGTGTGTGTGTGTGTGTGTGTGTGTGTGTGTGTGTGTGTGTGTGTGTGTGTGTGTGTGTGTGTGTGTGTGTGCCAGTGTGTGTGTGTGCCCGTGTGTGTGTTTGTGCCCGTGTGTGTGTGTGTGTGTGTCTGTGCCCGTGTGTGTGTCTGTGCCCGTGTGTGTGTGTGTGTGTGTGTGTGTGTGTGTGTGTGTGTGTGTGTGTGTGTGTGTGTGTGTGTGCCAGTGTGTGTGTGTGCCAGTGTGTGTGTGTGTGTGTGTGTGTGTGTGTGTGCCAGTGTGTGTGTGTGTGTGTGTGTGTGTGCTGTGTGTGTGTGTGTGTGTGTGTGTGTGTGTGTGTGTGTGTGTGTGTGTGTGTGTGTGTGTGTGTGTGCCAGTGTGTGTGTGTTTGTGCCAGTGTGTGTGTGTGTGTGTGCAAGTGTGTGCGTGCCTGCGCCCGTGTGTGGATGTGCCTGTGCGTGCATGCCTGCGTGCCTGCGTGCCTGCGTGCATGGGGGTGTGTGAGTGTGTACTGTTGTGTGTTTGTTTCTAAGCACATGAATGAGAGTGCGTTTGTGTCTATACAACAGTCATATTTATCTTTGTCAGAGATAAAAAGAGTACATACACTGTACAGTACATATGACATGTATTGATATGTGTTAGTATGTTTGAGAATACAATGAAGCAGCCAGAGTATACAGTAGAGGGATGTTTGTGTGTGTGTGTGTGTGTGTGTGTGTGTGTGTGTGTGTGTGTGTGTGTGTGTGTGTGTGTGTGTGTGTGTGTGTGTGTGTGTGTGTGTGTGTGTGTGTGTGTGTGTGTGTGTGTGTGTGTGTGTGTGTGTGTGTGTCTACAGTACTACGCATGTATATAATTCAGAGACACAGAGAAGTAGTGACTCAAGGAGTAGTCTTTGGTAATTCCTTGATCATGTGACCGGCCAATCAGAAGCTCATGTAACATTCAGCAGCGAATCAGAATCAGTTATTTGACTGAACCCAATGACTGGCAGCAGGATAAGTGGCAGTTGACCCCTCAGGGGGCCCGTAGACCATCCAGCATCATGCCAGGCTGTGTGGTCTTACTCTTGTGTCTCGTGTCACACTGTGTACCGCCTGGTCTCGTCTACACACCCGCTGTCCCGAAACCGAGACGGGGCAATCAAGTCGAAAGAGTGAGGAATGAGTGAGTGTGTGTGTGTGTGTGTGTATGTGTGTGTGTGCGTGCGTGCATGCATGCGTGTGTGTACCTCTGCAATGAGTGACTCATTGATGTACGTGTGTGTGTGTGCACATTTGTATGTGTGCTTAGACAGACGGTTGGCACACGGAGTGGCGTCTCTGTTTACGTGTGTTGGCTCTGGCAGCCGATGCTTGGTTGGTTGTGGCAGCGCCCGGTGCCAGCAGCTTAAAGATGGGACAGATTAATAGCTGGGTCTCTTACCGTCCAAAAAGGGCCTAATCGTTACGCGCTGGATAGAAGCACCAAAATCGGTGTAGACCTTCCTTAGGGTGTTCTCCATCATTTCAGAAGGGGTGCCCCAAATTTCAATGTCATTAAGGTCATTTTTATGGGGTAAATCCAAGATGGCTGCCCAAAACCGGCCAATAGTAGTAAAATGCTGTACTGCCTGGACATAATGGTGTTATGGGCCAATCCACCTATTTGTGTGTGATGTATACAAACTGAACTTTGAAAATATGTGCAAAACTTACCATAAAAACAATGTTATATATGTCTTATTTAGATTCAAAAACAGGAAAATCATAAAAACCATGGTCAGAATGAAATCACTCTACAATTGAGAGCTCATTTTTGGGCATTTAGCTATTGAACCAACATTCATTAAGAGTTTTAAAAATTTGCAGTGGGTCATATCTATAACATCCAAAAAGAAAATTGTGGTTAGAAAATTTAGGGGAGAAGAGATAAACCCTTGAACTGGGCCACACATAACTGTCCCAATGTTAGCATGCTAGCATTAGCAGGTTCAGACACTCAGTCTGCTCTTCAGATAAAGATGGCAAACAATAATTTTAATCCCACTTACACATGCGCGCACACACACAAACTACTACTACTTCCTTAGGACCCCCTCAATGATTTAACCCTAGGAGTCCAACTGAAATATATTCATATCAATCAAGTCAATAATACATGTACATATCAAGTGTCAGTGACAGCTGTCAAATGACAAATGTATGCTGATTAATGTTCAGATATGTATATCGCAGTCCTAAGTGTATACAATGGAGTGATAAGGGCATTTATGCTTAGGAAATTATGAATAATCAATATGCAATACACCATACATACAGTATATTGACAGATACTTTGTTTTAAAAGAGCAAAATGGTAACTTGTCTGTTTTTCCATCTACTTTTGGCTTTAATCTAGGCAAGGCAAGGCAAGGCAAGTTTATTTATATAGCGCATTTCATACACAGGTGCAACTCAATGTGCTTCACAAAGTTAACAAATGTAAATGAAAGGAAACAGGGAAGAAAGAAGGAAATGAATTAGAGTCAAAAAGCATTTAAAAACATTAAGATAAAACATAAGGTAAAAATAATAATAAAATAAAATAAAATAAAACAAATTAAATAAAAAATAAAAATAATAAGAATAAGTAATTTAAGCTAGGGGAAAGCATCTGAGAACAGCTTTGTCTTGAGTCTAGATTTAAAGCTATCAGTAGTGGGTGCATTTTTTATGTCATCTGGAAGCTGGTTCCAAAGCTTTGAAGCATAGAAGCTAAAGGCTGCCTCTCCACACTTTGTTTTGACTTTTGGAATCACCAGCAAATTCTTCTCCGTTGACCTTAGTGACCTAGTTGGTGCATACAGCTGAAACATATCCAGTAGATATGTGGGTCCCATTCCATTTAGTGATTTAAACACAAGTAGCATAGCCTTAAAATCAATTCTGTAGCTTACTGGGAGCCAATGCAGCGATCTTAAAATTGGAGTAATGTGGTCGAACTTCCTTGTCTTTGTAAGAACCCTTGCAGCTGCGTTTTGTACAAGTTGAAGCTGTTTAATGGTTTTATTGGGGAGGCCAGTAAAAAGACTGTTACAGTAATCAACTTTACTAGAAATAAAGGCATGTATTAGCTTCTCCAGATCATGTTTAGACATCAGGCCCCTAAATTTAGAGACGTTTTTTATGTGATAAAATGCAGACTTAGTAATAGCTTTCATGTGACTGTTGAAGTTTAGGTCACTGTCAATGAGGACCCCAAGATTTTTAACTGTTTCCCTTGCTTTCAGTCCCTTCGTTTCAAGGATAGTAGCAATCTTTTGTCTCTCCTCTCTTTTCCCAAATATAATTACTTCAGTTTTATCTGTGTTCAGCTGGAGGAAATTGTGAGACATCCATTTGTTAATTTGGTCCATGCAATGATAGAGTGATTCAAGGGGGGTATAGTCATTTGGGGACATAGATAAGTAGAGCTGGGTATCATCCGCATAGCTATGGTAATTTATGGAGTTATTCTCGATAATGTGTCCCAGTGGCAACATATACAGATTGAACAGTAGTGGTCCCAGAATGGAGCCCTGGGGGACCCCACAATCCAGAGACATTGGTGATGAAGTATGTCTTCCAATGGCGACAAAAAAACTTCTTTGTTGTAAGTACGATTTTAACCAGTCGATCACTATGCCCGTAAAGCCAACCCAGTGTTCCAGTCTATGTAGTAGTATAGAATGATTAACTGTATCGAAAGCAGCACTCAAATCAAGAAGTACCAAGACGGATGATTTGCCAGCATCAGAATTCAATCTTATGTCATTCATAACTTTAATAAGAGCTGTTTCAGTGCTGTGGTAGGCACGGAAACCTGATTGAAACTTATCAAAATAGCTATTAGACATTAGAAAAGCAGTTAATTGGTTAAAAACAATTTTTAATTTTTAACAATTTTTAATCTAGATGACATGTTGGCTACCTAACCACTTAATTTATTGTTTGCTCGTTATTTTTTATTTGTGGGTGTGGTCCTTTGTGTATAACATGTCTGCCTGCCTTCCCTCTCTCACATAGGCTACTAAAATAGTCTTTCAAAAACTTAAAACAACAGCATGTGGAAATCCTATTGGCTTTGGAGGGCTAACGTCTACAAGACTATACTGTACTCTACTGTATTGCACTGTACTGTACTCTACTATACTGTACTCTACTGTACTGTACTGTACTGTACTGTACTGTAATGTGATATACCGTACTGTACTCTACTGCACCGTGCAGTATGCTACTGTACTGTACTGTACTGTACTGTACTGTACTGTACTGTACTAGACTGCACCGTACTCTATGCTACTGTACTGTACTTAACTAGACTCCACCGTACTTTATGCTACTGTACTGTACTGTACTGTACTTTACTTTACTGTACTGCACCGTACTGTATGCTACTGTACTGTACTGTACTATACTGCACCGTACTGTATGCTACTGTACTGTACTCCACCGTACTGTATGCTACTGTACTGTACTGTACTATACTCTACTGTACTTTATTATACTGCACCATTCTGTATGCTACTGTACTGTACTGCACTCCACTGCACTGCACTGTACTGTACAGTACAACTATAGAACTGAAACATGTAGAGCGGTGGTGCTCAAACTGTGGTACGCGTACCACTGGTGGTACTTGAGACATCTCTGGTGGTACTTGGAATGCCATTATGAACCTCTCCTGTACTGACTGGCAAAAGTGAATATGGAAGGCCTTTACTGCGATATTCTAATGTTGGTTGTCAAGGTGGTACTCGGAGAGCTCAATATTTTCTCAGGGGGTACTTCACACAAAAGGTTTGAGAACCACTGATGTAGAGCATTCTGAGGACATGTACAATATTATGCAAAAAGGTGTAGTGGGAATGAGTTATGTTACTGTTACCACTCAAAACATTGAAGGTTAAAAAAGTCTTGTGGCATTTTGTTTGGGGGGGCGGGGTATGATCGACTATTCTTCCGCCCAGACTATTTGTGTGCCTTGCATATCAAGAAAATGAGTCCAGGTAATGATTTACTTTCATAGTATATACCATATGAGAAGTGTTGTTCTATATAGATATTTCTCCTATGGGTAAGGGTGGCAAAAGACCTACAATACATGTTGTCCATCAGCTGTCAGTTTTGATAGCAGTTTAAGTACTCAATGATTACTGAGCTAACTAATACAACTTTTGACACAAGTACTAGTTGAGGACTTGTCTGCAAATAAACATTTTTTTTATCTGTCTTCTTACTCAACATACACTAAGAAATCATTCCCATTTAATTTGAACTGAAGCCATACTGTGGCCTACATGTAGGCCTATATTGAGTAATCTGTAATGCCATTCTAAAGACTGAAATGCTCTCACAATATGCACTTGTAAAAATATAGAATTAGGTGATCTTATGAGGTTCTTCATACATATGGAAAGGTCCTGTCCTTTACCCTCTCTCATACAAATAAAATACGTATATCTGTTATGGAAATTAGAGGATGGAGAACCTGCTACCTAGGGCATCTTGCACTGACACTATCCCATTCAAATCGAGCATTAGCAGCAGTCTATTCTCACCATAGTTTTAGTGTTGGCAATGCTCATTTTAATTCAGACCAAGAATCTTCTCAAATCGTTCACAATGTTACATGCTGTCAAGCACGTAAGCACAGACTCACCCATACTTTCACACTATGTACATTTTGCAGTTTTATCAATCTGGTCTAGCAGGCTACCCTTGCTTCATCTCTTCTGAGGACTATATTAACATTGTCAGCTAAGTATAATGTCATGTAATAACAATGTAATGCGTTACCAACATGACATATTGTATATGACATGGTAGACATTTTTTTTTCAAGGGGCACCCCTTCTAGGATGTCTTCAAATCAGTCAAGGAACACGTGTACCGAATTATATGCTTCTATCCAGCGCGTAACGATTTCTCGGCTTAGAGCCCCTACTATAACAGGAAACGCTCCTCTCTCCTCTTCTCTTCTCTTCTCCTCTCCTCTCCTCTCCTCTCCTCTCCTCTCCTCTCTCATACTCTCCTCTCCTCTCCTCTCCTCTCCTCTCTTCTCTTCTCTTCTCCTCTCTTCTCCTCTCCTCTCCTCTCCTCTCCTTATCTCTCCTCTCCTCTCCTCTCCTCTTCTCTTCTCTTCTCTTCTCTTCTCTTCTCTTCTCTTCTCTTCTCTTCTCTTCTCTTCTCTTCTCTTCTCTTCTCTTCTCTTCTCTTCTCTTCTCTTCTCTTCTCTTCTCTTCTCTTCTCTCCTTTCTTTTCCTCTCACAGACAGACAAGCAGGCCAACAAACAGACAGACAGGAGATTGTCAGCCGGCACACTCTGTTCCCTCACGGTGATTAAGCAAAAGATCTCCTCACTCAGGGTTAAGTAAGGAAATACACGTAAAGAATAGAAAGCGAGAGAAAGAGAGAGAGAGAGAGAGAGAGAGAGAGAGAGAGAGAGAGAGAGAGAGAGAGAGAGAGAGAGAGGTGGCGAATGTGAACATCACAGATATCCATATAAATAACGAGACAAGAAAGAAAGAAGAGTTAAAGTTACAGTTAAACAGTTTAAAATTGTAACAATAAACACAATGAGAGAGATACTTAGCAAGGGTGAAAGAAAGAAAAGTGGTATTCCCCGTCATAAGACTGAGATGCCCCCATACATGGGAGACAGAGAGAGAGATATAGGGAGAGGGAGACAGAGAGAGAGAGAGAGAGAGAGAGAGAGAGAGAGAGAGAGAGAGAGAGAGAGAGAGAGAGAGAGAGAGAGAGAGAGAGAGAGAGAGAGAGAGAAAATACGAATGATCATAGACTGACAGGTGCCAACACCCTCTTCAGCTGATGGGTGTGGACAGGGCCACTCACAGCTTTTGTCGGCCTTGGGACAATACTATCTAAAAACCCTCCTTCCTCAATACATGCAATGTAATTTGCTTCCATTTCTGGGGCCCTCCTTTCTCTGAGCATGTGACAACTTACCCCTTTGTCCTCCCATGTTGACGGGCCTGGGTATTGATGGCGCGCAGCAGCATTCTCATGCTTCCTTGCACAACACTGCAGTGTGATACTCTGATAGGCTCTAAAATAGTCTGTGGGACCCCGGAACTCTCACCTGTCATGCCCTGACAGCAAATTGTACAACCCCTCCACTGAGGGTTTACCCAAATGTCAGCGCTCCCCTCTAAACATGCACGCACATATGCACGCAAGCGCGCACACACGTGTGCACAAACGTGCGTAGACTGCGCACACATCCACACACATACACACACACACACACACACACACACACACACACACACACACACACACACACACACACACACACACACACACACACACACACACACACACACACACACACACACACACACACACAGGAAGTTTCACTGCTACACATACAGAACAAAAACATAAACACAAGCACAAATGTAAACACACACACACACAAACGCACACAAACGCACACACACACACACACACACACACACACACACACACACACACACACACACACACACACACACACACACACACACACACACACACACACACACACACACACACACACACACACACACACACACAGGTAATCAGAAAGTAGAGTCAAAAAGTTTCAAAAGCAGGACCGTGCAGCAACCTTACATTCAGAAAAACCCTTAGGTGAACGAAACACTCATTACTTTCAGAGAGAAGATTATCTGACGGTGTGCAGCCATGTGAATTAGAAGAACAGTGCAGATTTTGTGACGTCTAAAGAAACTTTCAAAAGAACTCAAAAGGCAAAAGAAACCCTCCCATTTCTCTATTTATTATGGATATGTGATGGATATTCTCTTGATGGGCATGATGTTTGATGCACCCATGAGAGGAGGAGGATTTTTGCTGTGCAAAGCACCTGCATGTTTTGTGAGTGATGAAGATCGTTTGGCATCTGAATCAACAATGTGTTAGAAAGAGAGAGGACTATCTTGCAGCAATCATATGTTAGGGAAGGAGAAAATGTTTCGGCACACAAAACACTCACATTAGTTAGAAACTGACAAGTGGCCCATAGGATAGAAGTCAAGGAAGATTTATAAGCAAATAAAACACCCATAAGTTAGTATGAGAACGCCAGGTCATTATAGGTATTGAGTACCCACAGGTTAAGGCTGAATGGCATGAAGTATCCATACATCAAGAAGTGAAGGGTAGGCAGTGACTCAGGAAACTCCAAATGTAGAATGTGTGCACAATCTGATGCATTGAAAATGACCTTGAAGAAAACGTATGGGCAT
>NC_085865.1:45784944-45809944 GCF_034702125.1 Engraulis encrasicolus
TGTATCTCATGTGGTGGCTGTAATTGACTGTTATGTTATAAAATCACATTCCCCTTACTTTTTTTTGTACAATATAATTGCACTACACCCTACTTATTGCAGTTTACTCTACCGATGATGAAGCTGTTGGGTCATTGTTTTTCCAAAACTGTTATTATAGGCATGCAACAATGCTAAATTATCCTGCTAGCAAGATGTTTGTTTGTTTTTTTGTTTTGTTTTTTTTTTGGGGGGGGGGCTGTTGTTCTGTTGCTGGACATGCTTAATATCTGTGGGTGTTGGAGGAATTTCTGTATGTCTTTTACTGAGTTGAAGTTGAACACACTACACACTATGAACATACTGTTATCCATGGAGGAGACATCCTCACACTACCGCCTGATGATTAAGAAGTGCTCTTATTCACTTCATTCATTCCCTGCAGATTTGGGATGTGTGGTATCTATTTGTTTGCTGTTATTGAGTTGTTATTGAGTGTTGATATTTTGTCAGAAACTGGGAAAGTGACCAACAGCACTCAGGACTGTGATCAAAGTCAAAGAATAGAGCAGTTGCAGAACACATTACTAGTACCTCATTGTGCTATCTAAAAACCAGTGACACAATTTGACAAAACTATTTGAGCAGAATTTGGAGGTGTTCTATGAAGACAGTGGTTTTGAACATGCTTTTTCAAGTAGGAAAAATCAGAAATTTCTCATTCATCCCCCAAAAAAATCATCTGTTGACCACATACCCTCGCTATCCAGCAGAATCCTTGGAACTGTTTTTATCATTTTTTTGTTATTCCTTTATTTACTTTTTAAATGTATATTGGTTATAATTTATCTAATGCCAACTTAAATGATGATGATACATACATAAAATGTATAGTGATTTTAAAGGAACATTTAAAAATGTATATAATAATGATACAAGTGGAGATACAAGGTTGTTGCCTGACAGTGACGATATTTGAGTTGCTGCCTGTCCTTGTGTCTAACCTATCTCTAACCGTGCCTTGCCTTGTCCTCTGTGTCCCTCTCTCAGGTGAGTGCTTCCTGTGCCTGGTGGACGTGGTGCCGGTTAAAAATGAGGAGGGCGTGGTGATCATGTTCATCCTCAACTTTGAGGTCATGGACGACAAGCCGGACCAGACGCTGGACACCAACCACAAGCTCCCCATACCCTGGCGCTCCTCCAGTATGTATTCTACTCTTTCTACTTGGCTCTCGGCACATGCTCGGCAGATGCTTTTCTGATTTCTCTCCCCTCCCTATCTGTTCTTCCCTGCTGTCTCCTGAGGGTTTTAGGGGGTTTTGTGCCTGTATTGATAGGAAAGTGGAGATTATGACAGGAAGTGAGTGTGGGGAGAGAGATGGGGAAGGATCAAACACTATAAACACAACAAAGGGCAAACACTACGAATGACCCTTGTATTCAAGCACTGATTTCCTGTGTTTCTCTACTTTTTCTTTTTCTCAAATTACTTACATCAAACTACATACATAAGTCTCTTATGATACTTGCGATACTTGTGCCTTCTGTTGAGAAACTCTAAAGTAACACACCCTAGCAATCTTCTAGCACTTTGGTCAATTTTGAACTTTTAACCTCTGCCAAGGAGGTTATGTTTTCGGTTGCGTTGGTTTGTTTTTTGTTTGTCTATCTGTTTGTTTGTTTGTTTGTCTATCTGTCTGACAGCAGGATAACTCAAAATCTAATCAACAGATTTGGAGGAAACTTTGTGGAGTTGTTGGTAATGACCCAAGGAACAAGTGATTACATTCTGGTGGTGATCCGATTAACGAACCGGAACCAGGATTTTTAAAAAGATTCTTCAGCATTGCTGGCCTGTAAATCTAGGCGACCCTAGTGACTGCAAACTGAATTTCGAGACAGGGTGAATCTCGACATTCCAGTTTCCAACTCCACAAAAAGGAGGAAAGACTTAAAATTAAAAATAGAGTGTAACATAGAACATTTGACTATCAAACAGCTTCCTTGGCGGAGGTCATGGCCGTAGCCACATATGAGGTAAGGGAGGTCCGGACCTCCCTTGTTTTTAGAGAAAATAATATTTTTCATACATGAAAAAGGGGATCTTCTCCATTGTCCGCCATTTTGAATTTCCAGAAATCTTTTCAGCTGCAAAACTGTAACTGTAAACTGTGGTCATACTAGTAAATATTAGTTCATTATTTAGCACATATTCACGAAAAGACCAAAAGTGGCAAAAGACAGCATAGTTTCAATGAGCAACATAGTTACCATAGATACTCTGGGCAACATCCTACACAGTGCACCTTTAAAACGTTTCTGGCGCGCTGCGAGTGCACTATGGACCTCCCTTATTTCAAATTCCTGGCTACGGCCATGGCGGAGGTCTGCACTCTCGGAGTGCATTCTACTTTTAAATGTGCTTTATGTATGAAATTTACTTACTTACTTACTTACTTACTCTCCCCTTTTCCCCGAACATCCTTCTCTCCTTCTCCCCCATCCACACCTGTCAGGTCGGACGCGTGGCAGTATGTACTCTACTCTTTCTACTTGGCTCTCGGAGGAGGCACATGCTTTTCTGATTTCTCTCCCCTCCCTATCTGTTCTTACTTGCTGTCTGCTGAGGTTTTTTTTAAAGATATTTGTATGGGCCTTTTTTGCCTTTATTGACAGAAAAGTGGAGATTATGACAGGAAGTGAGTCTGGGGAAAGAGATGGGGAAGGGTTGGCAAATGACCCGGGCCTGAATCAAACTAGTTGGGTCATCAGCATAGAAACCCAGTGCCCTACCATTAGTCCAAGGCAGGGCTCTGCTGAGTTTTTTTTAGACTTATGTCTCAATGTTATAATTTTATAATGTGGAGGCATGGGATTTTTTTCTCCTCAACTCACCCAAAGTTACACTGTACTGAGTACTTTTTGGGCGCGCCACCATGTGCTGATAGAGGGTACCCGAATTTCTGTTTATGGATGAATATAGCTATACTCTTCTTCTACAAAAACACACTTTTACTCAGTAAACTATTAAAATTTGAAGAAAAAGGGTAAACACTGAGCAAAGGGCAAACAGTACAAAGTTGACCCTTGTATTCAAGCACTAGTTTCTCTTGTTTGTCTACATCAATTATTTTGCTCATATTACATACCAAAGTCTCCTCTTGATTAGATAGGCCTACTAGTACCTCCTCTGTTGAGAAACACTGAAGAAATAAAACCTACCAATCTTCTCGCTTTCAATGATGTTCTGCTGAAGTTATGCTCTGCCTCACCCTTCTGTCACCCTGCTCTTTCTCAATGTTCTTAATTTTGCCCCTGTCCCCCATCCATCGTTCTATCTCTCTCACTCCATCTTCCTGTCTCTCTCCACCTTTTTTTCTCTCCCTGTTTCTATCCTAACCCGTATGTTTTTGCTACTAATATGCTTCATTGCTTTTATTTATGTTTTTGCTCGTCTATTTTTATTGTTGTTCTAGCCAGACACTGTACAGCACTTTGGTCAGTTTTGCACTGTTTTTAAATGTGCTTTATGAACGAAATGTACTTACCTGCTTATTTACCTACTCTCCCCTTTTCCTGAACATCCTTCTCTCCTTCTCCCCCTTCCACACCTGTCAGGTCGGACGCGTGGCATCCGGCTGCGTCTGCCAGTGCTCCGCTCCCTCAGCAACAGCAGACAGTCCCTGCAGGGGGACCCCGAGTCAGGCCACAGCCACGGCGCCCCCCAACACCACCACCCGCCGGGCACGCCACCACCACCCCCGCGCCGCACCAGCCGCGAGTCGCACCAGTCCGTAGCGCTGGGCGAGCTCCTGCCGGTGCCCGAGAGGTCGCGACCTTCGCTCACGCTCTGGCCGGACGAGCAGCGGGCGGGACTGCTGGGCAGAGACTCCGCCTCCACGCCGCCCCTGCAGCCCCCGCAGGACCACTCGTCGCCGCAGCAACAGCACCGGCTCAACCCGGACGCTTCCACGTCCAACTGCAGCCTGACGCACAGCCGCTCGCGAGAGAGCTTCTACAGTATGCGGCGCGCCTCCTCCGTGGACGACATCGAGGCCATGCGGCCCAACTGGGACAGGAAGTTCCGCACGCGCGGCAGCTGCAGCAGCACAGGTACAGCAGGTGAATCCACAGCGGCCAATCAGCACACAGTAATCAATGACACTAGTCGACAGTGGCGTGCACAGACATTTGGGGGGGTGGTGCTGAGGTTGGGGAGTGTGGGCATGTGAAACTTCCAGCTGCTAGGAAGGCTATAGTCTATATACGTATTATATCGGGGCATTATGGTCACAAGCTGATCATGAAGATTTTGTAGATTATTATACTAACTTATTATATGGTGTGACGTCATCGGTCGAATGCTCCATTCATTTCAACGGGGCTCCCCAACGTTCGCACGTCTGTTATTTTTCGATAACGGACGGGTTGGTCTATAACAGACCGCTGTCAATGGCAACAAGACTTTTCACTGCTAAAGCGACTTTTCAAAGACTCTAATCAGCTGCTGTGATAGACAACACCTGTTGTCCTACCTAGCTGTTGCCTAGCGGTGTTCCACAACGGCACTGTTTTGTTTTGCGCAGCAACAATCTTAACATTAAATATGCCTAAAGAAATGTCCCCGCCATGTGTGAATCATTTAAGTATATCCATATAATAAGCGGGTTAACTTTCGGCGAGTCGGTCGCTTTGTGGAATAGCAGCACTTCAGAGAGAACAAGACCCCTCCGCTCCGCGTCGGGGTCTAAAGATTCTCTCTGTCGTGCTGCTATTCCACAGTAGCGACCTTCTCGCCGAACGTTAACCCTTACATGGACCACAGTAGCCTACATTGCGGCAAAAAACGTCCAAAAAACAACCTTCCAAAAGTGTATTTTTGTCCAGTAGGGTAAAAGGGCAGGTGCTTTAGCACCACCTCCTCCCCATCTGTGCACGCCTATGCTAATCATTTTTCCCTTTTCTAACCAATTATATTACAGAACACATATTTTGATGTCTGGAGTAGTATTGCTCCTTGTTTCCTTCCACTCCAATTGGGATTACAACCCTTAATCTGGTGCATGTCATTGATGGTGTCTTCTTTAGCAATGCATGTGACAAGCATGTAAGGTAAGGTAAGGTAAGGTAAGGTAACTTTATTTGTACCCGAAGGTAGATTTGGTTGCAGGCAAAAGTAGCAAAAGCTTACACAGATAACAAAGTACTGACACACAAATAACTTCCACCAACAGCCCAATACTAATGACAGTGACAACGGACAATAACAAAACAAAACAAGGACAACAAAAACAAAAACATGACAGACAGCAGACAAGTGCTCCAAACCAGGATATGAAGAAGAATAATAAACAATAAATATATAAATATGTATATAAAAACTGGGGAAAACCTTAAAATGTTGGACTCATGTGCTATTCAGTGTTTTAATAGCAGAAGGGATAAAACTGCATCTATACCTCTTAGTTTTGCAGGCCGGCATTAGGAACCTACGACCTGAGGGGAGAGGCTGAAATTCACCATATAGTGGGTGGGATGTATCATTTAAGATAGACCCCGCCAGTCTCTGCAACTGCCTACTGTAGAGAGACCCATGTTGAGCTGTGATTCTCCAATTAATTTACCAGCCCACTTCACAATCTGATTAAGGGAATTTCTGTTTTTGAGGGGTAAGTTGCTGAACCATGACACAAGGCTAAAGGACAGAAATTGACTCAATAAAACATCTGTAAAACATGGTTAGCAGCTTTTTATCTATATGGAAGGATGACAGCTTCCTTAGGCAATGTAGGCGCTGGTTCGCCTTTTTATACCCAGTTTCACAGTGTGCCACAAAGGTGAGCTTACTGTCGATTGTGGTCCCAAGATATTTATAATTGTCAACCACATTCCACTACCTGACCTTTTATGGTAGTTGGTTCCTTATTAGTGGCGTGTTTTCTAAAGTCCACATACATGTTTTTTGTTTTAGAATATTCAGTTGTAGAAAGGACTGCTCACACCAATCTACAAACTCCTGAACAATTGGACCATGACCCGTGTCCTTGTCCTTTAACAGACTGACAATAACTGAGTCATCTGCATATTTCAGAATATATCGGTCCTCCTTGGCTACTGCGACACATATTGGTGTAGAGGATAAACAAAAGCGGGGACAGAACACAACCTTGAGGCGAGCCCGTGGAGGTAGAGATCTGGTCAGATAGCACTCCATTGACCCGCACTCTTTGTGTCCTGTCAGTTAAAAAATGCAGCACCCAGCCCAAGATATTCCTGCTCAGTTTAAATTGCTCCAGAAGTCTTTCAATTAAAACATGGGGCTGAATCGTATTGAAGGCAGAGGAGAAATCAATAAATAATAGTTGGGCGTGTGCTCCCTTGCCTTCTAAATGTTTTAAAAGCAAATTCATCAGGGATACAGTTGCATCCTCAACGCCTCTGTAGGGCCTATGCAAACTGGAATGAGTCGAGATCAGACTGGGTATTCATTAAAATAACATTTCTTACCAATTTTTCAAACGCTTTCATTACCAGTGAGGTCAGAGCAATAGGCCTAAAATCGTTCTCGACTTTGGACACCTCGTCTTGGGAACAGGGACAATTATTGCATCTTTCCAACATTTAGGGACATGGCAATTTTTTAAAGACTTGTTAAAAATGTAATTAAAAACTGTACACAATTCGTTAGAACATAGCTTAAGCACCCTACCACAGATATTATCAGGACCACAGCTTTTGTTTTGGGTTAGTAAAACGTAGAGCTTTTTCAACTGAGCCCTTATTTATTACATAGTGATGATCCTGATCTGATAAATTATGAAAAAGTTCCTGTTGTTCTTTACTAAAATCATAAGTGTCAAAACGACAGAAAAAATTATTAAGGCCATTAGCAAGATCAGCGTCAGAATCAAAATCTTCTAAAATAACTGTGTTTACATTCTTTGAGTTACTAATACCTGCAATGGATTTCATACTTGACCAAGCTGAACCCAAATTGTTAGCAACCATTTTATTTTCCAACATTGTTTTGTAATTGCTTTTAGCTCTGAGATTTCGACTTTCAAGTCCTTGGTGGCTGTGTGCAGTTCCAAAAGCAGTCCCATATTTTGAAAGCATGTTTTTTTAGCCTGTATACAGGCTTTCACTGTTTTTGTCACCCATGGCTTATTATTTGAATATATTTTCACTTTTTTGCAAGGAATAATCATGTCTTTGCAAAAGGATACATAAGAGCACGTTACATCCACTAATTCATCCCAGTCTTCACAAGCTTCAGTGAACATATCCCAATCAGTACAGTCATTAGCACGCTTTTAGGCACTGCACCGACTCTTCATTCCAGTCTTTTATTTCCTTTGTGTGGACCTTTTCCCTCTTAAGGACAGTTCTGTACGTGGGCATGAATACACGAGCTTGTGGTCTCCGCGGCCCAGAGAGGCTAGTGGGACTGACTTGTATGCCTCCTTCACTGATCCATAACATTGGTCAAGAGTCTTTTCCCGTCTGGTCGGACAGGTTACATATTTAATGAAAGTTCGGAATAGTCTTCTTAAGAGAGACATGATTAAAATCGCCCAGTATGAAAGACGGGGATTCGGGGATATTGATTGCAGCCTTTGAACAACGTCATACACCGTTTTGCAAGCGGAGGGGGCGTGCGCTGCAGGGTGAATATACAAAACAGTAATACAAATCTGGGGAAATTCACGGGGCAGATAAAATGGGCGCAATGACACTGATAAAAGTTTCACGTCGGGTAAACAAATCCGCTCTCTCACTGTTACAGCTGAACAGTACCTTTGGTTGATGTAGAGACACACTCCTCCACCTTGAGTTTTGTTTGTTACCGCACTGTTCCTATCTAAGCGATGCGGTGCTCCAAAGCCGGTGATCATCAAGTCCGCGTCCTGATCACGCTCGGTTAGCCAGGTCTCAGTGAACGCCAAAACGCAACAGCCTTTATAATCCTTTAGGAAGAGAGCATTTCCCTGTAGTTCATCCAATTTGTTCCTTATGGATTGGACGTTCCCCATGATGATTGAGGGTAGAGGGAGCCGATTGGACTGCATCTTCCTCAGGCGCCGCCGAACTCCACCGCGCTTCCCCCTTTTTCTTTTACCGTTCCCCCTAGATTTTTCATAGATGTTTTCTGGAGTTCTTCGTATAAGATCAGGAATCTGGAGCGTGATGTCCGACACGCCAGCTGGTCTCACAAAGTTCAGTTGCAGCAAGCTGACACCTGCTGTATTGCCTCCTGGCCGGGGAGGCAGAGTTGAACTCCAGGTATAACAGGAGGGATAACAAAATAAGCGACGTGACGCGTAAAAGATCCATATCGCTTGAGTGAGGAGCGCTACACAGTTACTATCACTTGGGCTGTTACTATCCCGACACAGACGAACATAAAACAATAAAACACGATAAAAACATCACAAAGCTTTCAGCCAAACTTTTCCTGCCGGTCGCAGCGTGCGCATGCGCCCAGAGGATCCCGCCATGTGACAGGCAGGTTGTAGTTGCACAAAAGGTTGTAGCTGCACAAAGCATGAGCCGCCAAAAACAGCCACCAGCCAAGCATGAGCCATGTTCAATAGTCATTTTGTGAGATATGATCAACATGTCTAACACTCCCAACTCTCATCACAAATCACAATTCTCTCATTTTCTCTCTTAACCTTCACTCTATCCTATAGTTCTCTGTCTATCCATTTGTTTGTGATGCCATCTCTTTCCCACATTCTCAACTCAGCCATAACCATAGTACCACTAGTAAACCTCCTCTGCATGCCTCCAACTCAAATACTTGCGTAAAACGTTTTAGGGTAAAACTAAAAGGTTTTTCCTATACTTCAGACATGTGAAAGTTTTATCTTTTACCTGACATTTTTCAATGGTATAGCTTCCGTCTTCATCAGAGGGTCAACATCAGCTGATTTTAAAGCATGTCACGCATCAACATCCATGTGACCCTCTGATGAAGACGGAAGCTATATCATCAAAACATGTCAGGTAAAAGATAAAACATTTACTGTCTGAAGTCTGAATACAGGTATCTGAAATATAAGAAAAATGCTACCGTACCTCTACGTAAACCTCCTCAGAGGAGCATTTCTCGAAAGCATAGTTGTTTGCCAGTTAGCAACTTGGGTAGTTGCCAATGGGAAATTGCATTGCAAACAACAAAGTAGCTAACATAGTTAGCAGCTAAGGTTTCAAGAAATGCACCCCTGGTCGTCTCCAACCCAAATGCTTGCGGTTTGCTATACTATTATTAACAGTCAAACATTCCCAACTTTCACCACAAATCATGATTCTCTAATTTTCTCTCCTTGACTCTGTTGACCTTGACATGACTTCTCCAACTCAAGTGCTTGCGGTTTTGCGGTTTATCAACTAGGTGCGGTCAACAACAAGTCCAACATCCTCAACTCTACCTCCGACTCTGACCTCATGCGCTACCGCACCATCAGCAAGATCCCGCAGATCACGCTCAACTTCGTGGACTTCAAGGCCGACCCGCTGATCGCCCTGCCCACAGGAGACATGGACATCATCGCGCCCTGCAAGCTCATCGACCGCACACACAACGTCACCGAGAAGGTCACGCAGGTAAGGGGGCACACAGCGCTGTGTTATTATGGGCTTTTACAGTACTCGTTACCTCCTCCCTGGCCGGGATTGACTTCTCTCATGCCAATGCTGGCATGCTTGCGTGTGTGTGTGTGTGTGTGTGTGTGTGTGTGTGTGTGTGTGTGTGTGTGTGTGTGTGTGTGTGTGTGTGTGTGTGTGTGTGTGTGTGTGTGTGTGTGTGTGTGTGTGTGTGTGTGAGAGTGTGAGTGTATTATAGGTAATTTGGTATGACCTTTGAGAATGTGCCATATAGGCCTCTGTGTGTGCGTGCATACATGTGTGCGTGTTTGTGTGTGTGTGAAGGGATTCTCTGAAGTGTGTGTGTATGTGTACTGAAGATGTGATGTGTGTTGGGGGGATACTGAGGGGACCTCCTGCAGTATCTCTCCCCCTTGGTGTGTCTGCACAATTATTTATCTGTTATGAACATATACTCTTCAAAACCAAGAGTTGTACACTTGTTCATAATTGACCTGAAATCACTGTGGGGGGAAAGGGATCTCTCTGCGCTATTTGTAGCTGATGCTTCTCATCTGTCTGGGTACTTTAAACCCCATGCTTATTGCAGCTTACAGTAGAAAACAGCCTGGAAAAGGCACGTCGGGATTTGAGGGTAACTGAAGTTCATTGCTGCGTAGGAGCTTCCTCACTAATCTGTGGGTGGCTCAAAGACGTTTGTTGGGGGATTCAGACGTCAGGTGGCGCAACGGCATCTAATGAATGAATATGCTTCATAAATAGCCCATGACAAACAAACAAACAAACAAACAAACAAAAATGCATACATTAGTGGCACTGGCTGTTGTTGCACCTCCCTGACGTGTGCTTCTGCTGGAATGTCACTGACCCAGATGCTGCTGTGCGATCTGAATTCTCCCAATCGGGTGATGCTGCTGAGCAATCTGAACCCCTTAACCTGTAGATGGTTAAGTGCAGCACCATGGCGGAGCTCAGACTGCAATTCTGAGAACGGTAGCCTGATTAGAAGTGGTAACAGCATCCTGAGCTTTGTGTGTGTGTGTGTGTGTGTGTGTGTGTGTGCGGGCGTGCGTGTGTGTGTGTACTTGTGTGTCTGTTGATGTGTGTGTGTGTGTGTGTGTGTGTGGGGGGGGGGGGTTGCCTGCATGTGCGTACATGTGCGTCTGTTTGATTAAATGGAAAAGAGATCAAATGGCGGGGATTAGATGCCGCAGTGGATGACTCTGCAGTGTTGAACAGGATGCCGGGATGACCTTAGCAGACTGTGCGAATGAAGGAATCACAAACAAGCTGAGGAACATGAACATGGCGGGGAGGTGGTTGATGATGGCGTTGATGATGGGTTGATGATACCCCTATGGTCCCTGGTCTTTATATGGAACTGTGGAACTTAGGACCTTTTTTCTAAAGGAGGGTCCTGTGTTCCCCGCATTGTATCTGACAAGGGGATAAGGCCCAGGATGCTTGCGCGTGCATATTTCTTCCACAAACAGTTGGCATGTGTATTTCATGTCAAGTTTGCGCACAGTGGCAGCCTAACCCTAACCCTGACCCTAACGCTAACATCAACCCGCGCTCGCCATGCGGCAGCAGTCTACTTGGAAGCAGCGGGGTAGCAGGGAACATAGGACCCGGGGAACACAGGGATGACCCCGTTGAGGTTGGCCCCCTGTAACGGCCCACCCTCATGCCCAGCCCATCTCTGGTGGCTCGTATCCATCAGTTGGGTAATGGAAAAGAAATCTGTGAGGGTTTTTTTGATTATTTATTTATTTTATATTGAGTTTGAGAGTGGTTGAGTGGGTGAGTGAGTGAGTGTGGGTGTGCGATGGAGGAAATAAATAGCACATTTAGCAAATAAGGCTTGTGGAGATTAAGGTCGCATTAGTTCATTGGCTGTTGGCAGTGTGGGACTGTGGAGCTGAACCTGTTCGGTACGCACATCTGCCTGAGCACAGCTGAGTGAGTGCATCCTTATGGTCCCCCAAACAAAATAACATTGTGCCTCATTTTGTTTGCTGTCATTGTCAGATTATTACAGTGCTTTGAATAAAGATTAATCCACCTGTTGAGATATTATGTATTATTTATGAACTTTCTGTGAACCACCAGTCAGTTGGTGTGCGTGTGTGTGTTGATACTTGTCAGCATGTTCTCAGAAAGTCTGAACTGCACAACAGCTTCAAATTGACCTGTGAAGGAAGTAAAGGGTGGATAGTTCACCTTCAGAGAGCATGAAGAGCGTAGCCTGTACATCCATACATCAACAGAGATTAATGATGCTGCCACAACTCATCGCTAGCTCCATCGCCTGATTGATATCTGCTTCATTGTTAGCTTGCGGGGAGGTTCTATCGTTGGGCTCACGGCTGCGGTGTGGCACTGTCAGGGAGCTGGCAGGGACGTTATCATAGCGTTCAGAAAGCTGAAAAGATGGAAGGGGCAAGGCATATGCGAAAGGCCATAACACCTCATTTAGCTCGCAGCAGATGAATAGCTTTAGCAACACTGCTGACACTAAATGCTATTGCTATTGCCTTTGCTATTGCTGTTGCCATGCTGCTGCTATCTAGCAATAAATGGTGCGGCTAATGCTTTTGCTAATGCTAATAATGCTGCCGCTCATCAAAGCCAATGCTAACATGTCATGTGTTTTTTTCTCTCCCCACAACTAGAGTGTCCAGAACCTGGCAGAAGTAAGGCTGAGTTTTTATACATTTGCTAAACGAGCCCGTTTGTTTCTCTTGGCTGGCCCCAAGACGTAGTATGGCTATTAGGGCCCTTGTGGGTCTCCTGTCCTCATGTACACTCGCACACTTAGCCTACTGAGTGCAGTGTGCTGTAGAACTGTGTTAAAATTGGGCATGAGGAAAATATTTGCTGGAAACAAAAAATGATACAATTATTGTTAACAAGCAATTACTTCTGCACCGCACCAAACCATTTTTTACATCCTTCAAAGTAATCATTAACGTTTCTTTTGTTATGTTTTCATTTAACATTTTTAAATGATGAAAAATAGGTCCATGTATTGTTTGCTTTCTTGTGCATGACCAGTAGAGCTTAGGAGGCATGCTTTTTTGGGGGGTCCCTGGGGATAGAATTATTTTTCATCATTTGCCAGTGTTAAGCAACGCTTTATTTTTTAATTATCATTTTACTATTCGATTGGTGTATTTTGGTTTTGGTCTACTTCAAAAGTTGCCATTTTATTATTCACAACAGACGATTGCTCTTCAATTTATGTTAAGTTTCAATTTAGTTTTTAGCCATTTTAGACATTCATTTCATGTTTTGTTCGCAACTAGCGCACCATGCTCAATTTCACACAAAGTGTTGTGGTCCTTGTAGCACTAGTACAAGCTGAACGTAGAAAGTAGATGAATGTGACCTTCTATATTAAGTTGCCAGGATGCCACATCATGTTATTGGCTACTACAAGCTACTACAGGTTCAATCTCAAAGTAACTGAAAAAGTGTTAACAAGTGTGCTTTTCACAATCTCACTCCTTAGCCCAAGTGACAGGTGGGATAAAGGACGGGGTCAGGTATTGTGTTTGTATACTCAAACATTGCATCAGCAACGTGACATTTGGGGGAGGGGGGTAGTTGTAGTTTGCCTCTACCTCTTGAGAATAGTTCAAATCAATTAAATACACGCGCGCACGCACACACACACACACACACACACACACACACACACACACACACACACACACACACACACACACACACACACACACACACACACACACACACACACACACACACACACGCACGCACACATGCACGTACAGTAGTCACGCATGCACACATACACATACACACACAGACACACATGTAGATACACACACACACCCTCCCGAGACTGCGCTTCAGAAAGACTGGCAACTTAATATAGGAAGTGACCTTTTAGCAGTTTCTGCAGTCTGTGTGTGCGTCTGTGTGTGACTGCTTGTGTGTGTGCATCTATCTGTGTGTGTGTGCGTGTACTTGTGTGTGTGTGTGTGTGTGTGTGTGTGTGTGTGTGTGTGTGTGTGTGTGTGTGTGTGTGTGTGTGTGTGTGTGTGTGTGTGTGTGTGTGTGTGTGTGTGTGTGTGTGTGTGTGTGTGTGTGTGTGTGTGTGTGTGTGCGGTTAATCAGGTGTTGCTGTGCAATCCTAGCAGGGTCATTGAGGCATGCGGGATCTGAACAATGATGATTGAGATACCAGCTGTGTTTCTAATTTAGGCATCCCTATTTATAGCCCTTTCTCACACAGTCATACACACACACATGCATACTGTACACACACACACACACACACACACACACACACACACACACACACACACACACACACACACACACACACACACACACACACACACACACACACACACACACACACACACACACACACACACACACACACACACACACACACACACACACACACACACACACACACACACACACACACACACACACACACACACACATTGGCACATGCAAAAACACACAATTGTCATTCACATTCATGAATGTGTATGCGATCAAAGCAGGCTCATTCAAAATGAATTAGATGCTTGTCGAGTTCTCTGTGTCTGCTCTGTGAACTTTCTTTCTTTCCCTCTGTATGTGAGACTCATCTCATGCTAACCTCAGTTCCTCCTTGTCTGGAAATCTCTTGATAACAATGAGAGATGAACAGTATGATGCATACATCATTGTAATTGTCGGTCTGGTATCTGGTATCTGGTATCTTTTACCAGGTGTTGGACAATGCTGTCAGTGTTGCAACTTGCAGCTGTACACTGCGTCTAGATGTCTTTGTTTATTATCTAAATGTTTGCTACTAATTACTTGTATATGCTGCTGTACTCTATTGAACTGACCCCTTACTGTGTACTTGCTTAAATTACCTCCTTGTAAGTCACTTTGGTCGATCGCATCAGCTAAATGTGATGTAATGTAGCATAATGTAATGGTATAGACAGGGAAGCCGACAGTGGGGGACAAAGGGGTAATTACTCCCCGGCCCAGATAGAGAGGAGGCCCAGAATTGGGCTTCCATTACATTGTATGCATTGGGTGGGGGCACCTTTCAGATGACTTTGTCCTGGGCCCAACAAAAGCTGTCAGCGGTCCTGGGTATAGACGTGTGTACATTTCACTGAAGCCCAATTGAGCCTGACTCTGAGAAGGTCCTGCCTGCGGAGGTTTGCCAGCCAGACTGAAATTACACGTTTTGGTGCTACGACTAGCAATCAACTTATCCCCAAACCATTCTGCCCTACAAAAGCGGAACATTTTAACTCACCACAGTGTAAAACAGAGAGAAGTGACTTCAAATGTTTGTTTTGTTCTGTTTTGTTCTTCTCTGTCCAGACAAAAGGTAGAATTGGTATAATAGGTTGGTATTTTAAGGTATAGTCGGTAGAACTTCCAAAATATGACAGCTGGTTGGACTATGCCATGAGTCTCACATTGTAAATGAGAGTGCGATCACGTCAGCTTCCTGTAGGTGGCAGCACCATCTAACATACTACGTCACTGCTAGAGCGAATCAGACAGAGAAAAAAAAACAAAGTTAAAGTTTAATCTGATCAGGGAGGGGATCCATAATGCATTGTATAAATTAGAGATAGTGAATCCTGAGATTGCATTGCAGATGGCTGTGTGCACAAGTGTGTGTGTGTGTGTGTGTGTGTGTGTGTGTGTGTGTGTGTGTGTGTGTGTGTGTGTGTGTGTGTGTGTGTGTGTGTGTGTGTGTGTGTGTGTGTGTGTGTGTGTGTGTGTGTGTGTGTGTGTGTGTGTGTGTGTGTGTGCGCACGCACGCACGCACGTGCTTATATGCCTGTGTTTGATTGTTTGTGTGTGTGTGCACGCACTTTTGTGCCTGTGTTTGTGATTGCGTACGCGTGTGTATGTGTTGTTTGTGTGTTTGTGTGCGTGTGCGTGCGTGACAGTGCGTGCGTATGTGTGCATGTCTGCATGTGTGCGTGTATGTGTGTGTGTACTTATGTGTATCTGTAACGGATGCGATGCTGTGATGGACGTGACCCAAAAGTCTTGTGATGCGGAGGACAGAGAGAGAGAGAGAGAGAGAGAGAGAGAGAGAGAGAGAGAGAGAGAGAGAGAGAGAGGAAGGGAGCGGAGCAAGTAGCCAAGTCGGACGAGCGCAGGGACGGGGAGTGTTCACTGTTCAGCATGGCTGCCCACTAATAGAGATGGAGGAGGAGGAGGCTCAGGGAAGGGAGGCAGGAGAGGGAGATGTGTAGGGCCCTGTGGTAGGACCCCAGCAGCAGAAAGCAGAACAGGCCACGGGCGTCCATCGCAATGCCTGAGCAGTGAGGCGGTGAGAGAGATAGATGCCCCAGAGATGCCCCAGAGATCAACCTAGCATTCAACAATACATGGGCTCATTGATACATGCACACACACACACGTCACACACACACACACACACACACACACACACACACACACACACACACACACACACACACACACACACACACACACACACACTGCTTCGCCCCAGTGAGCTCATCTCAGAGAGGAAAATTGTGTATAAGTGTGCACACACACACACACACACACACACACACACACACACACACACACACACACACACACACACACACACACACACACACACACACACACACACACACACACACACACACACACACACGCACACGCACACACACACTATCAGTCCAAAGATACCAAGATGTCTCTTAAAACAACAGCAAATGCTTCAGTGACTTACAAACTAAGCTCGACACTTGTGGAGAATCCCCCATCGTTTTCCACACACGCACACACACACACACACACACACACACACACACACACACACACACACACACACACACACACACACGCACACGCACACACACACTCTCAGTCCCAGTTCCCCCCCTCACACACACACACAACGTTGCCGCCTCCTCCTGCTCTGTAATGCACTCATGAAGAATGTATAAAGCGAGGGGTATATGGCCCATGTGCCCGCCTACACACACACACACACACACACACACACACACACACACACACACACACACATGCACGCCCAAGAAATCAGAGCTGGTGACTGGGCTGTCAGTACACTTCTTCCGTCCATGCCAGCCATCTCTCTCAACACTCTCCACCCGGTCCTGAGCTACTGAGCGCTGGATTGTTGGATCACGGTGTCAACGGTGCAGGCATGGAGCCATGGAACCCTCCACCGGGCAACAAGATGGTAGGACAAAAAAAAATCTCTCTCTTACCACTACCCACCCCACAGACCCATATACTGTTCTATAACCCCTCCCTCCATCACAAACGCAAACTCATCTCCGGCAAATATGATTCATACACTGTGAAAACAAAGTTTACCAGCTGCCTCAGAATTCCAAGTTAATTTAAATCCTTATTATAAGTTGTGTGAAGCTTTGAATTGAAGTTTTTGTGTTCAAAGCTCCACACAACTTACAATAAGAATTTAAATGAATTTGGAAAAAAACTGAGACAGCTGGTAAACTTCTGCTTTCAAGTCAAACCATTCTGACTCATTTTTACAGTGTACCATTACATTACATTACATTACATTTCATTTAGCTGACGCTTTAATCCAGAGCGACTTACATTTTACTATTTCACAGGGTGTTGGTTACAGTCCCTGGAGCAATGTGGGGTTAGGTGCCTTGCTCAAGGGCACTTCAGCCATGGATGCAGGGAGAGGTCAGATCGGATTCGAACCTACAACCCCCAGATTGAAAGACTAACTCCCTAACCGTTAGGCCGCGGCTGCCCCACAACCATCCCAACTCACACTCCCCAGTGCCTTCCCAGGAAGCCTTTACTCCCCTTCACCCACATTCACACACACATCTCCTCCACCCCCAGGTCTAACGGCTACCTGCACCTCCGTGGGCAGCCGTGGCTTAGTGTTTAGATTGTTGGTCTTTCAATCCGGGGGTTGTAGGTTTGAATCCCACCTGACCTCTCCCTACTGTACACCTCCATCTATGGCTGATATGCCCTTGAACAAGGCACCTAAGCCCACATTGGTCCGGGGACTGTAACCAATACCAATACTGAAAAATAATAGCTTCAAGTCGCTTTGGATAAAAGTGTCAGCTAAGGGTAATGTAATGGAATGTTATCATTGTGTAATGTAATCAATGTAATGTCAACTACTGTATGGTAGAAAAAACTTTTCAACGACTATTGCAGCGTTCCACTGGTGGAATGGCGTGCATTATGGGGCCTACTCCCCTTCTAAACCCTTGACTCGCAACACCCCCAACCCCTATCTCCATCACCCTGTTCCACTCACCCCAATGCACCCCTGTCTACCCCAATATCACTCATGCCACCAAATCAGCTGCACCCCGCACCATGCCAGTGTCTTGCAGTGCAGGATCAGAGGTCTATAGCATCAGCGGGTGGCTGACAGAGTCATCTATTGATTGGCGCTGCCCAGTGTCTCTGCAGGGTCTTTGATTAGCTACAGTAATGCGTTAAACGTTACAAGTGTGTATGTAGTACGTGTGTGTGTGTGTGTGTGCGTGCGTGCGTGCGTACGTGCGTGCGTGCGTACGTGCGTGCGTCCGTGCGTGCGTCCGTGCGTGCGTCCGTGATTGTGACGATGAGTGTGCTTTAGGAACTTAAAGTTTCTCTCCGGAAGTAACTGCCAGAGAAGTTTGTGGCCCTGATGTATGTCTGAAGATTGTTGCGAGAGAGAAAAAGCCATGAAGTTCACAGATTTCTTTTTTATTCAGAGTTGTTTTATTGTTGGTTTTCATTGTTGATGATAAACGAATAGGCATAGGGGTCACTGCTACTGTATGTGGTGGGTGTTTTACTGGACATACTCCGATTTCTGAGCTAAAAAAACAATTTCACGTTGTAATAGTTTTTGACACATTACCCATTGTGCTGTGTGACTGCAGGCCGAGACCCCTATAAATGGCATGTATTTGATGGAAAAGCTCCTACACACACACACACACACACACACACACACACACACACACACACACACACACACACACACACACACACACACACACACACACACACACACACACACACACACACGTCACACACACTCACTCACACACACACACACACACACACGTCACACACACTCACTCACGTGCAGTTACACAAACCCACACGTGCAGTCAAACACACACATCCACACATACTACAAGTGCAGACACACACACTCTCACACACACACACTCATACACCATGGAGAAAAAAGGGTGATTGTATAAAAGTGTATTCTTGCAAAGTGAGATGGCTTTGTGCCTAACCCATTTTGAAGGGTGGCTTTGCTGTTAAAGCAGTCAGTTGTGTACGGAAGGCGCTCCAGGATGTCACCCGCACTTTTCATCACACAGGCGCTAACACACACACAAAGACGGGCACGCACGCACGCATGTACGCACACACACACACACACACACACACACACACAGACACACACACAAACACACACTCACAGACAGACAGACAGACACACACACACACACACACACACACACACACACACACACACACACACACACACACACAAAACACACACACACACACACACGCGCACACACACACACACACACACACACACACACACACACACACACACACACACACACACACACACACACACACACACACACACACACACACAATCACAGTCACAGTCACAGTCATAGGCACATGCAGTCCAACAAGCACACGTGTACTAATACAATATACTGTACTGTATGTGCAATAGTTGGGTATTCTGACTTTTATGACACACAGTCATGTACGCACTTTCACACTGTCTCTCAGCACAGACTCTCAGTGGCATCAATGTTACATTGGTGTGAAAAGTGCTGACAATGTGTCTGTAAGGTAGCTGTTATCTCAAATCAGTAGCTGTATATCTCAGACTGAAAAGAAATGTTGAGCGGTGGAGAGTGGCAGACACTTCTTCTGTCTGTTAAAGACTCACTTTTGACACATGGTGTTGTGTTGGCTGAGCATGTGGATTCTGTTGTTGTGAGGAGAGATTACCATATAGTACCGTTCCTCACATACTGACGTACACACAGAACCAGTCACTCCAAACAGTAGTACACAGTCAATTCTGCAGTGCTCATTTAACACTGAGAGAGTTTATTTGACATCATTTGGACTTAAAGGGACAGTTTGGTCAATTTCAACATGCAGTTGTAATGCTCACACTACCCTGGACTTGTCAGTGCCTGAGATTTTTTTTCTTCTTCTTCAGCCGTTTCCGAGATCCTGGTCATTGTAATGGGGGCAGCTCTTTGTTTACATTTCAAAAAAACATTTTTATTTATTCCCAAAAACATCCAAAAGGTTATAAAACATCAGCAGACATCTAGCAAACAGCAGTACCTTTTGGGAAAATATTTGGAGTTGGCCTATGTTTCATTTTTTTAAAATGTAAACAAACGCTGCCCCCTTTAGAATTGCTCATATCTCGGAAAGGGCTGAGCCGAAAAATGTGGCATCACCAGGTACTGACAAGTCAAGGGTAGCGTGAGCAATACAACTGCATGCTGAAATTGACCAAACTGTCCCTTTAAATGAGCTCTCTAAGTGTTGAAGTAACACCGCAACATTTACTGTGTAGCCTCTTACTGCCGATGGGGTCGCCGGTGGTCCTCTTCACTATTTGCTGGAAATACTCAACTACATGATAACAACACTGCTGAGACATTACCGAGAGCCTTACGTAACAGATTAAGACATAGCCATTGCAATTTTGGTGACAGTAAGGTTGTAACATAGGCTCTGCACTAAGGGGTTAAATAGGCTAGTGATGACCTTTGGGCTAAAGGTAGGTAAGAAGTGGATGCCAACAGGGCTCTAAATTAACATTTTTCACCACCAGCCAAAATGGCTAGTAGATGAAATCTTACTAGCCAAACATACACTCACTAATGGGTCAAAGTGGCTAGTAAGTTGGTCTTTCCTACCAGCCAAAATTAGATTCCACCAGCATTTGGCCGGTTGGCTTGTGGATGTCAATGCGTAACTGCAGGCTGTTGGGAAATTCATCTCTTCATGCTGCAGCATACAGTGAGATGATGCACTGTACTGTACTGCACTCGCTCAGCTCTGCATTACATTTTTCACACATGCAGCCTCATTAAAGAGTATATACACACACACAAGCGCGCGCCCGCACACACACACGCACGCACGCACACAAACACAAACACACACACACACACACACACACTCACACGCACAGACACACACATAGACACACGCGCACACGCGCACACACACACACACACACACTCACACACAGCCACACACATGCATGCGTGCACGCACACGTGCACACGTGCAGACACACACACACACACACACAGCCCCACACACACACACACACACACACACACACACACACACACACACACACACACACACACACACACACACACACACACACACACACACACACACACACACACGCACACACGTTTCAAAAGGCAGTTCATCTTTTTGCTGCCAGGCAGCGTGCTTATGTAGCCATGGCGAAAATTATTCTCTTTTTGTATTATTTGTCATCAGAGCCAGCGCAGTGCTACTGCAATGATCTAACAAACAGAATTTCCGCTCAAAAGGCATCCGCCAGCAGTCAGCAGCCAGCCCCATGGCCATACTAAGCTTTCATCTCTCTCTCTCTCTCTCTCTCTCTCTCTCTCTCTCTCTCTCTCTCTCTCTCTCCCTCAAACCTACAGTATCCATCCATTTTTGACACCCTGTTTTATTCCCCTCTTTGGTTCTGTCTGCTTGACTCATCCATCTCTACTTTTCAAACCGTCTGTACAGCACAGGCAAATCTAACCCCCATTTTAGTCGCCTCTTACTGCAGATTCACCCTTCGACATGCCTACTCAGCCTTTGCTGAAAAACACTTAACAACATCAACAACAACAATATTGATATGACACCAAGAGTCTTCAATAAAAAAGTCTTTAAAAAGTCTAAAAAAGACTTGGTCATGACAGTTCGGTTGACCATAAGCTCATGACAGAGGCTGTGCGCTAAGGGGTGAAAGACGCCTTGTAAAACCTCAATTTCATTGCCTAATTATCATAGACTTGCAATCAAGATTCGAAGGTGTTGCGTCACTAGGAGGGCGCAGCCTGGCTATCAATTTCAAGCTTCTTTCTCCTCTCCCGGGAACATTGTTTGGGCTCCATGCAGGGTCCATGGTCTGGGAGAAGAGGTCATTTTTGAAATTCTGTACGGTGTCTCGGTGTGGCATCAATGTTGCATCGGTGTGAAAAGTGCTGACAGTGTGTCTATGAGGTAGCTGTTAGTATCTCAGAATGAAAAGAAGTGTTGAGCGGCGGAAGGAAGGAGAGCGAGTAGACACTTATTCTGTGTGTTAAAGGGTCACTTTTGACACATGGTTTTGTGTTGGCTAAGTGCTGTGCTTTTTATTGCCCTGAGGAAATACGGCAGAATGGTACCATACTGTATCGTTCTTCACATACTGATGTACGCACAGAATCAGTCACTCCAAACATTATTAAGTGTTGAGCGGTGGAAAGAGAGGGAGCAGACACTTCTTTTTTCTTTTTATTATTATTATTTATTTATTTTTGGTCTTTTATGACTTTATTGATGACAGGACAGTTTCAGAGGTGGACAGGAAGCGAATGGGGAGAGAGATGGGGAAGGGTCGGCAAATGACCCGGACCGGGAATTGAACCTGGGTCGGCCGCATGGCAGACGAGTGCCCTACCGGTTGCCCACGGCAGGGCCAGCAGACACTTCTTTTGTGTGTTTAAGAGTCACATTTGACACATGGTGTTGTGGTGGCTACTGTAAGTGCTGTGCTGCTTTCTGTTGCTGTGAGGAAAGATTACCATACTGTACTCTACCGATCGTCAACTCTAAAGCAGCTGTTTAGCCCTAATGGGCATAAATATTACAGTTGTCTCTGGCTTAACCCCCTAAAGACTTTACCCACGGTAAAATGAAATGCATGAAGGGTGTGTGTGTGTGCCCGCATGTGTGTTTGTGTGTGTGCACATGTGCGTGTGTGTGTGCACATGTGCGTGTGCATTCGGATGTGCGTGTGCATGCGTTCTTCAGTGTTGACTTTTTGTCTGTGTGTTTCTGTGCATTTCTGTTTGTTTGTGTGTTTGTGTGTGTGTGTGTGCGTGTGCGTGCGCATACGTATACGTATGTGTGTGTGTGTGTGTGTGTGTGTGTGTGTGTGTGTGTGTGTGTGTGTGTGTGTGTGTGTGTGTGTGTGTGTGTGTGTGTGTGTGTGTGTGTGTGTGTGTGTGTGTGTGTGTGTGTGCGCAAGCGTGTGCACATGTATGTGCATGTACATGCAATTGTGTGTGTGTGTGTGTGTGTGTGTGTGTGTGTGTGTGTGTGTGTGTGTGTGTGTGTGTGTGTGTGTGTGTGTGTGTGTGTGTGTGTGTGTGTGTGTGTGTGTGTGTGTGTGTGTGTGTGTGTGTAGGCCTATGTGTTTCTATGTACTGTGCTGTGTTTGCGGTGTGTGTGGGAGGCTGCCCTAACCAAGACACCCATACCCAGTATATAATGTGACTACTCATGTGTAATATCTGAATATACACTTTACAACACATACTACTTTCCACCCATCAGCCTTTTCCCCCTAGCTGACATGAAGGAGAGAGCTAGAGAGAGAGAGAGAGAGAGAGAGAGAGAGAGAGAGAGAGAGAGAGAGAGAGAGAGAGAGAGAGAGAGAGAGAGAAAGACAGAGAGACAGAGACAGAGACAGATAGACAGACAGACAGACAGAGAGGAAAAGGGAGAGAGGCAGAGAGAGAGAGAGAGAGAGAGAGAGAGAGAGAGAGAGAGAGCTGTATCTAGATGAAATGTGCATAGATGTCATGGGAGCTCTGGCAAAATGCCTGTGATATATATTTAATTAGTGTGTATTTATCATAAATATTTCATATTTGGTGTGCTACTTACTGTATAGAATAAGTTAGCAGTGGTAAAGGAACTGGCTACCGATTACCGATTATACTGTATCTTATACCAAATTCTTGCTGTTTTTCGATTTGTGTCCAGATAGCAGTGGATGTAGTTTTAATGCTGTAGTTGGTTCTCTGCAGATACCGTATGGAAGAAACGTAATGCATGCTCTGTGTGTGTGTGTGTGTGTGTGTGTGTGTGTGTGTGTGTGTGTGTGTGTGTGTGTGTGTGTGTGTGTGTGTGTGTGTGTGTGTGTGTGTGTGTGTGTGTGTGTGTGTGAGAGAGAGAGAGAGATAGAGAGACACAGAGAGAGAGAGACAGACAGACAGACAGCTAGAGAGAGAGAGAGAGAGAGAGAGAGAGAGAGAGAGAGAGAGAGAGAGAGAGAGAGAGAGAGAGAGAGAGATAGAGAAGGAGACAGAGAGAGAGAGAGAGAGAGAGAGAGAGAGAGAGAGAGAGAGAGAGAGAGAGAGAGAGAGAGAAGGAGAGGAAGGCTAGTGCTGTATAATTGATGAGAACAGAAGTTGAGAATGAGATATGGAGTTCCTAAAGTGGAGTTTAATCTCACCTTGCTCTCTACTGACGCACAACGTATTATACGGAGACAGTATGGCAAGAATGTTTATTACTGTTTGTGTTATTGAAGAAAAAAGGTTTGAGAAATGTTTACTTCATATCACATCGCAAATGTATTGATTGATGTATTTTTTTATCCACTCCATTGGAGTAGACCCCATAATTTACACCGTTCCTTGAAATGTTACCTACCATAGCACTAAACTACTATGAAATAACACAGAGGATTTAGTAATGCACGAAGACTTGGTCATTACCATTCCTGTAACAGCGAATGTATGATGTTGTGCCTTGACAGAAAAAAATATCTATGTTTATTTGCATTTATCATATTGCGTTTTTCATTTCTATCACCGCTAATATGCATCGTCATCCACCACCAGCAACTGCACATATGCTAATCTATACAGTACCTATGTGGTTTTAAGAAAAAAAATGTTTGTTTGTGTGTGTGTGCGTGTATGCGTATCTGCGAGTGCGTGCGTGTGTGCGTGTGTTCGTGTGTGGCGTGCGTGCATTTGTGCGTGCGGGCGTGTGTGTTTGGCTGACCTTACAGAGGGAGGACTGACTCCAAGGTGATGGGAATTGTGTGTGTGTGTGTATGGACGTGCATGTGTGTGTGTGTGTGATTGATGTGAGCGGATGAAGAGGTCAGCTGTGTGTAAGAGTGAGTGATAAGGTGTGTACAGGGTCATCACCCAGTCCTACACTAACGCCCTTCAACACACACACACACACACACACACACACACACACACACACACACACACACACACACACACACACACACACACACACACACACACACACACACACACACACACACACACACACACACACACTCATTTACTTACAC